>NC_134354.1:474954661-475284661 GCF_048569485.1 Anomaloglossus baeobatrachus | reverse complement strand
GGGTAAATGTTTATTCATGCTATTCGGAAACTCATTTCATTTAATTCTCTGTTATTTGTGGACCCATATTTTCTATGTCAATCATGAATAAAGATGAATTCCTTAGCCTAAAACGTCCCTTACATGCTGTTTTATGAAGTGTGCGCACGTGTGCGTATTGCATGCATTTACGCTGAGTCTAGCACTGCAACGTAACTGCATGCATCCAGAACACAATCTATGAAGATTGTGCATAATTCATCTGCATGTTGCATTTGAGAGCGCAGCGATTTGGATGCTGAAATTTTGATCCAAATCGCTGCGTTCAAAAATGCAGCATGTCACGTCTTTCATGAGATTTGGATGCTGCTCCCACTGTATGGGAGAGGCAGCATCCCGAGCGCATGAAATCAACATTTTTTTTCTGCAGAAACACTGCATCCATTACGCAGTGTTTCTGCAGCGATTTGAATCGCACATGTGCTGACAAATCACTGCAGAATTTTCTGCAGTGACAAGACGCAACGTGCGCACATGCCCTTAAAAGGGAGCCTGTCAGGTCCAATATGCACCCAGAATCATGAGCAGTTCTGGGTGCACATTGCTAATCCCTGCCTAACCGTCCCGGTATACACTAGCATAGATAAAGGGATCTTTAGAAAAAAAAATTCTAAAGATTCTTTATCATATGCTAATGAGGCCAGGGACTAGTTGCAAGGGCGTTAGTTCCTGAGCTCATTCCGCCCTCTTAGCATGGCAGCATGTGCAGAGGGGTGTGCTAACATGCTATTCAATGCAGCATCACCAGCGGTGCCGCACATACCTGTGTCCACTGTCACCGCTGATCTGAATATCTGGCACTTCCGGAAGTGCTAGAACTTTGGATTAGCGAGGACAGTGGACACCTGTACACGCGTAACTACTGATGACGCTGAATTCAATAGCATGTTAGCATGTCCCTGTGGGCATGCTACCATGCTAAGAGGGCAGAATGAGTGCAGGAACTAACGCCCTTGCAACTAATCCCTGCGCTCATTAGCATATCATAAAAGATCTTTAGAAATACTTTTTCTAAAGATCTCTTTATCTATGCTACTAGATACAGGGACGGTTAGTCAGGGATTAGCAATATGCACGCAGAATTGCTCGTGGCTCTGGGTGCATATTCCACCTGACAGTTTTTTGGGTTTTTTTTGTTTTTTTTTTTATAATTAAAGGGGTTGTCGCCCACCAGTGTCCTAGTTGTCTCTTCTGGCTCAGATGGAATGGCACTGCTGCAGCCAAAAAAATGCCACTGACAAGCTGTAGTGGCCCCATGATGTCCACAGCCAAACAGGAGGCGAATAGGCGAGTGGGGATCAGGGGCAAGAGTTCTATTACAAAGTTGCTTACTTTCATGTGTACTATTGATTTATGAAATAAAAATGAAAAATAATGGTTATGCTTTAATGGATCACAAAGCAGTATACTATAGAATAAGGTCTAGCAATGTTTCCCTGAACTATTCATAACAAAAATGTCAATTAAAAAAAAAGTGTCAGCTCCAAACCTTGGCATCATTGTAAGAAATAGAAGTAGATATGTCCTATTTGTTTTACTGATCTCAACAAACTAGGGGAGGTTCTGGGGGAGAATTTCCTCTGAATTTCAAGACAAAGTAATGACGTGGCGCATGATAGTAACTATCTAATATCACTCAGAATAGTACCACAGTGAATCATCACTAAGTAAGCGGGCTAAAGGCTGGTGCCCTGCCCAAGATACTTATCCATCATCATTGCAAAACAACATGTCAGCACACATGACAGGTGTCAGAATTTATATTTTAGGAACTGTAGGCAATTTATATCCACAATTTTCAGTTTTGCATCTCTTTTCTAGACAAGCTATTTTTAAATAAAAAATAGTCCCAATAGCGAGCTTTGTAAAATACAGTACCAGTCAAAAGTTGGATACACCTGTTCATGCAATGGTTTTCCATGTTTTTATTGGAATGAGCACAATATAAGATTCAGACTGAATTCAGAGGAGTCCCTTCCCACAGACAAATCGTGGGACAAGAGTCAAGGAGTCTGGGGTCAAATACCAGGAGAGTACATCAAAAGCAAAAAAGAGTCAGACAAAAAGAATGGTCAGAAGGAAAAGTCCAGAATCAGGCAGCAAAAGGTCAGAATATGTCAATTACAAAAGAAGAAATCCAAACAAATAGTCAAAAGGGAAAGTTCAGGGTCGGGCAACAAAGTTCAGAATAATGGTATGTGCATAAGATCAGGACTCGCTGCATCCTGGACGCAGTGGGTCCTAATCTACGGGGCCGCAAATCTGCTCTACATGGGAACGCAGTAAACCGCAGCTGTCAGTGCCCACGATCAGGGTTCCGTGTGCTGCGGTCTCTCACTTGTGTTCTCCCTAGGAAGGCTGTATGCGACTCCGCAGCAAACAATTGACGTGCTGCGGTCTGGAAAGCTGCTCCGCAGGTCAGTGTTTGCTGCGGAAAAAACAATACCATGCTTAGTATCAAAAAAATCTATAGATCAAAAAAAAAAAAAAAATGGCGAGCTTAAGGGTTAATGCCCCATAATAGCACACTCTGAAAAACAAGTGAAAAACAGGAGAAAGAACAGAGTATAGTGCAAAAATAAATTTTATTGTAGGAACTGGCACAAGAAAAAAAAAGGGGCATAGTAGTCCATGGACCAAGATGCAATACAAAATATACAAATGCAATAAAATAGTACAATCACTATTACCAAGGGTAATAGGACCCAGCTTAAATACCTTTGTACACTTTAGCTGAAACCACTCCCACAGGTTTTCCCAAAGGTGCTCACTCACATGATATCTATTCCTCCCCTCTGCTCTAGAATAATGTTGCGTCGCTAGCGACGAATCAGGAGTTGCTACATCCATCACTGAAGAACAGAGGCTAGGACTATACAGTAAAACAAAAAACATGGTATACATTTATTTGAATTGGTCTACCTACTGTTTATAGAATTCACTGTATGGCCATCATTGGGATCTGTAAAATATACGTACATTATCTTTTTATGACGTATGAATTCTACAGATGCCATACTAACCTAACCTATGGGTTAAAGAGGCCTCTTTAGGCATTATCACATGCGCCATTTAGCATATACACCTGGAGCAATTCCTAGGGCCTTAGATTATTATACTGGTGTTTCACTAGAAAATGCAGTTAAGGTCACAAAACAATGAAATTCCTCACCGATTTACCATTTATTTTGTTATACGCTAAATAAAGGCGGAAGTAAAAAATTTATATACAGAAAGATTTGTTTTTCACTTGAGCTTTTTCTGCCTACATTCTACAACTTTTAGTTCCAATGTTACCACTGTCACTAGGTTATATCTGCAAAATCTCAGAACTACAGGAACTACAGCATTCTTCTCTTCAACATGGACATTGTAAAAGCTGACATTTTTCCTGAAAATGGGTAGCGCAATTCTAAAAATAGCCAATATTTACTTTATTTAATTTCAACACCATAACTGTCACGATGAAAGAAAAAAGGATACAGAGAAAGCTAAATCTATTGTACAGAGAACTGTATATCTTACAAGCAGTAATATTTTATGAATGAGTAGTCATTTGTTCTGGACATTCTTTTATTCTCTGTAGAGATGAAGTGATAAAACTATTATTCATGTTACTGCGGAATAGTTGATACAAGCACAGCCAGCCATTTTGGAGGCTATAGAGAGCCTCCTTTTTCTTAAAGGGGTGGTTCACCCATATTTTTTATTGTCTGGTTCGATATTATATTGAGAAACAATATTTCGCTCAAATATCTTGCGTTGGCAATAGTGCCTGTGAGGCGCTATTGCAGACCGCTGCTCCCCGTCCAGTGATGTCACCGTCAAGTGCCGCACACGTCACATCCGTGCAGCCGGCTGCTTTCTGAGCCCATCTGCTCCCCCTCCCTCCTCCCTTAAATCAGGAGCTGGTTTGGATAGTGGTGTCTACCCAAATCATCGGATACAACTTTGCTTAACAACGGATTTTATTTGATTTTAATCTTGCTTGAATAATAAATAATAATAATAATAATAATAATAATAATAATAATAATAATAATAATAATAATAATAATAATAATAATAATAAAAAATAATCTCATGGTTGTGGTTTATAAATGATTTAGTGACAAAATTTATAATTGGTGGAGGAAGGTTGAACTAGACGGACCTGGGTCTTTTTTCAACCTATGTAACTATATAATAAAATTTGAGATTTGATATATTGTGCTAGAGTTGGGTTTTCCCAGACAGACAAATTGCACTTTACAATATCAATGATCTTTTGAGCTTAGAAAAAAAGACATACCCCTCCCTAATTGTCTTTTCTCACTTTTACAGTAACGATATGTAGATACCATACAGCAGTTTTGGCACCTACAGGTAGTAAGATCTTATCCTGATTGTTATCTTTTTAAGATGAACTACAACAAAATGGCAGCCCAGACATGCACACTGTATCCAAAGTAAGGTTTTTATTATAAAAAGGCAGTTTGACCAAGGAAGAAGCCATCTGGCAAAACCCAGGGTCAAGCAAGGACTGGCATACTGTGTCTTTTTATCGATTTTAGATTTTTGAGCTTGTATTTCAACTATTGTTTTGTGAGCATAATAAAAGCCTTACTCTGGATGAAATATACCTAGCTGGGATGTTTTGATGCGACCTAAAAAAAAATCGAAAGTAGAAAAATATTAATATTGAAAAGATGTCCAATGTACATAAAAAGATACTGCAAGTGTAGTGAGGTGAAACAATCCAGGAGGTTTTTTGGATATGGAAGGAATTAGGCCATGTGCACACGTTGAGTATTTGGTGAGTTTTTAACCTCACTATTTATAAGCCAAAACCAAGATAGGAACAATCAGAGGAGAAGTATAATAGCTACACGTGCACCACTCCTATTTTTCTTACACACTCCTGGTTTTGACATGCACATGGTGGTCTTAGGCCCTTTTCAAACATCCATGTTTAAGCAGGTGAAAGCCAGACACATCGGTATGGTCACATGTGTGACACGTACCAGAGAAAACACGGGTCTTTGAAATAAAAAGATTTTCTATATTCACCTGTATCCAGCGCTGTTTTTCGGCTCTGCTGTCTCCTGCTCCTGACACACGCTCATTATATTCATTGATTATTCACCGCAGTGAGGACCTGGAGCATCGAGAGAACAGCATCAGGGACAGCATCACCGGTGACAGGTGAGCAAGGTGTGTGTGTGTGTGTGTGTGTGTGTGTGTGTGTGTGTGTGTGTGTGTGTGTGTGTGTGTGTGTGTGTGTGTGTGTGTGTGTGTGTGTGTGTGTGTGTGTGTGTGTGTGTGTGTGTGTGTGTGTGTGCAGTGACATGCAGGAGGTCATTGGAGTTCCCAATGAACTCTGATAACAACCTGATGATATCCCCGCACTACAGTGAGTGTCACCACAGTGATTTCACGGGTTCACCAGAGTTTATTGGGAAGGAACTTCAATGACCTCCTGGACGTCACTGCACACACAATGGTTGCTCAATACACACCTGTCACCGCTGCCCCGCTATGCTGTCATCACAATGCTCCGGCTTCCAGCTCCTCACTGCGGTGAATAATCAATGAATATAATGAGCGGGGGTCAGAAGCAGGAGGCATACACAAGATAATTGTCAACCAAACTCAGTTTGCTAGGGATCAAGCAACTAATAAGTATGTGATGGTCCGCACTTTTGCATTGACTTGCACCATCAAGGGAGAGGAACAACTTGTGGTTATTGTTTTACTCACGTCTTTCTAATAGCAATATTTGCTTTAAATTTATTTGTAGAAGGTAACTGATGTAAAAAAAAAAAAAAAAAACAAAAAACAAACACTGTTAACCTGCAAATATGGGTTTATTTGCCATAAATTTGCAGGTTAACGGCATTGTAAAACAGTTTGGCTGCCGCACTGAAAGCCCAGCCACCAGGAGAAAATTAAATTTATTCCTCTCGGCAATTTCGGGCTTTCAGTCATAGAATCACAGAGCAGTTTCAATCACCACTCAGGATACATTGAGTGGCACTTCGACTTTGCATTGCATCAGTACACCCATATCGGCACTATTGCAGTCCCCTGAAGCTACATCACATAGGAGCATGAAGAGCACACAATTCGGGCCAACGGCCGGACTAAACCTCTGGTCCAAACCGTTAGTCAGGCAAGAGCACCAGCCCCCCAGCAACCTAAAGTCAGATGTCTGAGGAGCAATGCGGCCCTGAAAAAGCAAGATGAGAACAAAGCCTTAAAGTTTAAAAAAGAGTGATCTTAACTTGTGTTTCAATACTAGGAAGCGTTTTGGATCATTAGTAAATTCAGATCCCGCCAGTGACCTCGTCATATGTAATCTGTGCAAAAAAAAACCAAAACACACCACTCCAGCATTTATTTTTGTACTGAAGCACGGGAGTGGTGCCACTATTCTAAGTTCCCTGCACGGAGTCTCATACTTGCCAACTGCGGTCTTCATCTTTCATTGGCACCACTCCATTTGGTCTCCAACAATTTGTGAAATTCTGGATTGCTCCAGTGTTTACTGGGCTAAGTCACAACTCAATGTAAGTCTATGAGAGCCAGAACAAGGCATTGACAGCTTGTGATCATTACCTCTGACTTCCGATACAGGTAAATATATATCTTTGTACCGTGTTAGCCAGTAGAGAAAAAAAATTGTTTAAAAGAACTGAAGTCCTCAGTGGTTGATACCTTTTTAATGGCTAACTGAAAAGATGGTAATAATAGCAAGCTTTCCAGACTACGCAGGTCTCTTCATCAGGCATGGTAAAGATACCTGGGTAGTCTGGAAAGCTTGCAATTATTACCATCTTTTCAGTTAGCCATTAAAAAGGTATCAACCACTGAGGACTTCAGTTCTTTTAAACAATTTTTTATCTCTGACTTCTGGTCAGTCATCTGTTGTGGTGACAAGATGGCGGATCGAGACCAGAGTGGCACCAGGAAGAGCTGAAGACAGCAAGACACACTGGTGCAATGAAAGAATCTGCAGGAGTGGTGTTTTAACGACTTCACTCCAAGCCTGTTTTCACCTGCCTGACCAGATGTAAAATTTTACAATTCTGATTTTTTGTTTTTTGCTATGCTGTTCCGTATATGGTAAAAGTGATGACAGCTTTATACTTTGAGTCAATACGATTACAGCAATACCACATTTATAGTTTATTTTATGTTTTGCAAAATAACTTATTTAGGGAAAAATAAATAAATAAAGAAATAAATAGGTTTGCATCACTATAAAGATTTATTTTTCTTCTGATGGAGCGGTTTCACGGCTTGCTTTTTGGACAATATGTTTTCAGCTGTACCATTTGTATTTACATTTGTTTTTAGTTGCGTTTTATTACCTTTTTGATTGTTTTTTGTTTACATAAAACCACCTGTCACTTTTTTTTTTTTTTTCTTTTAATAGTGTTCACTGAAGCGGTTAAATAGTGTGACAGTTGCATAGGTCGGGTTGTTCCTCATATGGCTCCTGTGCCCCGTGCTATTGCCATGAAATACCTATACATAATTGGTCAGGAACCCCCATGAAACCATGATAGTTATGTCAAATGTCGTGAAGGAGTTAAACAAAGTTTACAAAAGCAAGTGTGGTATGTTGTCAGTAGTGATGAGCGAGCACTACCATGTTCGGGTGCTCGGTACTTGTAACGAGCAGTTGAATGTTCAGATGGGCACGACTCTAGTACCTTAGTATGAGGGAAATCAATGGGATACTCGAGCATTTTTCCGGGAAATCTTTCAGAGAAATGCCCCAAGTCCCTCACTGACTTCCATTATACTTTAGTCGCACCGATCCAAGCATCCAACTGCTCGTAACAAGTACCCGAAAATGGTAGTCATCACTGGTAGTCTGAATAAACACGTCATAAAGCCACTGCACAAAAATCAGAAGCAAGCACTATTCCAGATCAAACAGATTTCATATTAAAAGGCAGCACATTTGCCTACTCTGTCAGTATAAACAAAGTCCATATAGCCCCTTTAAAAATTACACCTATGGGCATGAACCACTTGATGGGGCATATGAGAGTCGCACACTCCTGATTCATTTATGGAGCATTGTGCCGAAACTGAAATCTCATCAAAATATGCTAATATAAGGGAGACAGCCTGAGGCATCACACTGATATCCCACTGCTATGTCATGGAGATAGCCCAGGAGGTCACGCAGATAACCTACTGCTGCCACCAAAATAACACAAACAGCACTCCACTGCCTCCAATCATCAGGACAATACGCGACTGATGGATGAGATGATGGCAACTTTCACTACTATACGATTATGTATACACACAAATCCAACGCATGGATTATAATATATTTTTATTTGCATCACACACACACACACACACACACACACACACACACACACACTTCAGTAAGGTCACTGCCAAGACCCAGAATAACGGCAAGAAAACTGCCACCAATCATTTATACAGCAAACATACAATATCTATTGTACATTTTTATAACAGAAATGGCTCAGATTGTAGAGGGAAGCGTTCCTTGAAAAAATAAAATTAAAAAAAATTGAACAATACTACATAGATCTGTATGTCCTTACATTGAACAAAGGCGTCAACTCGAAATCTGTATGTAACGGACAGTCACTCCCACATACCTTCCCCTTAGTGACCGGAGATGGGCTGGTCATAAGATGCATCTCTGGTCTTTAGAAAATTGTGATCCCCAACTTTCAGGATATCTTCGCCCCTGGAGCACTCAGGTGGTAGATTTTAATGTCATATTTCCCATCATGATTTTACCTTTCCATTTCTCAGTACATGATGATAGCTAACAAGGCTCAGTGCATTGTTCTGTTCACTGATTTCATCTACCTCACTAGTGACTTTAAACACCTATATGCCTGAGCCTCATCTGCAACTAGTGATCGCTGCAGGCAAGCTAGTGCTTTCAATCAGCTGTGAGGGAAGCAATGCATTAAAATTTTTATAATCCATCCATCCATCCATACATCCATCCGTGGAAGCAGCAATGGACCAAAGTCTTTTGGCCACAGGAAGAGTGCATCAATTAACCTAATAATTAAACTTCAGGGAATTAGAGGCTGAACACTAAATATGCAATTTTTATAGGGGCAATATATCCCCTAGAATGCTATCCCTTACTTTTGTCTCACTTTATTAATTACATAAGTATAAAAATAGTTATATAAAATATTAAAAGGAGGAGTGATTATATTACAATAAATATATATGGGGGACAACTGACAGTTCAAAGCAATGGTTTTAAAAAAAAATAAAAATCATAAAATGAGTAATAATTTGCATTGTGATGGTACCTATTACCAAAATACTGTGATAAATACATTAAGCTGTAAATAAGAATCACAACCCAATCCATAAGTAAATTCATATAAAGTGAATTGCTTTAATAATGTCATTAAGTGGAAAATTAATAGTTTGATTAAGTCCCTATAATTTGATTGTTTTTAAGAATGAAAAGAAGGCCAGTCAAATTGAATGCAAGGCACTAATTTATAATATAATAAGAATGGCAATTGGGAATATGATGTACTTTTTAGAAATAGATCAATTCCTGAGCCAATACCTGTGACAAATTTATCACATAGTATGTACCGTAATAGTGTGTTCTAGGCACATTATTGAACTGATTTCTGGGGGGAAAACAAAAAAAAAAAATCTCAACTGTGACTATTGGAATATGACGATGCCTCTTTTAATATACCAACATTTTTAAGCTGATCATATAACTTACAAAGTGAACTGTTATTGCATATTGTTGGTATAGTCATTACTGTAGGTGACCACACCATCTATACACATTACATTTGGCTCGAGGGCGTACTGCTGCCTTTATAAGCGTGTAAGGCAGTTTTGACGGAGAAACTCCCTTTAAGATGAATGCTTGACAAGTTCCTACAGATTTGCTTACACATAAATCTGAAGATGATTTCTTAACGATTTGTAGGAGAAATACCTTAATCTCAAACAGTGTGAAAGAAAAGATGTGTAAAAAAAAAGCAGAATATTTGAAAGGAAAATTGTAAACTTAGGGACACGTTCCCTTCTGACTAGGTGGCCAGTGTTTTGGCTGCATAGCAATAGCAATGATTTTTATGTTGCCATGATCAATTAAAAAGACAACAAATATGCATTTTATTGCTTAGAAAGGTTTACTGCATTCACATTGAGTAAATATCACTATGATCACTCGGAATCCTGATTACTCATCAGTGTAAAGGGATCTTTAACCAGAACAAGGTTTCCAACTGTTATTAATATGCCACAAAAGGGGGGGGGGTGGATTCATACACACTGGATTGGTTTTAGATAGGATTATGTATGGCTTTTTGTACCTGGTTGATGTGATATCCTGTTTGGAGGGAATCTGTCAGCAGGTTTTTGTTATGTAATCTGAAGACCACATGAGCTGGGGTTGAGATACTGATTTCAGAGGTGTCACATATTAGGCTGTGCACTTTTTCAGTACAGTGGGTATTTTATCTTCAAGAGTTTATCACTGCCAAACTATCTGCCCACCTGCATACTGGTCCAACCATGTCCCCATCAGCTTACTGTCTGTAGATAATGTACATAAAATCACAGATGTGGGCTGGGGTTCGCTTTCTGAGCTCTGCTACATGCTACAACTAAAATCTTCCTACATTATGCTGCTCTCAGATGAGGTAGCAAAACTTGGTGACCGATTCCCTTTAATTATATTAGCTCTACAACTGGCATGACTGCACACAATTTTGTCTATATGATTTTTCACTAAATTGCTCAAGCAAATAAAATGAAAATTGAGATTGTATTAAGGGGGCTTTACACGCTGCGACATCGCTAATGCGAACTCGTTGGGGTCACGGAATTGGTGACGCACATCCGGCCGCATTAGCAATGCCGTTGCGTGTGACACCGATGAGCGATTTTGCATCGTTGCAATAACGTGCAAAAATCGCTCATCGGTGACATGGGGGTCCATTCTCAAAAATTAGTTACTGCAGCAGTAACGAGGTTGTTCCTCGTTCCTGCGGCAGCACACATCGCTCCGTGTGACGCCGCAGGAACGAGGAAGCTCTTCTTACATGCCTCCCGGCTGCAATGCGGAAGGGAGGAGGTGGGCGAGATGTTACGTCCCGCTCATCTCCACCCCTCCGCTTCTATTGGGCGGCGGTACAGTGATGCAGCTGTGACGCCGCACGGACCGCCCCCTTAGAAAGGAGGCGGTTCGCCGGTCACAGCGACGTTGCCGGGCAGGTAAGTATGTGTGACGGGTCTGGGCGATGTTGTGCGGCACAGGCAGCGATTTGCCCGTGTCGCGCAACAGATGGGGGCGGGTACCCACGCTAGCGATATCGGGACCGATATCGCAGCGTGTAAAGTAGCCTTTACTCAGCCCTCACATTCAAGGCTCGTACGTTCTCATTCCCTCCATACAAATGCGACGTATTCTGTACTCATGAGAACATGAAATATGAAAAAGATGAACCCATTGTTTGAAAGAAAATGCTCACTTCAATATGGAAGCCACCTATGAACAAAATGAATTACGGTAGATCACAAATTGGCAATACCAAACATGTGACACTACAGTACTTCAGCACGGAAGGAAATCCACGGCACTGACTTTAAAGAGTGCTTTACACGCTGCGACATCGCTAACGATATATCGTCGGGATCACGTCGTTAGTGACATCGCAGCGTGTGACACCAAGGAGCGACGATCAACGATCGCAAAAACGTCAAAAATCGTTGATTGTTAACACGTTTCTCATTTTCATAATATCGTTGGTGTTGCATGCTGCTCGTTTTTCGTTGGTCCAGCGGCATCACACATCGCTATGTGTGACACCGCAGGATCAACGCACATCTCTTTATTCGCGTCCACCGGCATTGAGGAAGGAAGGAGGTGGGCGGGATTTTCCGCCCACTCATCTCCGCCCCTCCGCTTCTATTGGACGGCTGCAGTGTGACGTCGCTGTGATGCCGCACGAACCGCCCCCTTAGAAAGGAGGCGGTTCACCAGCCACAGCGACATCGCAGGGAAGGTAAGTCCGTGTGACGGCTGTAAGCGATGTGCGCCACGGACAGCGATTTGCCCATGACGCACAGACGGGGGCGGGTACGCTCGCTAGCGATATCAATAGAGATATCGCAGAGTGTAAGGTGCCCTTAAGTCTGCACTTTGTCCTTCCCTCCCTCCACTCCTGCCTTGGCCTTCATTGAGAGGTGAATTTTACTATGGCATAATAAAAAGATTTTATTCACTGGAAGAGAGTGCCGTGAATGTCCTTCCATGCTTAAGTACCTTTGTTTCCGCATGATCTGGGGGCATTTTTCGCTGACCACCACTGTGATTCCAATTGGTTTAGAGCTGGATCCTTGGCTTATGGTGTGCCGTCCATGTGTGAGTGAATAGTGCCAGGTGAGCAGTTTTTCATTTTTTCCATTATATGACACTATAGTACAGTTTTTCCCCACGGCAAGGCTCGGGAGGGAAAGAGCACCATTTCATTTTTGGAGCATAGATTTTCCTACAATAGGTTGTAGACTCCATTTGCAGAGCCACCAAGTGCCAGAACAGCAGAAACCCGCTCCAGTGACCAGATTATGACGATTACGCCTATTTTGGAATTCATCTATGGGTGTAGCGACGAGTTTTTCTCTGCAAGCATACCTATGAAGTCAAACAGTGAATATTTCAGAAATTCAGAATACAATTGAGCCCCTGTAGTATTCAGTATATTGTATCCAGCTCGTGCTTCTGGGAACACATACCTGGTAAATTAAGCGCACTCTCACCACTACAACAATGCCAAACATGTGGCCGTAAACTGTGGTTTAAGGCCGGGTACACATATACGGCTTTTCGTCGGTTTGACAGATGCGGTGCACGCCAGTAAAGTGTATACAGTACACTGGCAGCGCAACAAGCGCCGGTCACATGCCGGCGAAAAGCCGGATATGTGTACCCGGCCTAAATTGTGGAACAAAAACTTGTGCACAAAAAAAAAAAAATGTGCACAAAACTTTGTGACCACAATTTTGTGCATGCTTAAAAAGGCGAGTAAACAGGACACCGCTCGCTGCATCACAGGCCAGACGGAAGTTCACAGTGACTCCCACTGCCACATTAGTGGATCTTCTGTTAGAAAGTTTGTCTGAATTACATAAACCTCAATGTACGTGCTCCGTGTAGAGCGCAGGATATATGTGAAGCAAGCCTTACTGCAATCTTTGGGAAGCAGAATTAACAAATCAATAGTTGTTATGAGTGAGCACTACCATGCTTCATACTTTTTTTTTTTTTTTTTACTTAGTCCCTATGTGGGGCATTCACTTATTAGTCTGATCGCTGGTATCCATTGCAATTGACTATTAATGTCAGTGCGGTACCGACATAACGCCTGTTAGACTATGCTGCTAGCATTGTCTAATAGGCCACCATAGCAGGTAACCTGGAGGTGATTATAACGCAGGAATCCTGATTGGGTAGGAGAGGAAGCTATCACGCAGAGCTCTTGGCAGTGATCATGCGGGCACTGCTCCTGTTTCCAGTGATCATCATGATGCAAGTCCACTTCATAAGTTGTGAACCCCAATTCGACCTGCCAAACTTGCATCAAGAGGTTGTGAAGGTGTTAATGAATCAGTTTCTCAGACACATTTGTTTCTGGAATACTGAAAAGTACAGTCATCAAGAAAAAAAAAAAATAAAGTGTTTAAAATAGTTAGCTGTGGTAGATCATTTTATATTTATTCCATGAGCTGTGTAATAATTAGAAGAAAGCAGTTAAAATTGTTGTCCTCCACCAGGAAAACGGATTACACAAACACCACAGTATACAGCAACGTTTCCTCTTTTTCTATTTCAGTAGCAGAAACCTTCAATGTCTGAAGGTAAAAGACAACAATGTAGCAACAATGAAGGAAGTTACAAGCAAGTGTTACAAACCGATAACTTACAATAATGCAAGTTAATGGAAACTATTACATAATGTACCAACTCTACAAAGTCTATGCCGAAATTCTTTGGATAATCTTCATTTATTGGAAGTAAATATGTTATATTGTATTACACATTTTCTGTGTACACACTTTTCAAACTCATGTGCTCAAGATCTATTGTGGTATGCTAAAAATTTTGCATGATCGTATTTCCATAAAATACTAGCATTTAGCAGATCTAAAATGTTCTAACTGCAAATACTATTGTCTATTAAGAACATTCTGCTTCTCGAAACTACTAGTTTGTTCTACATACAGAGAGCATTCACATTTTATAAAGTTCTAGATCAGGGGTCCCCAATCTGTGGCTCACGGGTTCCTGATGTGTGGCTCATGGATGTCTGCCAGCTAGGTGCATTTGCACCAGATCTTGCAAACACCCATGAAGAATAGGTCCTAGATGGTGACATTTGAGAATAACACCTCGCAGAAGAGCAGATCTGAATGGAGGGAAGAACCCCTGGATATTGGTATACTGCCTCGGCGTAGGGATTTATGTGGAAAAGTTTTGGCTGTCACTATACTGGTAACTGGGTCTCTTGGTGTCACTATTGTGTGGCTCGCGATCCTCAGAGCTGAATGTGGCTCGCTAGGCCAGAAAGGTTGGGGACCACTGTACTAGATAGCAGCGACTGTGCCTGCTATTACATCTATATGTGCCGTTAAACGATTAAATGAGCACTGCGGTAACTTCAATAACTGATCAGTGGGGTGGCAAGAATCAGACATCCACGATTTAACATTGATGGACTATCCTCAAAAATGCCATCAATATTCCAGTCCCAGAGAACCCATGTAACACAATTAAAAGGGAACCTATCACCACTTTTTTGGCCTATAAGCTGCGTCCACCACCACTGGGCTCTTATATACAGCATTCTAACATGCTGTATATAAGAGCCCAGGCCGGGGGTATAACATAAAAACACTTTATAATACTGACCTAGAAGGTCACTCGTGTGCACAACAGTCGGATGTGTGGCGCCGTTCTCCGGGACAGATGCCTCCCCTTTCTGCGATCTTTGTCTTCCTTATTCTGAAGCCGTGGTGCATGACGCATCTACGTCATACACACTCGCCGGTCCTGCGCAGGCGCGTTACAATACTTTGAGCAGGGCAGATCAAAGTGCACCTGCGCAGGATCTCAATGCCGACACATGTGTATAACGTAGACGCGTAATGTACCGCGGCTTCAGAATAAGGAAGACCAAGATGGCCGAAAGGGGAGGCGCCGGTCCCAGAGAACGATGCCACTCAACCGACTGTTGTGCACCAGAGTAACCTTCTAGGGGAATATTATAAAGTGGGGTTTTTTTTTTTTATGTTCTACACAGCGGCCTGGGTTCTTATATACAGCATGTTAGAATACTGTATATAAGAGCCCAGTGGTGGTGGCCGCAGCTTATATGCCAAAAAAGTGGTGACAGGTTCCCTTTAAAGTGAACCTGTCATCAGAAATTTAGCTATAAAGCTAAAAGTTCCCCCCTCTGCAGCTCCTGGGCTGCATTCTAGGAAGCTTCCTATAGTTTTTGTGGCCCCTTTTATTCCAAAATAAATACTTTACAAACTTGTACCTTTTCGTATGCAAATTTCTTAAATCTTCCATGGGGGCGGGCTGCCTGATGTACGTTGCTGTCCTCCTGCCGATCTACGCCGCCCCCGAACGCCGAATTTGAAACCTCAGGACGCCGCCCCTGGGCGCCCGTGGTCCCGCGCATGCGCTGTGCTACTGTAGCGGTGCCGTGCACTGCGTGCACGTGTGACCGCTGGTGACGCTTTTGCGCGGGCACCGACTGCTCCGTCCGCTCCTCCCATCTATTTCCTGCTGCTGAGCAGGATGGGAAGGAGGTGACGTTCGGTCATCTGGCCAGCGAGCGCTTGCGCAGAACGCTGGAGGAAGAGGGGAAAGTGCGGTCACGAGGTTATGGGCGGCACTTGCTGATTACACTCACAGCGCCGCCCATAACCTCGTGCCCGCGCAAAGTGTCACTAGCGGTCACACGTGCACGGCACCGCTACAGTAGCACAGCGCATGCGCGGGACCACGGGCGCCCAGGGGCGGCGTCCTGAGGTTTCAAATTCAGCGTTCGGGGGCGGCGTAGATCGGCAGGAGGACAGCAACGTACATCAGGCAGCCTGCCCCCATGGAAGATTTAAGAAATTTGCATACGAAAAAGGTACAAGTTTGTAAAGTATTTATTTTGGAATAAAAAGGGGCCACAAAAACTATACGAAGCTTACTAGAATGCAGCCCAGGAGCTGCAGAGGGGGGGGGGGGGGGGACGTTTAGCTTTATAGCTACATTTCTGATGACAGGTTCCCTTTAAGTCATTTGGGGTTTTTCAGCAAATAGGCTGTACGCAGAATAGCGGCGTAAAAGGGACAGCTAGTGGCAAGGTACAAGATCAATAATGCGGTGTGTCATGATTTACCTTGATTAATAACATGATAAAAGTGACATACTGCAGACATTTTAAAATATTTATTTCATGACACAGCTTGTAGCATGAATCTTGAAAAAAAAAAAAAAATAATGCCTCTTTGTCATCCAGAAATGCTCTTCAGCTAGATTGCTTATTCTTTGCTCATTCATATATGATAAACTGGTTTGGCGAGTATGCGGTCATTAAACTAACAAAAATGTTTTTCTTCCACTACCTGTATTGACAAAACATTTCGGTGGAACAGAAAATCCTTAGAACTGCTGTACGAAGAAAACATCTCATGGTTGCAATATCTATGGCTTCATTAACACTGAATATATTCTACAACCCATAATATTCTTAGAATACTTACTCCGACATAATTAGTTTAGGTTTCTGATTCAAACTGTTTCTTACAGACTAAAGTGCCCCAATGGGCTCAATATTCCCACCCCCTCTAGCCATTCTATATGTGATATGGTGGGAGGAGGCCTACATCTTTATTATAACATATAGCACGGTACGGCCGATATGTGGAGGATGATGTGGCAACGTGTCAGCCGTATCGGAGTACATCGCATACCTAAATTCTAATAATTACTTAATATTACTGGGATTGACAAGTAAGACAAATTTTTGGTCATGACCAGGTATGGAATGACCCATAAGTGTAAAGTATCTGCTTCACCATTTACAAAAAGATAACTCTGGCAACACTATCTTACAATCTACTTGCCATATGCTGCAGCAGCATACGAATGCCATTCCCTATGAGGAACTTAGAAAGGGCAACACGGTGGCTCAGTGGTTAGAACTACAGTCTTGCAACGCTGGGGTCCTGGATTCAATGCCCACCGTGTTTGGAGTTTGGAAGGAAACCAGAGGAAACCTATTTAGAGGGAATTTAGATTGTGAGCTCCAATGGGGACAAGGATGTTCACATCTGCAAAGCACTGCGGAATGAATAGTGCTATACGAGTACAATAAATAAAATAGACACATTTGCTCATATCACTCCAATTTCTTATATGAATAACATTATCGGTGACCGATTACTAGCCCGAGGCTATAATAAAAGTAACATTTAGAATGCAGTCAATAAAATACCATGTAAATACAGAAGCTAAACGTTAAACTATAATATCCGCCCGGACAATTCTATGCTTACTCTGTGCACACGTTGCTTGTTTGTGTATGTACACATAAAAAGCAGGTTTTGGCACGAAAAAAAAAAAAAAAAAGCCCATTGTTTAAATTGCGTTTGCGCATTTTTTCACTTTTTTTTTTAAAAAAAAAGTCATAGCGTTCACAATGGTTCAGGCGCTGTAACCCTTGTCATCGTCACTGGGTCTCCAGGTGATATTACAGCTGGGACCCGGCTCTCATTGTCAGGAGCGGTGCTCGAGCCGCTCCTGGCAATTTAACCCCCTAAATGCTGCGATCAATGCAACTGCAACATTCAGGAGGCAGGGAGAGAAATCGCTTACCTCTCCCTGGCGATGAGGTCCCTGTAATGTGATCACAGGGACACGATCGCTGCCATGGCAACCCAGTATTGGCATAAGGTCACCCAAAAGCAGTATGCAAGACTGGTGGAAAGCATGCCAAGACGCATGAAAGCTGGGATTAAAAATCAGGGTTATTATTTCTGAACTCTTCCTGAGGTAAAATATTAGTATTGTTGTTTCTAAATGATTATGAACTTGTTTTCTTTGCATTATTTGAGATCTGAAAGTAATGCATTGTTTTGTTATATTGACCATTTCTTATTTTCAAAGAATACAAAATTTATTGATTGGAAATTCGGAGACATGTTGTCAGTAGTTTATAGAATGAAGAACAACTTACATTTCACTTAAAAATATACCTATAAAGAGAAAAATCAGAAAAACTGAATTGTGCAGTGGTCTCTTATATTAGCTCTGGCAAAAAATAATCTATCTCAAGATCTGATCAGTCGTTTGACCCTCGGCTCACACTCGCAGCAGAGGGTCATTATAGCATATCGCTCCGATGCTCTCGCATCGGAACCTATGTACAAGTGAAACCGAGGCCTTAGAAGAAGCAAATTAGCACAAGAGTTACAGAGTTACCATTATGCTTCACTGAAGGTTTAACACCCTGCCTACAGTCTGCAATTTTCATTACCAGACTCCTTTTCAGAAACCCCCATATGGAATTTGCAGCAGCTTGAATCAGTTTTTTTTTTTCCCTCTTATGAAAGTGTCTCTCTGTAATATATAGATATGAGCTGGGTGTATCTTGGGTGCTGCTTACTGTCATGTATCAGCACAGCTCCATAGCCAACCTATCCAAGTCCTTTCCTACAGATTCTTGCTTCCTTCTGCAGATCTGTGTACAACTCTATACAATCCCTCCTGCAGTCTGTAAAGCCTCATTTCAGATATAGAAGTTAAGGTTTGTGTTTTAGGAAATCTGATTTTAATCATAAGTATTTCAATCAATTTTTCCCATGTCTCAAAACAAAAAAAATAAATATGACTAATAAAAAGGTTTCCTAACTTGTTCCATTAAAATATAGACAGGGAAAAACAGACAGCACATGGTTCGCATCTGCGTACGGTCGATAAACTTTCATTGGAGAGTTGTATCCTTGTATTAAATTAATGGACATCTCTGCTTTTTTTTTTATAAAACGAACATATGGACAGTCACAGTCTATAAGGAGTCATGTTCTACCCATAAAAAAATTAAACAAAAACAATTTGCAAGCAAAAAACGAACATCTGAAATGAGCCCTATCACAAAAGGTAAAGGATGGAGGAGAGCTCTACTAAAACCATGAACTCTGTTGCATATGTAACTTTTGTTTTGCAAAGTATTTAAAAATAAAACAAAACTCGGCAAAATGGTAGAAAATGTTTAAGGAAGACCAATTAGAAAGTTGCTTAATTTTGCATTAAGTAGGCAACAAAATAAAACAAAACAAGTTCAATGCAAAGGTGTACATAGCCTTAAAAAGGGTTTTGTAAGTAAAGTCAGATAGAATATTCACTAATTGTGCCTGTTAATTTCTAAAAATTGTTTTAAAAGAACTGAAGTCCTTAGTGGTTGATACCTTTTAATGGCTAAGGCTATGTGCGCACGTCGCGTAAAAACATGCAGTTACGCTGCGCTTTGTAGCGCAGCGTAACTGCATGCGTCCTGCGTCCCCTGCACAGTCTATGGAGACTGTGCAGGGGCCGTGCGCACGTGGCGTTTAAGAGCGCAGCGCTTCGGCTACTGCCGAAGCGCTGCGCAAAAAGAAGTGACATGTCACTTCTTTCCTGCGCTTTGCCGGCAGCTCCTGCTCTGTCTATGGCAGGAGCTGCAGGCAGAGCGCATGGAATCGGCGCTCACTACGGACATTTCTGCAGCGATCTAAAGCGCACATGTGCTCTTCAGATCGCTGCAGAAATTTCTGCAGGGCTTGTACGCAACGTGCGCACATAGCCTAACTGAAAAGATGGTAATGGCAAGCTTTCGAGACTACTCAGGTCTCTTTTTCAGGCTCAATATACGATTTTTAAACAATTTTTTATCTCTACTAGCTAACACGGTACAAAGATATATTTTACCTGTGTTAATTCCTAACGTGTTTACATGCTAGAGTCCATATTGCTGCAGTATAGGATCACAATATTTACATTACATGTACTTGCTGAACTATATTAATCATATCCTGAGGATTCCCTCACACATGCTTTTTCTTTTTTGTGAAAAGCAAAAAAGGAAGGGGGAAAAAAAAACAAAAACAAAAAAAAAAAAAAAAACCACACAAGAGCTGCTGTATCCAGGAGTTTCCTTCCATGGCAGACAAAGGGATTCCCCAGGCTGCAGGCGAAAGTTTCCATCAGCATAACATGCCCAGCCACATTCCGAGGCCAACAGATTACATCCCCACAAAGAGCGTACATTACAGCATGCTCACACTGTGCAGCAAACTTCTCACACAGAAACAGTACAGACACCGTGTCAGACACAGGCTGCCCCGCTAGCTGCCAGCGCCTGCAGGGAACATTCTTGTCTGGCCCATGTTCCTTTTTTTCCCCTTGGAAAGTCAGATTTCTGACAGCGTGAGTGTTTATACATCTTTTCAACAATTGGTTTGGCAGTAAGCAGTGGAAAAATGCAAAGCCTTCTCAATAAGCAAAGCTTATTGCGGCATCAGATAACCATCCCTCACTGAACCAGCAAGAAAAAAAAAAATTAGACTGAAGGAGCGCTTTGTTTCACATAGAAGGATCGAACTGGAACAAGATTTCTACTAAATCCTTAAAGGAGATAACTTAAAAAGGTGTAAATGGGGGTTTGGGATTACACTAACAAGAAAGAAGGAATCAAAATTGATATACGGTACATATACAGGAGTGGACATATCATTGGTGCAACTAGTGTGGTCGTACAGGGGCCAAGAGGTAGGAGGCCTATTTTCACCTCCAAAGCAGGTGGAATTGAGCATGATGATGAGGTTTTGGGCTGCAAAGGACCCTTCTAAAGTGCTTTCCCAGGGGCTCTCTTCTGTGTGACCGCCAGTGTACATACAGTTGTGCTCAAAAGTTTACATACCTCGGCAAAATTTTTTGCTTTCTAGGTCATTTTTCAGAGAATATGAATGATAAACAAAATATTTACCACTCAGTGTTTGGGTGAAGCTATTTATTGTCATACTACTGTGTTCTCTTTTTAAATCATGAGGACAACCAACCAAAAACATCCAAATGACCCTGATCAAAAGTTAATTTACCCTGGTGATTTTGGCCTGATAACATGCACAGAAGTTGACAAGTGGGTTTGAATGGATAATAAAAGGTAACATCTTTAACGGTGACCTGTTTGCTTGTAATCTGTGTGTGTGCATATAATTTGAGTGAGTTTCTGAGATCGAGACAGACTCTTGCATCTTTCATCCAGCCACTGACGCTTCTGGATTGTGAGTCATGGGGAAATGGGAAAAGATAGTTGAACTGTATAAAACAGGAAAGGAATATATAGCCAAGGAATCGATAATGCCAGTCAGTGTTCAAACTGTGATTAACAAATGGAAAATCAGGGGCTCTGTAAAAACTACGATCAGGTAGACGAACAAAAATTTCATCCACAACTGCCAGGAAAATTGTTCGAGATGCAAAGAAAAACCCACAAACATCAGCTGAAATACAGGACTCAGTGAAAACTAGCGGTGTGACTGTTTCAAGATGCACAATAAAGAGGTGTAAAGTGCCGGAGAAGGGCAGTTGTGGGCAAGGATTGTGGACCCCAACCCACCCCAGCACAGTACAGTACAGACACCAGGGGCAGAGTGGACTGGGTGGTAGGTGGTACCTGCTGCATCCTCAGTCTGCTCTTCCGGCTCCCGTTCACTTCCATGGGCCTCGTGCCCCATGCACTCAGTAAGGAGATGACCACCAGGTAAAACTTTCAACACTTTACTACAAAAACATTTGACAGTTGTTTTCCACTTTCTTAGCACAGAAACTTTATCCTCCTTCATACACATTAGCTTCTGTAACCAGTTCAGCTCCACAGTGACGGTCATAATGGGGTGACTTATCCTTCTGTTTCGGCCCTACTCCCTCAACATTGTTGCGGATTGTGTGGCCTGGCGCGCTAGACAGATGGACTTTAAATACCCTCCCGCTGCGACTGCATTCCCTAAACTAACAGCAGGTGCAAGCCTAAGGTAGGGGCGCCCAACTTTTCCTTTTACATCTTGATGACTACACTGGACTTACACTCCCCTGCAGACGAGCCCCCTTGGAATATCTATGCTTTTGTTTTCCTTTTGTCCTGTCTGTCCCTTCTCCACTTCACTCTGCAGCGTTTTGACCTTTGAGGTCCTTTGCTGCTTCTTCTCACTAACTGCATTTCCTATCTGACTGAAACAGGAAGCTGCCTTTTCCTATATCTCTTCCTGTGCGGGTGAGCCACCCGCTCATTTAACCCCTGCTGCGCTGTCACTCCCTATCCATCACGGGACCCATGACCTCTAGTAGCAGTTTGCCGTATCACAGGAGCATACATTTACACAGACCATAAAATCAACAGCTTAAACAGAAATATAGTGCATAAGCTAAAGCCCATTATTTAGGGGTCGCAGGGCACTGGAACCCTATTACACCCCCCCACTTAAAATTTGCCAGTCCTCTGGTGAGCGGAACTCGAGACACAAAACATAACATGCATGCAACCAGCATTACATCACTAAAAACACTTGTCCTTCCCATTAGCTGCAGACCAGTTTGACTCTCTGGGAGATCACAGTCCTTTCACCTGTCATGGTGAGGACCACAGAGTGGCATTGTCCACTTCACCCATCGGACCCGAACGGTGGGGTGCTGTCCTTAAAAGGGGAAAAGCCTTCCAAAAAGTCCTGGAGGTCTAGTAGAACTAAAACGGGGAGTTTTAGTAAGCATTGGACATCTCTTAGGGATGGGGCAAAGTCCATGACAGGGACAGGGGAGTGGTGGTAAGGGCAATGTTCAGGATCCATGAGGCAACAAGGGGACAGGGTCTCAGAGCTGAAGGGAGAGTCCTGGGCTGAGGGTACAGGCATCCTTTAGCCCCATGGGCTCCCAGAATCCTCACTTCCAGCAAAAAGGGGTGTGGGGGGGGCGATAAACACATCGTTCTGGCTCGGTCTTGCCACAAGAGGCATGCCCATCCCTCAGCAAAACGATAAATCTTCAGGCCAACATCCTTTAGCCCAACCGAAGATCCTCGGCCTCCAACTTCACAGATTATCCTTGTGGTAGGCCTGATGGCCACCAGCAGCTCCGGACGCTAGCAGTCGAAGTAACTCCTCCAGCTCCGCTGCGCTTCCGGCCTCTGCCATGCTCAACGCTCTCGTCTCTGCTGTGCGCTCCGCACGTTCTGCAGCACGGTATCCTCACTCTAAGATGGTGCCGGCCGGGTCAAGGACGCGCACTTTCTGCATTGCTGGGGCCACCTCTTCCGGCGCCAGAGCCCTGCCGCGTCACAGTCCATCTCTTTGGCTGCACCCACAGCCAAGGCTCTTTCACATGCTGGGCTGCACTCACCAGCAGACGTCTCTTCAGCTTTCCGGACCTTCATCTTCCACCAGACTCCTCTTTGGTGGAATCCTCTCATAACAGGCTGGACCTCATCTATGCAGAGGGGAGGCGCTGAAGAGGACACCTCCAGGCCAGGTACATTTTCGCGCTTTCGTGTGCCATCTCCTCCCATGATGGGCAGGGTCCCCTTCTCTCAGGCCACATGTTGTCGCCATCTTGGAAAGCACATAGTCATCCATCATCTTGGTGTTTCTTTTCTTCAGTTTCACTTTCGCAGTTTTCAGGCAAAATGCTCTGCTGCAGTGTCGCTTCAAGCCACTCAGCTTCAGGCGTCGTCTCTTCTGCGCCCAGGGTCAGATTTTTCACATCCTAATGACTATGCCAAATGTAAACATCTGGCATCCAAACGTGGAGAAGTGCCAGGGAGGGGCAGTCGTGGGTGAGGGTCATGGCGGTCCCCAACCCACTCCGGCACAGTACAGACACGGGGGGCAGAGTGGTGTCAGTGGTAGGTGTGGAACTGATACCTGTTGGCTGCTGCACTTCACTATCTCCGGCCGGCTCTAATTCACTTCCATGGGCCTCGTGTGTTCAATAAAGGGACGACAACCAGGTAATACTTGCATAACTTTACTAAGAAAACATTTAAAAGCAGCTTGTACTTTTCTCATGGCAGGTGCAACGTCATCATCGGTTACAGTCAGTTTCTGTACCCGGCTTGGCTTTACAGGGATGGCCACGAAGGGGCAACTTATCCTTCTGGGTCTGACCCACCCCCTCCACATGATTATGGAGAGCGCAAAACGGATGGACCAAGCTGCTTTCCCGCTGTGACTGCGTTCTCTCAGGTACTGACAGGTGCCGGCCTAAGGTAGGGGCACCCAACTTTTCCTTTCTCTGCTCCTTGGACTTACACTCCACTGCAGATGAGCTCCTATCTTGCTGTATAGTTTCCTCTCATCTTGCTCCTTCAGTCCTGTCTCTGCCACCTCCACTCTATTCACTCCACTCTGCTTCTCGTGACCCTCCTGGTCCTCTTTCTTGTTCTTCACACAAACTGCATTTCCCCATCTCCCTCAAAACAGGAAGCTCCTTTACTATATCCTCCTGTGCTGGGGGACTCTCCTCTTAGGATCCGGTAACCATGGAAGATTACAAAAAAAACTCCCATTAGTGGAAAAACACCAAGAACAAGAGTAGTTGGAACCTGAGCTGACTGCAATCCTTTAACTATCAGAGCACATTAGAAGTAGCTGTTGAGCATTCCTAAACACCTAGACGTCTCGTCACAGCCTGAGAAACTAGCTACGCCTCACAGATAGAAATGAGGAAATCTACCTTGCCTCAGAGAAGTCCCCAAAGGAGTAGATAGCCCCCGAAATATAAAGATTACGGTGATCTAGGAAAAACACGATACACAGATAGGAAAACTAGATTTAGCAAAGGCGACGCCTAACTAACTAGATACAAAAGGAAAGGTAAGGAAACTTTGTGGTCAGTACAAAAATCCTGCAGAAAAAATACCAATCTCCAGATAGTAAAATGGCCCTTAGAGGTCGAACGACCTCACCCCCACTATATCAGGTACTCTTGTAAATAATGGGAGAGACAAAATACCCAAAAAACACAAAAATACAAAAGTGCAAATAATCAAGTTAGACAGGGAGAAACTCCCTTTTCTTTCAGAAGAGCTAGCAAAGGGGGAACCTCCATGCTCACCACACTAGAGAAACAAAACTTCACCTGCAAGAAAACAGACAAAACAAATCAAAGCGAAAAACACCTTAAAAAAGGTGTAAACCAGGAAGTAAGGAAAAAGCTAACAAACTTATCTGCAGAAGTCTTGCACAGGGAAGGACAGAACGCCAAGCCAGGTTCAGAGACTGAGAAAAATTCAAATTATAACTGGCACCAGCAAGGCAATAATTGCTCTCAGATATACACCAGGCTAGTCTGCAATAGGACTTCCTTAATTCCCAATTAACACCAACACCTGCCTGAGTCACAGGCTCAGACTCTGCTCCACTACCATTCCTGGCCACCAGAGGGAGCTCCAAAACAGCACCCACACAGACATCATTCACAACACTTCTCCCTCTTAACCCTCACTGCCCTGTCGCTCCCTTCTCACTAAGGGACCCGGAAGCCCATTACACCTGGTGGCAGCCGCCGGCCGTATTACACAGGAGGAATACACGAACAAAAAAAAAAAAAAAAATCAGAATACAGTTCACACATATAGATACTACAGTTCCATTAGTCACGTGGTAGGGCACTGGACACTATTACAGAGGCACTTGAAGAAAAATGGGCTGCATGGTCGACTCGCTAGAAGAAAGCCACTACTGCGCAAATTCCACAAAGTAGCTCTCCTACAATACACCAAACAGCACAGAGACAATCCTCCAAACTTCTGCAACAAGATAATTTGGAGTGAGGAGACCAAAACTAAACTTTTTAGCCACAACCATAAACGTTACATTTGGAGAGGTCAATAAGGCCTATGATGAAAGGAACACCATTCCTACTATAAAGCTAAAGCACGGAGGTGGATCACTAATTATGTGGGGATGTGGAAGATACAAAAGCACATGAAACGTGGTCAAAGTAGAAGGAAACATGAACGCAGCACATTATCTGCTGGAGCCAAATTTGCACTCATCAGCCCAGAAGCTGCGCATGGGACGTACTTAGACGTTCCATCATGACAAGGATCCAAAACACAAGGCCACAAGGGCTACAGCAGAACAAAGTGAAGATTCTGGAGTGGCCATCTCAGTCTCCTGAGCTCAATATCATTTCACCACTCTAGGGAGAACTCAAGCTCGCAGTTCATGCAAGAAAGCCCAGGAATTTACAGGAACTGGAGGCTTTTTGCCAATAAAAATGGGCAACTTTACCATCTGAGAAAATAAATAGCCTCATCCACAATTACCTTTCTAAGGCTTGTTTGTGTTACAGAACTTTGAAGGGTTTGGATGCAATACTGAGTGTGATTTTTCCAGGGCAATCAGAAGCTTTACAGTATTGCAACTCGTGGCAAATCAAATCTCGGAGAAAAATTCTACAAACCTGGCAAATTCCGATTTCAAAATACTCATCCATTTCTAGAAAATTGTGTAAATTACACCATTCTTGCTGGTTCTACTATATCGAAGGCTAGTTTCACACTTGCGTTGGACGGCTTCCGTAGCATTGCGTTGTGTGACGGATGCAACGGATGCTATGGATCGTACAAAACAACGGAAGCTTTTTTTATTCTTTACAGTTTTGCCGGCAGCAGACTATTGTGAACGATCAGCTGATCGCTCTCAATAGCCGGCAGCCGGTCGCTCAGCTGAGCGCTCTCACTTGCCGGTGGCCGGGCATGCCGGCGGGCGCTCAGCTGAGCACTGTCACTTGCTGGTGGCCGGGCATGCCGGCGGGCGCTCAGCTGAGCGCTCTCACTTGCCAGCGGCCGGGCATGTCCGCGGGCGCTCAGCTGAACGTTCGGCCACTGCGAGACAATGTAAAGTTTCATTTATGGGAAAAAAAAAAAACGCATGCGCAGTGAAATCCTACGGATTGCGCTGCTCATAAAAGCGTTGCATGCTGCGTTTCTTCCGCCCGACGCAGCGTCAAAATAACGACGCTGCGTCGTCCAGCGGATGCAACGCAGACACTTGCGTTACAGTGCGTTGTCCATACAAGTCTATGGAGAATCGCGCAGTGCATTAACGGACTGCGCTATTCTCCATATTGACCCACTCCGCTGAACGCAAGTGTGAAAGTACCCTAAAACATTTACAGCTGGATAAAGTTTTTATTTTTGTAGTTTTTTTGTTTGATAATAGCTACGCTTCAACCTGTTTGGGTTACGCTAGGTTCACATTTCTGTTAAATTGTATCAGTCACAATCTGCGGCTCTGGCAAACAACGCAATCCTATAGTACAGTTGGAATAAATTTGTGAATTTTCACTTTTTATATGATGCATGCCAATTTCAGATCGTGCTGGTTCCCCTTTTTTTCTCTGTTTTGACCGTAGTTATGCTACAAATCTGGTGTCTGACCAACACCATACCATGCACGCCTGATTTTGGTTTGCAATGTATTCCTCCTGTTGGTAGCTGTTCAGACTCAGTTACCTCACCCCTTTCCACAGGCATTGCTAATTAAGCACCATTCTTGGATCTGGTCCGCCTTTATCAATGGTTGCTGTTTGGCACTGGAAGGATCAGTTCTGATATAGTCCTGGTATGTGTGGGGCTTGCTCCACATGCTGGGACCTGGGCTGGTCTCTATCCACAAGTGCCTTTTTTGCAACATGGAAGCGGCTATATACAGGTTGCAGGTATGTGTGCTCCATTATGGTTCTGCTTTTAACTTTATCTAGGAGGCCGCATGGCACATGAAATACAGAATGTAGAGTAGGACCCCCCTATTGAGATTTGCCGTGACGTTGGCAGGGGTGGCTCAAAAAATTGATCAATTATTTGCTAAAAATCTCATTTTTTTATTATAGTACAGTTGGAATAAATTTGTGAATTTTCACTTTTTATATGATGCATGCCAATTTCAGATCGTGCTGGTTCCCCTTTTTTTCTCTGTTTTGACCGTAGTTATGCTACAAATCTGGTGTCTGACCAACACCATACCATGCACGCCTGATTTTGGTTTGCAATGTATTCCTCCTGTTGGTAGCTGTTCAGACTCAGTTACCTCACCCCTTTCCACAGGCATTGCTAATTAAGCACCATTCTTGGATCTGGTCCGCCTTTATCAATGGTTGCTGTTTGGCACTGGAAGGATCAGTTCTGATATAGTCCTGGTATGTGTGGGGCTTGCTCCACATGCTGGGACCTGGGCTGGTCTCTATCCACAAGTGCCTTTTTTGCAACATGGAAGCGGCTATATACAGGTTGCAGGTATGTGTGCTCCATTATGGTTCTGCTTTTAACTTTATCTAGGAGGCCGCATGGCACATGAAATACAGAATGTAGAGTAGGACCCCCCTATTGAGATTTGCCGTGACGTTGGCAGGGGTGGCTCAAAAAATTGATCAATTATTTGCTAAAAATCTCATTTTTTTATTATAGTACAGTTGGAATAAATTTGTGAATTTTCACTTTTTATATGATGCATGCCAATTTCAGATCGTGCTGGTTCCCTTTTTTTCCCTTTTTTTTTTCAACGCAATCCGTTTAGCGGATTCCGTTGTGTCCTATAGACTTTTATTAGCGGCGGATTGCGACTGATTACCTTGCGTTGTATCCACTGCGCTGCGGTCAGTCGTTTTTGGACTGACCACCCGGTGGAAACAACGCAGAATGTAACGTTTTTCGGGCTGTCAAAATTAACACGCCGCGCAGGAATCAGTCAAGCTTGTAATGTTTGAATAGGATAACTGAAGTGAGCACTAATATATATATATGAGTGCAAGCCAAAAATACATACTATATATAAGAATAAGGCTGCACATCAAACTTAGATAATAGTATAATGCCTCAAGCATATGGAAAAATATTGGAATATACAATGAAAAATGCTACTTGCTAATTTGAACATGTGAATAATGAATTGCATACCTGCTATGAATATTAGGAAAAAGGAGATATTTAGCAATCGCATTGATCAATGTAACTGAGCCCCAAAACCTCGTCAAGGTATATCTCTATATTGGGGTCCCTAGCTCTGTGACCCTAACTGTGTGTCATCTCATTGCAATTAAAAACTGCTATGGGTGGAGAGGGGTAACTAAGGACTTTCTTATATAGGAGATGGAAAAAACCCCTCTCCACCCATAGCAGTTTTTAATTGCAATGAGATGACACACAGTTAGGGTCACAGAGCTAGGGACCCCAATATAGAGATATACCTTGACGAGGTTTTGGGGCTCAGTTACATTGATCAATGCGATTGCTAAATATCTCCTTTTTCCTAATATTCATAGCAGGTATGCAATTCATTATTCACATGTTCAAATTAGCAAGTAGCATGTTTCATTGTATATTCCAATATTTTTCCATATGCTTGAGGCATTATACCATTATCTAAGTTTGATGTGCAGCCTTATTCTTATATAAAGCTTGTAATGTTTGTCTATGGTGCTGGATTCCGTCGTAATCAGTCTTACGACGGAATCCAGCGCTGGATTCAGTCATGCTCTACTGAGCATGCCCAGCATGTTTGGCACACCCACTGGGCTGTCAAAAACACAAAATGGATCATGACTGATCCGTCAAAAAAATGGACGCACAGCGGATATAACTGACGCGACTGATCAGTTTTTTCACAGGATTCCTGTGAAAAGAATCCTGTGAAAAACACATCCGTTGCGTCAGTTGACATCTAAGGCTAAGTTCACATTTCCGCTAAAATGTATCAGTCACAATCCGCTGCTCTTGTAAACAACGGAATCCGTTTAGCGGATTCCGTTGCTCCCATAGACTTGTATGAGCAGCGGATTGTGACTGATGATGCTGCGTTGCACCCTCCGCCCGACTGATCAGTCGTGGAACGACTGACCACCGGGCGGGAGGAACGCAGCATGTAACGTTTTTTGAGCAGCGCGATCCGTCGGATTTCGCTGCGCATGCTCTCTGGCTCCCTGCACACGTCACCAGCTTTGGTTGGTTAACCGATATTTACCCTGGTTACGGTGCAAGGAGCCAGCGCTAAGCGGTGTAGGCCCGTAACCTAGGTAAATATCGGGTAACCAAGGTAAACATCGGGTGCTTTGCTACCCGATATTTAGTCTGGTTACGTGTGCAGGGAGGCAGACACTTCCCCGCTCAGCCCCGCCCCCTCCCGCACATCGCACATGTGTGTACACACACACACACACACACACACACTCACCTGTCCCCAGCCATGCAGACCGCAGCACTGCCACTGACCTCCTCAGCGCCTGGCCCCGCCCCCCGCTCGGCTCCACCCCCTCCCACATTCAGCATGTGTATACACACACACACACACACACACACTCACCTGTCCTGCAGTCCCTGCGGCACGGACATCCTCAGTGCCACGGCCCCGCTCGGCTCCCCCCCCCCGAACTCCGCCCCCGCACACAACGGAATCCGACAAAGAATTCTGTTCTTTGTCATCCGTTGTACAGCGTTGAACAGCGCATCAGTCACATGCGTCAAGCGATGCATGTGTCTGATACAAAACAACGGAAATGTGAACTTAGCCTAAGGCTAAGGGTACTTTCACACTTGCGTTGTTTTCCTTCCGTTACAATCCGCCCTTTTGGAAAACAGCGGAATCCGTTAGCGGATTCCGCTGTTTCCCATAGACTTGTATGGTTGACGGATTGTACCAAAAGGACCTGCGTTGTTTCCGCTGGGCAACGCTCCGTTGCTTCCGCCCAGCGGGAGGAACGCAGCATGTAACGTTGTTTTGAGCAGCGGAATACTCTGGATTTCACTGCGCATGCTCTTTTTTTTTTTTTAATAAAACTTTATTTTGGCTCGCGGTGGCCGAACGTTCAGCTGAGCGACCGGCCGCCAGCATGCCCGGCCACCGGCAAGTCACAGCGCTCAGCTGATCACCCGGCGGCCGGCTGCAGGGAGCGATCAGCTGATCGGCCGGCTGCAGGGAGCGATCAGCTGATCGGCCGGCTGCAGGGAGCGATCAGCTGATCGGCCGGCTGCAGGGAGCGATCAGCTGATCGTTCACAATAGTCTGCCGCTGGTAAAACTGTAAAAAAAAAAAAAAATCAAAAACGAATTGCGTTGTTTTGCAGCATCCGTTGCGCCACTATATGCAACACATCCGTTACACAACGCAATGCAACGGATACCGTTCAACGCAAGTGTGAAACTAGCCTAAGTTCACACTTCCGTTGTTTTGCATCAGTCACATGCGTCGCTTGACGCATGTGACTGATGCACTGTACAACAGATGACAAAACAGAATTCTTTGTCGGATTCCGTTGTGTGCGGGGGGCGGAGTTCGGGGTGGGTGGAGCCAAGCGGGGCCGTGGCATTGAGTACGTCAGTGCCGCGGGGACTGCAGGACAAGTGTGTGTGTGTGTGTGTGTGTGTGTGTGTGTGTGTGTGTGTGTGAGAGAGTGTACATGCTGAGTGCGGGAGGGGGCGGAGCTGAGCGGTGAAGTGTCTGGCTCTGTGCACAGCCAGGGTAAATATCGGGTAAAAGCAGAGCACTTTTTGCTTGGTTACCCGATATTCATCTTGGTTACCAGCATACACCGCTTAGCGCAGGCTCCCTGCACATGTAACCAGTGTAAATACCGGGTAACTAACCAAAGCGCGTTGCTTAGTAACCCGATGTTTATCCTGGTTACCTGTGCGGGGAGCCAGAGAGTGCATGCGCAGCGAAATCCAACGGATTCCACTGCACAAAAAATGTTACAGGCTGTGTTGCTCCCGCCCGGCGGTCAGTCAAAAAATGACTGACTGCGACGCAGCGGATGCAACGCAGCATCATCAGTCACAATCCGTCGCTAATAGAAGTTTATGGGGAAAAACTGGAATCCTGCAAAATATTTTGCAGGATACTGTAATTCCTCAAGGCGACGGATTGTGACTGATACAAAACAACGGAAGTGTGAACTTAGCCAAAAAAAAAACCAACTGATCCGTTGCTGACGGACCTGACTGATTTAAGGCTAGTTTCACACTTGCGTTGAACGGTATCCGTTGCATTGCGTTGTGTAACGGATGCAACAGATGTGTTGCATATAGTGGTGCAACGGATGCAACAAAACAACGCAATTCGTTTTTATTTTATTTTATTTTTTTTTTTTTTACAGTTTTACCAGCGGCAGACTATTGTGAACGATCAGCTGATCGCTCCCTGCAGCCGGGTGATCAGCTGATCGCTCCCTGCAGCCGGGTGATCAGCTGATCGCTCCCTGCAGCCGGGTGATCAGCTGATCGCTCCCTGCAGCCGGGTGATCAGCTGATCGCTCCCTGCAGCCGGGTGATCAGCTGATCGCTCCCTGCAGCCGGGTGATCAGCTGATCGCTCCCTGCAGCCGGGTGATCAGCTGATCGCTCCCTGCAGCCGGGTGATCAGCTGATCGCTCCCTGCAGCCGGGTGATCAGCTGATCGCTCCCTGCAATCAGCTGATCGCTCCCTGCAGCCGGCCGCCGGGTGATCAGCTGATTGCTCCCAGTAGCCGGGTGATCAGCTGATCGCTCCCTGCAGCTGGCCGCCGGGTGATCAGCTGAGCGCTGTGACTTGCCGGCGGCCAGTCGCTCAGCTGAACGTTTGGCCACCGCGAGCCAAAATAAAAGGTTTTTTTGTTTTTTTTTTAAAAATCAAAAAGCATGCGCAGTGAAATCCAGAGGATTCCGTTGCTCAAAACAACGTTACATGCTGCGTTCCTCCCGCTGGGCGTAAGCAATGGAGCGTTGCCCAGCGGAAGCAACGCAGGTCCTTTTGGTACAATCAGTCAACCATACAAGTCTATGTGAAACAGCGGAATCCGTTGACGGATTCCGCTGTTTTCCAAAAGGGCGGATTGTAACGGAAGGAAAACAACGCAAGTGTGAAAGTACCCTAAAACAACGGAAATGTGAACCTAGCCTTAAGCCTTTGCTTCAAACACAATTTGCTTTCTTCTGTTATGGAGAGATCTGGTATATCTGACATATTCCTGAACATCTTTCTAACAATAAATGTGCCTTTTGGTCTGTTACTCGGCTTTTTCCAGTTTACTACTCCCACATGCAGTGCATGTACACTGTTCTATTTATGAAATGTTTTCCTGTACCGGATGAGGTTGTGATATTAATAACCATGTGGAATTAGCCTGAGTGTAAGGATTACTTTTCCCACAAAACAGTGTTAACATATTCATGTGTATTTAAAAACAGACCTTGAGATACCAAACATTTTGTATGACAGCCAATGTTATTTTTTGTTTATTTTCATCAATATTTAAATACAAAATCTATAAAAAAAAATTATTCTGGCACAGTTTTTTTTTTCTCCTTTTTTTCCAGTTGAATGCAATGTTTTCTGACTGACATTAAAGGTAGGCAGATACACAGAAATCACAGGTTTCAGGCATCTATGGCAACGGAGCAATTGTTTCTGCAATGACAGATATTCACATGTGGCACTGTAGAATGTAAACAGTAACAGTCGAGTTCTACTGTAAATTCTAAAATGGAAATCGATGGGCATGTTTTACGTGGATCCAATATGCTGCTAAAATAAGACTGTCTATGGTAGCAGTTGATTGAGCTTATTACAGAAATAAGCCTCTGAATTTAAACAGTATGGGGGCACTAAAAGGAAAAGGTAGTTTGGATACAATTCAAACTGAAATAATATTTTATTTCTGAAAGCTCCACCTATGACCTTATATCACTCCTGGTCACTGGACAAAACCAGAAGCGGAGCTCCCGGAACCAGAGACCGCTTCGCCTCCTTCATGTACTGACGGAATGGGAGGGTCTGTTTCATATGACTAGCCAAGCCAGCCCCTTCCTCCATCACGACTGAGTTGGAGGCAGAAAGCCAGCACCTTTCATACACATGAGAATGCGAATATACATTGGGTGGGCTCTCCTTCTCCATCAGTAACAAAGTAGAAGTAGAGTTGTTGGGACCTTGAACCAGCCGTGAAATTGGACTATAAGCTGACCTTTCATCTAAGTATTTTAGCAAGTTCAATTCTATTAAATGTTATTAGCTTACTTATCCCCTTCCTCTCCAGTGCTGTCTCTCCACTGCTATTCCCAGTCTTTGTTGACATGACTGCAGCAGTGTCATCATTCCTACAGCATGTAAGCTTTGCAGGCAATCACTGAACTTTATGATCTACCACGGCATCAGCGCCAAGTGTAGTAATTGGTCACTGAAGACACGTGCTTCAAGTAGGATGGCACTACTGCAGCTTGTCAACCAAGTCTAGAGCAAGCAAAGGAGAACCAGTACTAGTAGCAGGGAAAAAAGGGAATTTGTCAGCAGGTTTTTGCTACCTCATCTAAGAGCAGCATGATGTAGGCAAAGAGATTCTGAATCTAACATAGTATCACTTAGATTAGTGGCTGCAACCGTTCTGACAAGTAAAAGATTTAAAAGAAAAAAAAAAAAAAAATTTACGTAGCAGAGCTCTGGTAGCTGCCGCCCCCCGCCCCCCCTCAAGGCGTACAGTGCACATTTCCATAAACAGAAGCTGCTTATCACAGAGAAGGCCAGAGTGACCTCATGTCAAAAGCTGCTCAGACCCACTAACGATAAAGCTAAGAGGCTTAAACTAAGGGTACCGTCACACACTAGCGACGCAGCAGCGATCCCACCAGCGATCTGACCTGGTCAGGATCGCTGCTGTTTCGCTACATGGTCGCTGGTGAGCTGTCAAACAGGCAGATCTCACCAGCGACCAGTGACCAGCCCCCAGCCAGCAGCGACGTGCAAGCGACGCTGCGCTTGCAGGGAGCCGGCGACTAGAAGCTGCGGACACTGGTAACTAAGGTATACATCGGGTATGGTTACCCGATGTTTACCTTAGTTACCAGCGCACACCGCTTAGCTTAGCGCGTGCAGGGAGCAGGATCCGGCACTGGCAGCGTGAGAGCTGCGGAGGCTGGTAACGAAGGTAAATATCGGGTAACCGCCTTGGTTACCCGATGTTGACCTTGGTTACAGCTTACCACAGGCTGTCAGACGCCGGCTCCTGCTCCCTGCACATTCAGGATTGTTGCTCTCTCGCTGTCACACACAGCGATGTGTGCTTATCAGCAGGAGAGCAACAATAAAAAAACGAACCAGCACTGTGTGTAACGAGCAGCGATCTCACAGCAGGGGCCAGATCGCTGCTCAGTGTCACACACAGCGAGATCGCTAATGAGGTCACTGCTGCGTCACAAAAACGTGACAGCAGCAATCTCGCTGTGTGTGAAGTACCCCTAACACTGCAGGTAAACAAAGCAGACTGAGATAAGAGATGACTGGCTGTAAACTTCATGTTAACTCTTAAGGCCCCTTTACACACAGACTTCGTAGCGATCCCGGCCAGGTTGGGATCGCTGGTGGGATCGCTAGAAAGTCTCTGGTGAGTCGCTGGTGAGCTGTCAAACAGGCATACCTGGCCAACGACGCAGCAGCGATACGGACCTGCAGAACGACCTAGCTGGTCATTGGGGACGTGTCAAAGCAGCTATTTGAAAGGGAAGTCGCTAACGAAGTCGTAACTGTGTCAAACACACCGATGCATGCTGCACAGCGGGAAACAAAGGACCAAAAAATGGTCCTGAAAGATTTGTAGCGATCAGCGACCTCACAGCGGGGGCCAGGTCGATGATGCGTGTCACACACTGCAATGTCGCTGGGGAGGTCGCTATTACGTCACAAAACCGGTGACGTTACAGCGATGTCGTTAGCGATGTTGCAGTGTGTAAAGGGGCCTTTACAGCATGCTGGCTTCAGATTACATAGTAAAAACGTCCTGACAGGGTCCCTTTAAGCAACGCTTAGGCGGGCTTTGCACGTAGCGACATCGCAAGCCGATGCTGCGATGTCGCACGCGATAGTCCCCACCCCCGTCGCAGGTACGATATCATGTGATGGCTGGCGTAGAGAAAATTAATCGCTACGCCAGCTTCACATGCACTCACCTGCCCTGCGACCGTCGCTCTGGCCGGTGACCCGCCTCCTTCCTAAGGGGGTGGGTCGTGCGGCGTCATAGCGACGTCGCACGGCAGGCGGCCAATAGCGGCGGAGGGGTGGAGATGAGCAGGATGTAAACATCCCGCCCACCTCCTTCCTCCCGCATAGCCGCCGGCGGCAGGTAAGGAGATGTTCCTAGCTCCTGCGGCTTCACACACAGTTATGTGTGCTGTTGCAGGAACGAGGAACAACATCGTACCTGTCGCGACACCGGCATTATGGAAATGTCGGTGAATGCAACGATGATACGATAACGTTTTTGCGCTCGTTCATCGTATCATCTAGCATTTACACAGTACGATGTCGAAAGTGACGCCGGATGTGCGTCACTTTCGATTTGACCCCACAAACATCGCACGTGCGATGTCGCAACGTGCAAAGCCGCCCTTAGTATTTTGTATTGGGCTACATCTCTTAATTTCGGTGTTTAACTGAACAAGAAAAATTGTGTTGTCATTATGCACATGAAGCAACAACTGATCTACCCTTGTGCTTTCTGCATAAAAAAAAAACAAAAAAAAAACCCTGAAAAGCCATGGTCATCAAGTGGCATTGGTTTCTAGAAGAATGGTTATGGGGATACAGAGGGACCGAAGGGAAGGGGACATTTTGATGCAGTTTTAAATGGCAACATTAGGAATATAATGGGAGGAGATTCTACTTTTAATCCACTAAATTTTGGCTGCAAAAAAAGAATCAACACACTACACTAAAGCAGTGTGAATGGGGACAGATAATTTCATTTACATCAAGATCTAAGAATCATTGGTAGCTTACTTTGCCACTGACTTGAATATAAATTTCTGTCATGGGGCACCTCCGTTTAGTGAACTTGTTAAATGAACACTGTTACCTTGTAAAACCTAATTGTCATTTTTTGCTGTTAACATCCTGTACATGAACACACTAAAGCAGTTTACGTACCGCTTAATAAAAGGCAGCTTGTTGAACCTTTGCGTTACCCAGGCTCAAGCTACATGTTACTAAGCAACTTGTGTAGTATCAGTTTATTTGCATTCTAATTTACACATAAACCTGCATCTTGCAAATTGTATTTGAAGCCTTCTGAAAATGAAGACATTAAATATAAATTTTGCTAGTTTTTACATGATATACAAACCTTTTAATTATACATTTTAGAAAATCTAAAAAAAATAGCATATTTGTTCAATACTTTTCTAAATGTATTGATCTTTTTTAACATATAGTGTTACTAACTAAATGAGTTTTACAAAATTAAATAGTCATGGACTGATCTTCGTAATGAAGGCGTCCATGTTTCTAAAAGCTTCATATCACTTACAAACAGCAACTCCGTACTGCATGTGGGTACGTGCCCACGATCAGGAGTGCCAGTGTTCTGGACACCGTGAATTTCTCTCCTGGTGACGCTAGTGTCCTGGGCAGGAGAACGCAGCATCCATGACCGCCATCAGGATTCTCAGCACAGTATTTTCACTGTTTTCCCACTTAGAACACTAGCATCTCTGCAAGAATAAAGTGACATGCTGCAGTTCGAAAAGCAGCTGCAGTTCAGTTTATGGAGCATTAAAAATAAGCACAGTGGGCATGAGATTTCTATAAATCCCATCCCCTGTGCTTGTACTGTATAACACAGCACGTTGGGCGCAGCGAAAACAAGCTTTGTCCACAAATGCTGCCTGCACTGGTCATGTGCACCCTCCCTTGTGTGGACCATTTCTGCACTGACACTTATTGGGAAGACTAAATCACAACTAGAGCACACCACTAGATGATTTATGATTTCTAAGTTTAATCCCTACAGAGACAAATTAAAAACAATAAAATTACCAAAAAAAAAAAAAAAAAAAGTCAAATCACCCCGCTTTTGCCCCTTTTGAAAATCTCACACACACACACACACACACACACACACACACACACACACACACACACACATCTGGCATTTCTTGAACCTAAAATTCACAGTTTGTCCTTAATGGTAAGCAGATACTGCGACCGATATTGCTAGCGTGGGAACCCGCCCCCATTGGTTGTGCGACATGGGCAAATCGCTGCCTGTGGCCCAGACCAGTCACACTACTTACCTGCCTAGCAACGTCGCTGTGACCGGCGATCCGCCTCCTTTCTAAGGGGGCGGTTCATTCAGCGTCACTGAACCGCCGCCCAATAGAAGCAGAGGGGCGGAGATGAGCGGGATGAACATCCCGCCCACCTCCTTCCTTCCGCATTGCGGGTGGGAGGCAGGTAAGGAGAGGTTCCTCGCTCCTGCGGTGTCACACAGAGCGATGTGTGCTGCCGCAGGAGCGACGAACAACATAGTTATTGCTGCAGCAACAATATTCGAGAATAGACCCCCATGTCACAGATTAGTGATTTTGCACGTTTTTGCAACGATGCAAAAATCGCTCAAAAAGGTGTCACACGTAACGGAATCGCTAAAGCGACCGGATGTGCGTCACAAATTCCGTGACCCCAACGAGATCACTTGAGCGATGTCGTAGCGTGTAAAGCGGCCTTTACTGTTACCAACCATCAATAGACAGCGGACCATAAGGACCCTCAGTATTGACGATACCGTCAGTATCGCAAATAAACCTTTACATCCAGGTACCTTATAGACAACATCTTCTCTGATTGGAGTCGATTTTGTCCCTTTTGACTTCACATAGTACAGGCGCCATGAGGAGATTTCACGCCCATAATACCTAGTCTCTTCAGACTTCCCTTTATCTCACGGTCTTCAGCAGCACGTCAAGACACTGTGCCCTTAAAAAGTATTATACTGCCCAGAAATAAAAATCTCCCTACTAAATAAATAATTGCCTGTTAGGGTAGAATCACACTGGCATATGAAAATCTCACATTACATTTGGCCCCATGTAGTAAAATGAGGCAGCTCACATCTGCGAGTTTTTCTTCAGTCCTAAAATCTGAATGAGGAGAAAATAAATAAATAGTATGCTGTGACTGTCTGTGAATCTCAGATCACTCGCACCCATACAAGTGTATGGGTACAAGTGAAACATCGGACTATACTCTGATGACATCAAAGTGCAGTGCGATATACTCACAGGCTGACAATGGAGGGGATGGAGAGATCACTCTCTCCCTCTCCCCCGCAGCTGTGATCCGATCATAAGATTGGATACAGATGCATGACACTCTGCTCACGCTCACAGCAGAGCTGGAGTCGAATGTCATTAGCCTATTGCATTCGATGCCATACGCTAATGCGGCTCCAGCTATAATGTGCTTCCTGCACAAAATATCCCACCCACACTGCCTCTCCATAATATTCCTCCCCTCCACACTGTCCCTCTCCATAATATTCCTCCATGGAGCACTTACCAGGGTGACAAGTTTGCTGCCTATGTGGCGTCAGCAGCAGCATAATTATGTCAGCAGCGTCCTGACCTCATGCTGCTGCACGTCAGAGCAGGGGCTGACAACCTCTCTGCTCTGCCACAGTTCAAACGTTCAGGTTTTAAAATGTATTTGCGTCTGAGAGACTTGAATACATCTGAATATTGAAAGCAGGGACATAGGTCTGCCACACATGCGCAGGCTGCAGAAAAGCCTTTGGCTGCGCATGCCACCTGTGGGCCATACGTTGTGCAGGCCTGCACTAGAAGCACTTGATATAGTCACTCCTAATCCTCACTCTTCTCAAGATATTTTTTGGAACAAATTGAGCTTTAAAAAAAACAAAAAAAAACAAAACCCGTAGCACATCATTATGCCAAAAAATGTTATTTTGGGGTGCTTCACTCCAACAAGGTTCAGGATTGTAAAGAGTTTGCATTTATAACCCCAGATTTCATTCTGGCATATTAAGCATTATCGCTAAAATATACTTTAGTCAAAGTGGCATTACTCATTCACTAATCTAGGCAGTACAGACATGCTTGAATTATATAGCACGGTGGCTCGCACTGGGGTTCTGGGTTTAAACCCCACCAAGGACAAGATCTGCAAGGATTTTGTAGGTTCCACGCACACACACACACACACACACACACACACACACACACAATTTAGATTGTGAGCCCCAATGGGGACAGTGATGACAATGTAATCACGGAATGTGGTAAGAAAATTATGCAGTTACGAATATGGATCATTAGAAAATGAAACATATTGGTGGGATATGCCATTTCTTACTGTTAAAAGGCTGTTCAGGAAGAATGCAATGCAGTGTTTTTGATTTGAAGTTACAGTATTGTTGCAGGTCCCTATGCAGCAGAATGTGTACAGTCCGCAAAAGGCTTTTTCACCTTCATTCACAGAGGTTTTACCGGAAACAGATCTGTGAAAGAAGGCATATCCTAGTAATGGGGAGGGGGGGTAGGGGGAACAAGAAAAAAAAAAAAAAAAAAAAAAATTACCTTTGAGTCTGAGAAAAGAATGAAGCTCACATTGATTTACAAATTTTTCTTTTGCATAGTAATAGTGATTGAATTCTATACATAATAAGAAGTCCTTGAAGAACACATTTAAGTTTCTGATCACAAAAACAGTGACAATACAAGGCCTTTAAGTAGAGTACAGGAGTTAACTAGACATGAAGTGGTCTTTCTTTTGAGGTTACTAAACAAATGAATTATAAGTCTGATGAAGACAGATGGTATTAAAGCAGGTCATTGTGCTCTGTACAGTGCATCACTGGCAAAGTAGTGTAATAAGACACCACCTGTCTGTGGAGTGAAAAAAAAAAAAAAAAAAAACTATGGAGAAAACTGCTTTGTGTGTTTAATATTAGGAATTAGCAGTGTCCATACAGACCTTAAATTACCATAGAAACAATTCAAGCAGGAAAAAATATATTTCTATGATGCACTAAAATAGTTCTTGCTTAGAGAACTGTCAAGACCATCAATTTGTGAAACGTGTGAGACAAAAATGCAAATCTCAAAGTTACATGTATGCTGCTAAAGGGGTTGTGTAATCTTTCTTCAGGTGTATGCACTCGGCCTTCCCCCTGCCTGGCTGCCACATGTAAAGCACTTCTGAGAAGTGACAGATCAGACCAGCAGCATGGTCTCCCACAGCAGCTTCGCCTCTGTAGCATCAGAGCAGTGCAGGGTCTTCTTGCCTTGGACTGCCTAAACTACAGAGGTGAACGGTAACCTATGCAACAAGTAGAGAACCATAAAATTAAATATCCCAGTTTTTGAGAATGGAGAGGACTTAAGGAGGCAAATTACCAGGTTGTTTGACTTTATAAGTACTTTTCAAATATAAAGAATTAAGAAGTTTAGAGAACCTCCATGTCAAGTGAACATCCTGCCAGAATCAAATCAAGTATCTAGAGCAGAGTTCCCCAACTCCAGTCCTCAAGGGCCACCAACAGTGCATGTTTTCAGGATTTCCTTAGCATTGCATGGGTGTTAATTTAATCACCTGCACAGGTGATCATTCCATCACCTGTGCAATACTAAGGAAACCCTGAAACCATGCACTGTTGGTGGCCCTTGAGGACTGGAGTTTGGGACCCCTGATCTAGAGGATAACAGGACATCAGACCTCTCCCCCTCCTGACAGTAAAGTTTTGGAAGACCTGAGGGGCCTGGTACAGTTACCCCCTCCATGGCATTCAAACACTTTGTCAACATTCATAGTATTTGCACAGCAAGAGTTGTGAGGATTTACAGTGCCTTTCGAAAGTATTCGGCCCCCTTGAATTTTTCAACCTTTTCCCACATTTCAGGCTTCAAAAGATAAAGATAAAAAAATGTAATGTTATGGTGAAGAATCAACAAGTGGGACACAATTGTGAAGTTGAACGAAATCTGCCTATTTTAAATTTTTGTAAAAAATAAATAACTGAAAAGTGGGGCGTGCAATATTATTCAGCCCCTTTATTTTCAGTGCAGAAAACTCACTCCAGTTCATTGAGGATCTCTGAATGATCCAATGTTGTCCTAAATGACTGATGATACATATAAAGCCAACTTGTGTAATCTAGTCTCTGTATAAATGCACCTGCTCTGTGATAGTCACAGTGTTCTGTATAAAGCGCAGATAGCATCATGAAGACCAAGGAACACAACAGGCAGGTCCATGATACTGTTGTGGAGAAGTTAAAGCCGGATTTATTTACAAAAAGATTTCTACAACTTTAAACATCCCAAGAAGCACTGTGCAAGCGATCATATTGAAATGGAAGGAGTATCATACCACTGTAAATCTACCAAGACTCGGCCGTCCCTCACAAATTTCATGTCAGACAAGGAGAAGACTGATCAGATGCAGCCAAGAGGCCCATGATCACTCTGGATGAACTGCAGAGATCTACAGCTGAGGTGGGAGAGTCTGTCCATAGGACAACAATCAGTCGTACACTGCATAGGACAACAATCAGTCATACACTGCCCAAATCTGGCCTTTATAGAAGAGTGGCAAGAAGAAAGCCATTTCTCAAAGATATCTATAAAAAGTGTTGTTTAAAGTTCCACAAGCCACCTTGGAGACACACCAAACATGTGGAAGAAGGTGCTCTGGTCAGATGAAACCAAAATCGAACTATTTTGGCACAATACCAAACGATATGTTTAGCATAAAAGCAACACAGCTCATCACCCTGAACACACCATCCCCACTGTTAAACATGGTGGTAGCAGCATCATGATTTGGGCCTGCTTTGCTTCAGCGGGGACAGGGAAGATGATTAAAATTGATGGGAAGATGGATGGAGCCAAATACAAGACCATTCTTGAAGAAAACCTGTTGGAGTCTGCAAAAGACCTGAGACTAGGACGGAGATTTGTCTTTCAACAAGATAATGATACAAAACAAAGCAAAATCTACAATGGAATGGTTCACAAATCAAACAATCCAGGTGTTAGAATGGCCAAGTCAGAGTCCAGACCCGAATCAAAAATCGAGAATCTGTGGAAAGGGCTGAAAACTGCTGTTTACAAACAGCTGGAGCTGAGTGAGGTTGGATGGAGAGCGTTTGTGAAGGAAAAATGGGTAAGAAGTTCAGACAAATAATATTGCATGCCCCAATTTTCAGTTTTTTATTTTCTACAAAAAATTAAAATAAGCAAATATCGTTCAACTTCACAATTGTGTCCCACTTGTCGTTGATTCTTCACCATAAAATTTAAATTTATCTATCTTTGTTTGAAGCCTGAAATGTGGGAAAAGGTTGAAAAATTCAAGCAGGCCGAATACTTTTGCAAGGCACTGTATATTAAGGGGGCTTATGCATAGAGCTGCTCTATACCAGCTCACTGACCGTAACCTATTTTGATTGGAGCTAGCTCTGATGGCATCTAAGGGGTTAAACTACTGCAAAGAGAATAGCGACCATGGCATTTAAGTGCTTAGTGGTAAGCGGCACAATTGTGGGAACCTGTTGGCTTCCTTAGTGGCAGCTGGGAGTCCAGAAAAGGAAGACTCCGTTTGGACCAGATTGTTATACGATTTTTCAATTTAAGCAACAATATGAATTCCGGACATTGAAATGCAATGTTACTCCCTTCACAGTATGACTTGTTGGGTGGAGGGAAAATACACCACGCAGAGAAGGTTAGGAGGTACTAATATACCCCTATATGGCCCAGTTTCATGCTGGACATGCAAGGTTTTGTATTGTTGGATTCATCTAGTATACAATATGTGGTACAAACTATTGGGTGCCATATGATGAGGTATTCTCTAAGAGTTCAGGGATTGGTTGCTTCAGTATGTAAATGACATCATTGCTACCATGGGAGTGCAACACTGCAATATCCAGCGTTTGAACAGGCGAGTAGTGAAATGTTCTCATTTTCTACCAGGTCATGTCTATATCCCAACTCTAAACTTAAAATTAATAAAACAAACAATGTTTGGGTTTTTTTTTTTTTTTTTTTTTTTAAATCCACATTCTTTAAAGTAAAAATTTGGTTTAAAAAAAAAAAAAAAAGTGAACATGTATGCCTCTCAAAGTATTTTTATTGAAGGTTTTTATTGAAGGCTTTTAAACAATAACTGAAGGGGGGGGGGGGGGTTGGGCTCTGGGAACATGCAAAAGGAAAAAGATATCAAAACAAAAAAAAAAAAGCCAACAACGACAGTATGAATACCCCTTTTTAAGGGTCTAAATAGAACAATTCACATATGATCAACTACCTAAAAAGGAAAAAAGGGAAGGTATAGACAGCAAAGGAGAAGAGATGAGGAAAAGAAGGGGATAAGGGGGAAGGAAAAAAAGGGAAGAAGGGGGGGGGGGGACTTGCGAGAATAAAAGATCATCTGAGGCAAAGAAGTCACTAACATCAAAGGATTTAAAATATATGCATGGTGGTTAATAATTAAAAAAAAAAACAACAGTAAGGTTTATTATGAACATTCAGTATCCTTATTCAATGGGAAAATGGAGTTCCAAGAAGCCCATCTAGCATGGTATTTTTTAATATTAGTCTTTAAAAAGGTGAGGACAAGTTGAAATAAATTAGAAGTAGAAACAATTTCTATAATATTATTGATTGAAGGAATTTCTGATGATTTCCATTTTAGCAAATAAGGTTTTTGTAACTGCAAAGTTGTGAAAAGCAATGTATCTCATCTCGGTTGGGAGAGCTTTGGCCTGGAACTTGTGCGCCTTTCAATGAAACTATACTGCAGCTTATCCCCAGGTTATTTCTCCATACTTCTGCAATAATAGTTCCTCCTATATCTTGTGGTCTGGCATTGTCCTTTGCACTTACATAATATGAAACCACATTCCTGTAATCCAGTGGAAAATACATATATTTATACTTCATTTATGACTCAGGTTTGCAAATTTATTTTTTTTTTTAAGTGAATTACAGACTATTTGTGACCACAGCAGGAATGTTTGTGTATATAAAAAGAGTATACCACCACACCAATATGAAGAAATTTAAATAAATGTAACAGTTTTGACCCTCTTCTGTATAGTACATGACCAAAAAAACCTGGAAAAAAAACTAAACTTAATGTGTCACTATGCACACCACTTCCATAAAACACAGTGGTTTATTTTATATGCTCCATAGCTGGGTCTCCAACCTTTCTGATCTTAAGGCTGGGGCCACACGGGGATTACTGCAATCCCCTCGCATGACACTCTGCTCACGCTGGCAGTACAACAGAGCCGAGTGTCCATGCGACTGATGTCCGACCGTGCGAGCCGACCTCAGCTGTGGGGGACGAGCCAGCGCTGAGGAGGGGAGAGCCGGCACTGAGGAGGGGAGGGAGGGATTTCACCCTCTCTCCTCCGTAGCCGGCTATTGCCATTCTCGCTCTGCACTCGCGGTACACCGGTGCAAATACACCAAGCTGGCAGACAGGTCCGCGAGCCACATGTGGCTCCCAAACTATAGGCTGGGGACCCCTGCTGTATAGCATTCTTGAGATTATGTGGCCAGAAGAAAATCAATCAAATGGTTACCTTGACTAGAAGGCAGCTTGTACAATTACATGCAGATGTGCTATAATAAAAAAATAAAAAAAAAAAAAAGGGTCAACCCCTCCCCCCCCAAATTAATCCATCTGAATTGGGATGTCTTTTCAAAATCCCTAAACATGTTGTAAGTCCCATTCAATCACAATTTTATGTGTAAAACTTACCTTAAAACCTAGATATTAATTGTGTCAATTCTTATGGAACAAGAAAACAAAAAACAAAAAAAAAAAAAACACAAACAAACAAAGACTATAGAACGATAATCTTGAAATAATTTACACATAATTATCTACCTTTTTAATCTTTTTAGTATGACTAAGACATGGAAACTTGGAAATTGGATCAGTCTCAATATAATGAGTATCTCTACCTGCAGATATGCTGTAATATCTGAAGATAAGGGTCCTAATAACATTTAGTAACATTGCATCTCTTTCTTGGGTCAGTCTCAAAGTCAAAAGGACAATTTATGTTCTGGAAAGAGCTATGCCATGGAATTTTATCCGGCAAGCATCAGGCGTGTGCGAGGTGCTTCTGTGACTTAACCGGGGCTTCTGATTATACTCCGCAGCCAGTTTGAGCTGAATAACGCCTCCTGCACTGGCTGCTTCCATCATGAGGTCATTGAAATCTACTTTATGCCCTACACAACATTCAAAATCCATGTATGGCAGATGTTACCCTCAAGTTGGTTTTTACCTTCCTAAGAAGATCAAATTTTACAATACTGACCACTTTCACTTTATACATTATTAACTCTGCAACGCTTCAATATTTCCCAGTAATTCTGAAATCTTCTTTCGTGAGATACAGCCAAGTACTTCATGTTATTGGTAAATTTTAGTAGTTCTGATTTGCATTCACTTGCAATATTTTCAATTTTTTTGTGTCAAATTTTCAATAATTTTGTACTTCATTTTAATGCCTTTAAACCAGATAGCCCTTTCACTCAAAATGAGAAAAAAAAACATTACTCATTACTCTATGAAAGCACCATGGTTTAAACTTTTTTTTTTTTTTTTTTCATTAAGAAGTTAATTTGTTAAAAGTATATCAGTAATTTCTAATTTTTCCAACAAAAATATATTTATTTATTTTTTTTAGGGATAACATCACATTAGAAGTGACTAAGGGGCCTATACGTACAGAAAATACCCAAAATTGACACCGTGTTAAAAAGTGCAACCCTCAAAGTGCTCAACACCACATTCAATAAGTTTATTAAATCTTCAGCTGCTTTACAGGAATTAAAACAACGTGGAAGGAAAAACAAATTAAGATCTAACTTTTTCCCCTCAAAAATATTGCTTTACCCCTCTACCCCTCTTTTTTTCTTACAAGTGTAACAGGAGAAAAATGGAAAATACAATTTGTTGTGCAATTTTGGGAGTACATAAATACCCCACATGTGGTGGAAAACTACTATTTGGGCGCATGGCAGGGCTTGGAAAGGAAGGAGCGCTATTTGAATATTGGAACGCCATTTTAGCTGGAATAGATAGATATCAAACGCCATGTCACATTGGAAGATCCCCTGACATGCCAAAACAGGAGAAATTCCCCACAATATTTATTTTCTGATGCATTTTTATATACATATATACATATATACATATATACATACATACATACATACATACATACATACATACATACATACATACATACATACATACATACTTTTACACTTTTTTTTCTTCACACTTTTACTTAGTCCATAAATGGGACATTAACTTGGATATTACTCTGATGACTGGTATAATCTATTGCAATACACAAGCATGACGACCTTGAGATTTCATAGCAATGATTATGGCCTTGTGATCACATCGCGGAGGTCCCGATCGGGTAGGAGAGTGAGCCCTTTCCCTCACCCAGCCTCCTAAATGGTGCTATCACTATTGACAGCAGCATTTAAGGGGTTAAATATCCAGGGGTAGTGCAGACACAGGTCCTGTCTGACAGCCAGAGCCCGGCTATCACTTAAGCCGCGCTCTTGGCAGCGATCATGCAGGCACATCACCTGTGCCCGCACAATTGCGATGACATACCGGCACCTCCATTTGCGGGAATTCACTGCAAATTTGACGAACCAGTATGTCAAATGTTGGAAAGGGCTTAAAATCTCCTATACGGTTTCATATATATGGGCTTCTTTAATTTTTATTTATGGTCTTTACTAAAGGCGGTGTTTACCTAGTGTAACAATGCAGAGCAGCTTAAAAGACACATCCCCAGATAATTTAGAGAGCCACACCCCCTTATTGAAGGCCAAAATAAAACATTCATATTTTTTCTTCTTTCTGTGCCCACATTAGTAGCACTTGAGCCAACATTTAGGCCCCTGCTACATGGGTAACGTCTTAGATTTATAACACAGCCATGTTGATGAGCCATGAAAGACTTCTTTATTGGACTACATATTACATCTGATTGTAAGGCTACAATGAAGTTGGTATCTCAGAGCTTAAACCAAACACCACAAGTTCAAAGGTTGAACCTGTGTGTGCAATAGACTGAGGCCATGTGCGCACTAGAAATTGACTTTCTTAAAGACAATCTGGACCCTCTGAGAATCCCGCACCTGCAGTAAAAACCCGCAACAAAATCAACATTGCGGTTTTGCCGCAGGTTGGTCCCTGTGGATGTTTACCATTATCTATGGCTAAAAACGCAGAAAAGAAGTGACATGCACATTAATTCTGCAGCGGAAATTCCACGAGTAAATCTGCAGGTAACAAAAAAAATAAAAAATAAAATATAAAAAAAAAAAACAATGCAGTGTGCGCACAGAATTTTTTTTATACCCATAGGTTTTGCTGGGGAATGACTGCAGCAATGTTAGGCTATGTGCCCACGGGAGTTTGTAGCTGCGGATGTATCCGTAGGTACGGCCGCATGTTTCCCGCAGCTGCCCGCTGGCATCCGCAGCTATTTTTAGCTGAGGGATTCCAGAGATATAGCTGCGGGAAACATGCGGACTTTCATGCGAATTACCTGCGGACGTCCCGGCCTCTATCTCCATAGCGGAGGGCCGGGATTTTCGCAGGTAATTCCTCAGGAATAATTGACATGCAGTTACGTGCGGCTGCGGGACATCTGCAGGATATTCCGCAGCCGCACTTTCCGCAGAGTGGACACAGACACTCCCCATGTCCCATAGGATAACATGGGGAGTGTCTGTACATGCTAAAACCTGCGGATTTATCTGGAAAATCCAGAAAAGTCCGCAGGTTTTCCGCGGCAAAAATCAGCAGAAACAAGCTCCCGTGGGCACATGCCCTTAGACACATTTTCTGCAACAAATCCGCTACATATCTGCAGTAAAATCCGCAGCCTGCGCACATAGCCTTAAATAGCTTGTGCATGAGGAGAATCCTAATCAGTAAGGGTCTGCCTTGTCCAATTCAACCACAACAGTGCTATTAAATGCATTGTGAACCACCAATTATAACAAGGGGAGAATAGAATACTTATTACAAGTGTTGAGGGTGCTTTTTTTTTCCCTTAAGCTCCATTAACACTCAAGAATATTTGTGTGTCTCCAACCGAAAAGTCTTAAATAGGATTGACCACTTTTCGAACAACCCCTTCAATTACTGGATTCCCCTCTATGTAAAATATCTGCCTGTATTTATCGCCAATGCCGTTCCAGCGACATGGACGCCGAGTCTCACGTGACCTGACATCACGTGAAGCCTGCATCCATCTAATAATGGGCCGCTTCACTCACTTCCTTGAAATGAAAGACACTCAGAAAAAGTTTAAGCGGCTGCCGTTCTCTGCCGGCAGAATTCAATTACAGCCAATCAAAATTCGAGTGAAGTGACCACTGATTGGCTGCAGGGATCACCGCACATACCAGATCTAGCTGAAATGGTGCCAGCACCAGGGGAGCAGAGTACGGTGGAATATAGGAATTGAAAAAGAGGATGTCCATGTAGTGGATAACCCCTCTTGGCCGCGGTCACACGAGCGAATATTCACTCATGCAAGAGAATTGGCCCATTTATGCCAATGACACTCAACGTGAGCTCCTATCAGGGTTTGAGCCAAGTGTCACTTATGGCGATAAGATTGTCTCACATGCGAGAATTAGAGTAGAGGTGAGGAGAAGATGGAGAACTTAATTTCTCCATTGCCTGGGTCGGTGTAAATCAGACCGCACTCGAATGACATTTGAGTGCAGTCCGAAGTATTGCACATAGCCATAGACTTAAATTGGTGCACACTGCCAAATATACGCCAGCAACCACAGCATGCTGGGGTGGGGGGGGGGTGGGGGGGAGGAGGAGGGGGAGGAGGAGGAGATCTACTGCCAACACATCATGACAATGCAAAACAAAACAAAACAAAACAAAAACACACACACACACACACACACACACACAGTCTGTGCCACCCATAGTTATACCACAGGTTCGAGTGCCATTCAATAAAACATTGCATAGTCATCGTCCGTATTATACCTTCAATTGAGCAAGCCCCTAAAATGACCCTCCCCCTGCAACTAATTAGAGACTTTAAAGAAGGGAATTTTGTTACTTACCGTAAATTCCTTTTCTTCTAGCTCTTATTGGGAGACCCAGACGATTGGGGTATAGCTACTGCCCTCTGGAGGCCACACAAAGCACTACACTAAAAGTGCAAGGCCCCTCCCCCTCTGGCTATACCCCCCCCGTGGTATCACGGGTTCTCCAGTTTTAGTGCCAAAGCAAGAAGGAGGAAGCCAATAACTGGTTTAAACAAATTAACTCCGAATAACATCGGAGAACTGAAAAACCGTTCAACATGAACAACATGTGTACCCGCAAACAACAAAAAAACATCCCGAAGGACAACAGGGCGGGTGCTGGGTCTCCCAATAAGAGCTAGAAGAAAAGGAATTTACGGTAAGTAACAAAATTCCCTTCTTCTTCAGCGCTCTATTGGGAGACCCAGACGATTGGGACGTCCAAAAGCTGTCCCTGGGTGGGTAAATAAATACCTCATGTTAGAGCTGCAAAACAGCCCTCCCCTACGGGGGTGTCACTGCCGCCTGCAGGACTCTTCTACCTAAGCTGGCATCCGCCGAAGCATAGGTATGCACCTGATAATGCTTGGTGAAAGTGTGCAGACTGGACCAGGTAGCTGCCTGGCACACCTGTTGAGCCGAAGCCTGGTGACGTAATGCCCAGGACGCACCCACGGCTCTGGTTGAGTGGGCTTTTAGCCCTGAAGGAACCGGAAGCCCCGCAGAACGGTAGGCCTCTAGAATTGGTTCTTTGATCCATCGAGCCAGGGTGGCTTTAGAAGCCTGCAACCCCTTGCGCGGACCAGCGACAAGGACGAAAAGTGCATCGGCACGGCGTATGGGCGCCGTGCGGGAAATGTAGATTCTGAGTGCTCTCACCAGATCTAGCAAACGTAAGTCCTTTTCATACCGGTGAACCGGATGAGGGCAAAAAGAAGGCAAGGAAATATCCTGATTAAGATGAAAAGAGGATACGACCTTAGGAAGAAACTCCGGAATGGGGCGCAGCACAACCTTGTCCTGGTGGAACACCAGGAAGGGAGCCTTGGATGACAGAGCTGCCAGCTCAGACACTCGCCGAAGCGATGTGATCGCAACAAGAAACGCCACTTTCTGCGACAGCCGAGAAAAGGAAACTTCCTTCAGAGGCTCGAAGGGCGGCTTCTGGAGAGCAACTAGTACCCTGTTCAGATCCCATGGATCTAACGGTCGCTTGTACGGGGGCACAATATGACAGACCCCCTGCAGGAACGTGCGCACCTTAGGAAGACGTGCTAGACGCTTCTGAAAAAATACGGATAGTGCCGAAACTTGCCCTTTAAGGGAGCTGAGCGACAAGCCCTTTTCTAACCCCGATTGCAGGAAGGAAAGAAACTTGGGTAATGCAAATGGCCAGGGAGACACTCCCTGGGCCGAGCACCAGGATAAGAAAATCTTCCACGTTCTGTGGTAGATCTTAGCAGAATTCGACTTTCTAGCTTGTCTCATTGTGGCAACCACTCCTTGAGATAATCCTGCAGATGCTAGGATCCAGGACTCAATGGCCACACAGTCAGGTTCAGGGCCGCAGAATTCTGATGGAAAAACGGCCCTTGGGACAGTAAGTCTGGTCGGTCTGGCAGTGACCACGGTCGACCGATCGTGAGATGCCACAGATCCGGATACCACGACCTCCTCGGCCAGTTTGGAGCGACGAGTATGATGCGGCTGCACTCGGATCTGATCTTGCGTAGCACTCTGGGCAAGAGCGCCAGAGGCGGAAACACGTAAGGGAGCTGAAACTGCGACCAATCTTGAACCAAGGCGTCTGCCGCCAGAGCTCTTTGATCGCGCGACCTCGCCATGAATGCCGGGACCTTGTTGTTGTGCCGGGATGCCATTAGGTCGACGTCCGGCACTCCCCAGCGGCGACAGATTTCCTGAAACACGTCCGGGTGAAGGGACCATTCCCCTGCGTCCATGCCCTGGCGACTGAGGAAGTCTGCTTCCCAGTTTTCTACGCCTGGGATGTGAACCGCGGATATGGTGGATGCTCTGTCCTCCACCCACATTAGAATGCGCCGGACTTCTTGGAAGGCTTGCCGACTGCGCGTCCCTCCTTGGTGGTTGATGTATGCCACCGCTGTGGAGTTGTCCGATTGGATTCGGATCTGCTTTCCTTCCAGCCACTGCTGGAAGGCTAGTAGGGCAAGATACACTGCTCTGATTTCCAGAACATTGATCTGAAGGGTGGACTCCTGCGGAGTCCACGTCCCCTAAGCCCTGTGGTGGAGAAACACTGCTCCCCACCCCGACAGACTCGCATCTGTCGTAACTACTGCCCAGGATGGAGGCAGGAAGGATCTTCCCTGAGACAATGAGGTGGGAAGGAGCCACCATTGTAGGGAGTCCTTGGCCGTCTGGGAAAGCGAGACTTTCCTGTCCAGGGACGTTGACTTCCCGTCCCATTGGCGGAGAATGTCCCATTGAAGTGGGCGCAGATGAAACTGCGCAAAGGGAACTGCTTCCATGGCTGCCACCATCTTCCCTAGGAAATGCATGAGACGCCGCAAGGGATGCAACTGGCCCTGCAGGAGAGATTGCACCCCCGTCTGTAGTGACCGCTGCTTGTTCAGCGGCAGCTTCACTATCGCTGCTAGAGTATGAAACTCCATGCCAAGATACGTTAGTGACTGAGTCGGTGATAGGATCGACTTTGGAAAGTTGATGATCCATCCGAAAGACTGTAGAGTCTCCAGCGTAGCATTCAGGCTGTGCTGACATGCCTCCTGAGAGGGAGCTTTGACCAATAAGTCGTCTAGGTAAGGGATCACCGAGTGTCCCTGAGAGTGCAAGACTGCTACCACCGCCGCCATGACCTTGGTGAAGACCCGTGGGGCTGTCGCCAGACCAAATGGAAGAGCTACGAACTGAAAATGGTCGTCTCCTATCACAAAACGTAGAAAACGTTGATGTTCTGTAGCAATTGGCACGTGGAGATAAGCATCTTTGATGTCTATTGAGGCAAGGAAGTCTCCTCTGGACATTGAGGCAATGACAGAGCGGAGGGTTTCCATCCGGAACCTCCTGGCGTGCACATGTTTGTTGAGCCGTTTTAGGTCCAGAACAGGACGGAACGAGCCGTCCTTTTTTGGAACCACAAAGAGATTGGAGTAAAACCCTTGCCCTTGTTCCTGAGGAGGGACTGGGATCACCACTCCTTCCGCTTTTAGGGAATCCACCGCCTGCAGCAGAGCATCTGCTCGGTCTGGACGTGGGGAGGTTCTGAAGAACCGAGCTGGAGGACGAGAATTGAACTCGATTCTGTACCCGCGAGACAAAATGTCCGTCACCCACCGGTCTTTGACCTGTGACATCCAAATGCCGGAAAAGCGGGAGAGCCTGCCCCCGACCGGCGATGCGGAGGGGGGGGGCTGGAAGTCATGAGGTAGCCGCTTTGGAAGCGGTACCTCCATTTGCTTTCTTGGGGCGTGTGTGAGTCCGCCACGAATCCGAGTTTCTTTGCGTCCTCTGAGTCCCTTTGGACGAGGTAAATGGTGTCTTGCCCGAACCTCGAAAGGACTGAAACCTCTGCTGCCACTTTTTCTGCTGAGGTTTGGATGTTCTGGGTTGTGGTAAAGAGGAGTCTTTACCCTTGGACTGCTTAATGATGTCAGCCAATGGCTCGCCAAACAGTCTATCTCTAGACAAAGGCAAACTGGTTAAACATTTTTTGGAACCAGCATCTGCTTTCCAGTCCTTTAACCACAAGGCTCTGCGCAAAACTACCGAATTGGCGGACGCCATTGATGTGCGACTGGTAGATTCTAGGACCGCATTGATAGCGTAAGACGCAAACGCCGACATCTGCGTGGTAAGGTGCGCCACTTGCGGCACTGCTGGATGCATGATAGCATCCACTTTTGCTAAGCCAGCTGAAATAGCCTGGAGTGCCCATACGGCTGCGAATGCCGGAGCAAACGACGCGCCGATAGCTTCATAGACAGATTTTAACCAAAGGTCCATCTGTCTGTCATTGGCATCTTTAAGTGAAGCGCCATCCTCCACTGCAACTATGGATCTAGCTGCAAGTTTGGAAATCGGGGGGTCTACCTTTGGACACTGTGTCCAGCGCTTGACCACCTCAGGGGGGAAAGGGAAACGCGTATCTTTAGATCGTTTAGAGAAACGCCTTTCTGGGTGAGCGTCGTGCTTCTGGATTGATTCTCTGAAGTCAGAGTGATCTAACAAAGCACTCAATTTACGCTTGGGATAAAGGAAACGAAACTTCTCCTGCTCCGCAGCCGCCTCTTCTGCTGAAGGGGCTGGGGGAGAAATATCCAACAGCCTATTGATGGCTGAGATAAGGTCGTTTACCATGGCATCCCCATCCGGGGTATCCAGGTTGAGAGGGGTTCCAGGAGTGGATTCCTGATCACTCTCATCAGACACATCACAGGGAGACTGATTGCGCTGAGACCCTGAGCAGTGTGAAGACGTCGAGGGTCTTTCCCAGCGAGCTCGCTTAGGGTGGCTGGGGCCATCATCTGAGTCATAATCCTCGGCCTGTGAAGCCGGGGACCCCCCTGTGGGCTGGATACATTCCAAGTAAGGGGGACCTGAGGACAGAGGCCTCGCCGTGCCCAGAGACTGAGCCCCATGCATAGATTGCAAGGTTTCAAGGATTTTTGCCATAGACACAGACATATTATCTGCAAAAACTGCAAAGTCCGTCCCTGTCACCGGGGCAGAACTTACAAGCGTCTCAGCCTGGGTCGCTACCTCTCCTGACTCCGGCTGGCGAAGCAGCACCGGGTCGGAGCATTGCACACAATGGGGGTCATCGGAGCCTGCTGGTAGATTAGCCCCACATGCAGCACACGCAGTATACACAGCCCTTTTTGCCTTGGCCGCCTTGCGTTTTGAGGATGACATGTTGCTGCTTCCACAGAGCGATCTGGGATATGCAGCCAGAAGCGACCTCACAGTGCAAGAAATACAATATGTATATATCTGTACACAGTACACCGATACACCGTGAGGCACTAGAGGGACCAGCACAGAAAAATCGCTTACCGCCCGCTTAAAAAAGCGGGTGTGTGGTCGCCAGATAGCCCCTAGTCCAGGTCTCCCAGAGCCTTGCGTCCTTCCTCCAGCCAGGCATGCATGTAATGGCTGCCGGCGTCTCGAGAGAGGAAGGGGGGCGGGCCCTGGGCGTTCCTGGCCAAGAGCGGGAAGCCTGCTTCCCTCTGTGCCAAGTGAGAGGGCTGGAGCATGTAAATCAGGCTCCAGCCCTCGTCGCTGCTAGCGAACAGCGTCTCTCCCCTACCCTGAATGACAGGGTGGGGGCGGGAACGAAACGGAGCTGCCGGCGTCCTAGGCCCAAAAAGCCGGGGACTAAATTTATAACCGCCGCCGCCGTAAAAGCGCGGACGGCGGATCCCCGGCGCACCACAAGTCACAGCAGCGCCGCCCGGTCCAGAGGGGGTCGGCGCTGCGTTCCCATACACAAAAAAGTCCCCCAGTAATCTGTAGGGACACCAACTCCACGTTGCGGTCCCCGGCGCACTACAACACCCAGCCAGCCCGGAGTGTGTCTGTGCCTGCCGGGGACACAGAGTACCTGTATGATGCAGGGCCTGTCCCTGATCGTACTCCTGCTCCGTCTCCATCAGGTTCTAATGGGTCTGTGGATGGAGCCCGGCGTCAGAGCTGAGAGGCCGGCAGGATCCCACTTCCACAGAGCCCTACAAGGGGATGTGGAAGGAAACAGCATGTCAGGCTCCAGCCCTGTACCAGCAATAGGTACCTCAACCTTACAACACCATCCAGGGGTGAGAAGGGAGCATGCTGGGGACACTATATGTGTCCTCTTTTCTTCCATCCGAAACAGTCAGCAGCTACTGCTGACTAAAATCTGTGGAGCTATGCATGGAATGTCTGACCTCCTTCGCACACAAAGCTAAAACTGGAGAACCCGTGATACCACGGGGGGGGTATAGCCAGAGGGGGAGGGGCCTTGCACTTTTAGTGTAGTGCTTTGTGTGGCCTCCAGAGGGCAGTAGCTATACCCCAATCGTCTGGGTCTCCCAATAGAGCGCTGAAGAAAGCACAACAACCCCTTTAAACTAGTAGGCTAGCAAATGATCACAGAATAATGCTAGTTTACTGACACATTGGCACAGGCTAATGAAACATGGATGGGGACAACACAATCTCGAATATGAAAATTTTGTCCTATCAGGTTATTGGCAGCACATTTCCAATTTCCATGGGGCGACGTGCTGTTAATGACAATTTTTCAGCATACATAAAATTCATCACATCCAATAAACAAGCATTTTCCTCTTTTATTGGAAATTGCTGGCCTGTTTTCAGGGGCCAATAATTGAGAACATGCTTTCCTATGACGAATTATTGGCTTGTCTAAAATGGAACATTAAAGAAGGTAAAAGGGACTAATAAAGGGGTGGTGCGAAGACTGAAGACATTTTCATCTCAGTCCCCTTCTAATTTATTGCACGCATCTAAACTAACTACGACTATGGTTGCATAAAAAAAAAAAAAAAAGTCCCTCAGTACACTAACCACTATTCATTTTTTTTTGGCCCCTATTTCCTTTCTGATGATGCATCGTTTAAGTATCCCAGCATGCCCAGGGATTCTCAAGGCATCATTAAGGGGCAGTGGCTGCAATCACGGTCACAGCCTCTGCCCCCTCCCTGAAACAAAGTGTCATTAGAAGAGACGGCAACAAAGCAGCGTGCATGGTCAGAGTTCTCGGTGACGTTCAGAGACCAGCACTGCCCCCACAAGTAACTGAACATGGAAGGGTACAATCAGTGTGTGATGCTCTGCGGTGGGCTCTACTGATCTGAACCGGCAATAGAGCTCTCAATGACACAGTGTAGGGACACAGCAGGGACCAGACCAACCCCTGAAACAAGCATCCCTGATGATCCTTTTCAGGGAGAGGGCAGAGGCTGCGGCAGTGACAGTAGCTTCTGCCTTCTGATGACCCCGAGTATCCCAGCATGCATTATAACGACATCAGACAGGAAGAAGACGAAGGAAAAAAAAAAAAAAAATCAATAGCGGGAAGGATGGGGAATTTTTAATGCAGCCATATTAGAAATTACTTTAGATAAAGGCACTAGACAGGGATTTAAATGAAAGTGTCCTCAGCCTTCGGACCAACTCTCTATCCCTTTCTGCTTACTAACCCTATAGTCAGAGAAAAGTCCAATATACTGGAAACTTTCATACAGTGCATAGGTCTCCCTGTAACTGAAAGGAACTTCTAAGGAGTATTAACTGTAGCACAGCGTTTGGGAGGAGGCAGCAACATTAGTTCATGAAGTACAGTACAGAACAAGTTTGAGGCGGGGGTGAGAAAATGTTGCAAAGTAGGAATGCTTTTAAAAAAATAGTGTTATTATTTACTGTTACTGCCAATATAACATTAGCATGTATAAACTATTCTAAGTTTCCCCTTACCCATGGAATAGAGCAAGGGTCTCCAACCAGTTGCTCGGGAGCCACATGTGGCTCGCGGTCCAGTGATGCGTAGTTCGCGGCTGTTTGTCAGCCCGTCTACCAAACAAATGGTGACTTGAGAGTATCCCTGCACAGAAGAACAGATCTAGGATGCGCATATTCTACCTTAAAAAGGGAAGGCATCGTCCAAAAAAAAAAATAAAAATTTTCAATAACTGAAAAAATTTAAAGTAGTAATGTTTTAATGTATTAAAATATTATTTGTTTTTAATTGAGCAAAATAAAAAAAAAATCCTATTGTAGAACTAGCTCACATTACAGCTGCAGTAAAAGTGGGCGGCATCTGCTCTCGTGTGTGATGTCACCTCCCCCTCCCAATCTGGGTGTTTCTAAAAATGAAAAGGGAAGATTAAGTTTTAGGGACACCGTGCCATTTTGTTGGTAACCACAAATGTCTAAAGTATCACCAAGGACAGCTGCATAGTGTTCCCCACATAGCGCTTTGCACACCCCGATCCAGCAATGCTCAGCCGCATGCATGCCCACCTGCAATGCTCTGCCACACGCATGCCTGCCTGCAATGCTCTGCCGCACGCCCACAATGCTCTGCTACCCATGGCGCGCACACACAACCGCCATGTCCTGCCACACAGACGCCCGCAATGCTCTCCATTCACGCACTCCCGCACACAATGCTCTGTATGCACGCACGCCTTGCATGCAATGCTCTGCATGCAAGCACACATGCCCACTGCAGCAAGGAGAGTGTGTGGGGGGGAAGGGTGTCATCGGAGACTATGGTAGCAGCAGCGGCGGAGGGGGGGTTACGGTACTCACACAGGCCGAGCAGGTGACGGGGAAAGTGCAGCACACATCATACGCTGTGAGCGGCACAAAGATAGCGCTGATCGCCTCCCTCTGCTGTGATCTGGACAGCCTAGGGGGCACGTCCAGGTCACAGCAGGGAGCTGTCCTTTATTAAGTATAGAGTTGGAGTCCGACCATAAGACTCCATGCACAGGGGGCTGCCATAAAGGAGGTGAGTAACTGTCATTACACACAGTAAATCCAAGATGGCAACCCCCAGTGCTTCAGTAAAACTAGAATTAAAAACTAAATAAACAGTAAGTTTAATTTTGTATTAAAAATATTAATTTCATAATCACTATTAATACAAAAATAAAAAACATGCCACTTTCCCTTTAAACGTTGGATCAGATAAGTATTGTAAGCTGGAGATCAGTTGATACTGCTAGTTAAAGGGTTACCTGAAGTCAGACACGATATAGACCGAGGTCAGTAGCTAATGTGAGAATACCAAATGAGTGTAAGGTGGGATGTTAGAAATTACACTGAAGCAATATCCTATGGCTATAGTTTTGGCGATTATACCACTAATGGGGGCTTTGGGTGTCATACTGTGAGGGGTGCAGGAGCTGAATGTCAGTACATGGGCTCTGAATGTGGCATGTGACCCTCTCTCAGTTGATCTGGCTCTTGAGGTAAAAAATGGTTGGGTACCACTGGAATAGGGTATAACTTACCGATTGTGGAAGCCTGACCATAGCGGCCTCCAGCAATCTTATGAACAATGCTCTACTGAACCCTATCTGTACAGAGCTTGTTTTAATTCTAGTCACTACATTGTCTATGGGACACCTGAAAATAGCCAAGAGCTGTGATCTACAGTGTCCATTTTAGGACATCATATATCAGTGTCAAACATCAGAAATACCCTGTTTGACAAGTAACCAGTGACAATTACCTATAGCTTAATGGTAAGGCATCTGTGTCACACATAGTATTATTCTTTCAAATAAAAAAAATTCCATCCACTCTGGGGACTAGAACCCGGAACTCTGTATCTCTAAGACACAACGCTTACCACTGAGATACTTAGTCAGTACAGTGATGTTGGCATTTAATTTGTTTATGTGGTTATCAGTGCAATGGCATCTAAAACACATTGGGCCTTTCCCACTGACTTCCTCCAAGCCAAAATTCAAATGATGTTCGAGTCTGATCAGTGAGTTTGGTGTGTGAGAAAGTCACATCTCAGACATCAGAATGAGAATCAGAAAAAGTATAACAGAATAGTTGCATGGTTAATCTCATAGGACAAGAAAGACAGTCAGCCACTATGTCTTCAGTGTATGGCTGAGTAGTAAAGTGTCTGCCTCTGGCGTTTGGTACCTGGGTTTGATCCCAGGAGTGAAAAGATTAAACTTAACTTTTTTAAATTATGTTGCTAGCACCAAACTCCAATGATGTTTAGTCAGAAGTCACAGGCGTGCTCTATTGTGTCAAGCACAAGTCGTCGATGTACCTGCCTGACCAACGAGTGCACTGATCACTAAAGGAACGCATCTACACACTTTTTTCTCCATAAGAATACCCTTTAATCTAGCATTTTCTCTCATCTTCATAGTCCTGTTGAAACTGCTTGTCAGATTAGCTGCATTTGCAGCGTGTTCAAATATCCTAGCTAAGATATAGAAATGATTCCAAAAAAAAAAAAAAAAAAAAAGATAAGCTTCTGTCCCCAATTATATTTTGCTCCTATTCTATGAAGCAATAACTGATGTTTAGTACTAGTTTACTGTATGCACAAAAAGTGTATTGTAAATTAGTCACACCCTTCAATTAAGCACAAATTCCCCACAGAAACCTGTAGCAGAGGCTGGCATTCACATCTCAACAAATCAGATATTTTCTCTAAGGGTACTTTCACACTTGCGTTATTTTCCTTCCGTTACAATCCGCCCTTTTGGGAAACAGCGGAATCCGTTAACGGATTCCGCTGTTTCCCATAGACTTGTATGGTTGACGGATTGTACCAAAAGGAGCTGCGTTGCTTCCGCTGGGCGACGCTCCGTTGCTTCCGCCCAGCGGGAGGAACGCAGCATGTAACGTTATTTTGAGCAGCGGAATCCTCTGGATTTCACTGCGCATGCTCTTTTTTTTTTTTTTTTTTTTTTTTTAAAATCAAACTTTATTTTGGCTCGCGGTGGCCGAACGTTCAGCTGAGCGCCCGGCCGTCGGCAAGCGACAGCGCTCAGCTGAATGACCGGCCACCAGCATGCCCGGCCGCCGGCAAGTCACAGCGCTCAGCTGAGCGCCCGCCCGCCGGCATGCCCGGGCGCCGGCAAGTGACAGCGATCAGCTGATCACCCGGCGGCCGGCTGCAGGGAGCGATCAGCTGATCACCCGGCGGCCGGGAGCGATCAGCTGATCACCCGGCAGCCGGCTGCAGGGAGCGATCAGCTGATCACCCGGCGGCCGGCTGCAGGGAGCGATCAGCTGATCACCCGGCGGCCGGCTGCAGGGAGCGATCAGCTGATCACCCGGCGGCCGGGAGCGATCAGCTGATCACCCGGCGGCCGGGAGCGATCAGCTGATCAGCCGGCTGCAGGGAGCGATCAGCTGATCACCCGGCGGCCGGCTGCAGGGAGCGATCAGCTGATCACCCGGCGGCCGGCTACTGGGAGCAATCAGCTGATCACCCAGCGGCCGGCTGCAGGGAACGATCAGCTGATCGTTCACTATAGTCTGCCGCTGGTAAAACCGGGAAAAAAAAAAAAAAAAAATCAAAACGAATTGCGTTGTTTTGCAGCATCCGTTGCATCCGTTGTGTCACTATATGCAACACATCCGTTGCATCCGTTACACAACGCAATGCAACGGATACCGTTCAACGCAAGTGTGAAAGTAGCCTTACGTGGGTTCTGTAGGTGGATGATACGTGCAACAAAGAAATATGAGTCAGGGTTTTTTTTTCTCTTCATGCTATTTTCAAAACATTTGCCCTAAAGCAGGAGGAAGATTTATACATTTTATTTACAAGCAGCATTTATACATTTTAAGATTTATACATTTTATTTTACAAGAGTCTTAGCAAGAAAGCTCTTTACAGTGATTTACTTGCATATAATTATTGGATAAAGGTATGGGCAAGAAAATATTTATAGACCTGGTACAGACACACCTGGTGTGATACACATTATTTAGGAAGACCTAGTACAGCTTAAGGGGACTGTCAGCACTTAGTGACTGATCAAGCCAAGTCCAGTCATTCGGTGCATTATGGCGAGGCAAAACATCAAGTGCACCTTCCTACCTGCTTCTTTTCCCCTCTTCGCCACCTTCCCCTCTTTGACTGATATCTTTGGCCTTAGAGACAGAGACGAGAGGATATTTGGCCAATGCATGAAGCACTGAGCACCTGTATTTGGTTTGAACAGTCATTCTGTACTGACAGATTCCCTTTAAAATAGAACTTTTCACCTTGAAAATGCAATTTACCTACAGATACAGGGTCAACCTGCAGGTATATATAGTGTTGCAACACCTAGTCTTACTACAAGTGCAGCTATTGGGAGATCAGTAATTTAGGTCCTCTTGGGAGCTGCCTGAGTTCAGTTATGGTATTCACAATCTATGCAGAGCAAGCTGTCAAAGTACCAGGGTCTGCTTACAGCCGCCGCTCACATTATGGTGATGTGAGGGTGACTGGAGACGCTCCATGCATGTACCCAAATCTGTGTGTCCATTCAATGTAAACCTACTTACTTTGAAAGCCACCTAGCAATAGACTCTTCGACAGACAGATACCCAGCTGCCTTCACTTTGACTGACAGGTGTCTACATAAAAAGAGACCTGTCAGTCAACTAGAGTGGGATGGGGGGGGGCGGAGCTAACCATGGACCGGATTGGACTAATCAGCCAAGACACACAATCTGAAAACCTTTTCAAATTATATTTTTCCTGAAACAAAAGCAGAATTTCAGAATTAGGCTATGTGCGCACGTAGCCTTTGTCCCTGCAGAAATTTCTGCAGCGATTTGAACAGCACACGTGCGCTTCAAATCGCTGCAGAAACAGTGCGTAATAAAAAGCCGATTTCATGCGCTCTGGATGCAGCCCCTCCCATAGACAGAGCGGGGGCTGTATGCAAAGTACACGAAAGTAGTGACATGTCACTTCTTAGAACGCAGAGCTTCGACAGCAGCCGAAGCGCTGCGTTCTAATATGCCACGTGGGCATGGATTTGGCACAATCTTCATAGATTGTGCTGGGAACGCTGGACGCATGCAGTTACGCTGTGTTCTACACCGCAGCGTAACTGCATGAAAATACGCTACGTGGGCACATAACCTTAAACAACCCACGGCTCCAATCGAGGTTCAAGTGTCTGATCTTACCTCAAAAGACATTTGCTTCGCACAACAAAGCGCGTCAAAATGCCTCTCCAGTACTCTCACCATACAATATGATGGCAGGTAATAACTAATATTCAGTAATATTTATTTTCCCTACTTAGACAGCGCTACTCTATAGAGCTTTACATACATTATCATCCCTGTCCCCTTTGGGCTCACCATTTAAACTCCCTATCAGTATGTCTTTGGAGTATGGGAGGAAACCGGAGAACCTGGAGGAAACCCACACAAACACAGGGAGAACATACAAACACCTTGTAGATGTTGTCCTTGGTTGGGTTTGAACCCAGAACTCCAGCGCTGCAAGACTACAGTGCTAACCACTGAGCCACTGTGATTTGATATCTATTAATCTGTCGGGACCTGACTATTTACTTATAGTTACCGTTCTCCCAAAAAGGATTATTCATTATACTGACTGATGTGATCTGTGAGTTTCTATGCCCCTACATCCATGTTGCTTAGTTGGCTTAACTACTCACATGATCGCAAATGATCCTGAATATGCAGTGATAGTGGTCATATTCAATTTCCCCCTCAGGACATTTATGACAACTCCTTTACTCCTAAAGAACTGTTCACATTGCTGCATACCAAGTGTGAGAAGTCTGCCCAACTATTTTTTGAAATTTTAACTATTTATTGGGCATTCACATCATATGACCCCTACATTCCAACTATCTTTTGCTATATGTATCACCACTAGCCTCACCTATACCCAGTGTGCAGAATTATTAGGAAAGTTGTATTTTAGAGGATTTTTTTTTATTATTGACCAACAACTATGTTCTCAATCAACCCAAAAGACTAAATAACAAAGCTTAATATTTTTGGAAGTTGGAGTGGTTTTTTTTTTGGATTTGGCTATCTTAGGAGGATATTTGTTTGTGCAGGTAACTATTACTCTGCAGAATTATTAGGCAACTTAATAAAAACAAAAAAATATTCCCATCTCACTTGTTTATTTTCACCAGGTAAACCAATATAACTGCACAAATTTTAGAAATATAAAAATTTCTGACATGCAAAAACAAAATACAAAAAAAAAAAAAATTAAATAATTAGTGACCAATATAGCCACCTTTCTTTATGACACTCAAAAGCCTACCATCCATAGATTTGTCAGTTGCTTGTTTTGTTTACGATCAACGTTGCGTGCAGCAGCCACCACAGCCTCCCAGACACTGTTCCGAGAGGTGTACTGTTTTTCCCTCCCTGTAGATCTCACATTTTATGAGGGACCACAGGTTCTCTATGGGGTTCAGATCAAGGGAACAAGGGGCCATGTCATTATTTTTTCATCTTTTAAACCTTTACTGGCCAGCTACGCTGTGGAGTAGTTGGATGCATGTGATGGAGCATTGTCCTGCATGAAAATCATGTTTTTGTTGAACGATACCCACTTCTTCCTGTACCACTGCTTGAAGAAGTTGTCTTACAGAAACTGGCAGTAGGTCTGGGAGTTGAGCTTCACTCCATCCTCAACCTGAAAAGGTCCCACAAGCTCATCTTTGATGATACCAGCCCATACCAGTACCCCACCTCCACCTTGCTGGCATCTGAGTCGGAGTGGAGCTCTCTGCCCTTTACTGATCCAGCCTGTGGCCCATCAAGAGTCACTCTCATTTCATCAGTCCATAAAACCTTTGAAAAATCAGTCTTAAGATATTTCTTGGCCCAGTCTTGATGTTTTATCTTATATTTCTTGTTCAAAGTGGTCGTTTTTCAGCCTTCCTTACCTTGGCTATGTCCCCGAGTATGGCACACCTTGTGCTTTTTGATACTCCAGTAAAGTTGCAGCTTTGAAATATGGCCAAACTGGTGGCAAATGGCATCTTGGCAGCTTCACGCTTGATTTTCCACAATTCATGGGTAGTTATTTTGCGCCTTTTTTACCCAACACGCTTCTTGCGACCCTGTTGGCTATTTGCCATGTAACGCTTCATTGTTCGGTGATCACGCTTCAAAAGTTTGGCAATTTCAAGACTGCTGCATCACTCTGCAAGACATCTCACAATTTTGGACTTTTCAGAGCCCGTCAAATATCTCTTCTGACCCATTTTGGAAAGGAAGTTGCCTAATAAATTAAGCACACCTTTATACAAGGTGTTGATGTCATTACACCACACCCCTCATTACAGAGATGCACATCACCTGATTCACTTAATTGGTAGTTGGCTCTCAAGCAAATATAGCTTGGAGTAGGACAACATGTATAAAAATCATCACCATGTGATCAAAATACTCATTTGCCTAATAATTCTGCACACAGTATATGTTTTAATTGCTAGATTCACATTTTCACATGACCGACTCCTAATCAACTGTCCGTTTCATATGATTGCATTTTGATCATTTATGTCTGTATTTAATAAAGACATTTACTATCCTGTTACCCAAGCTACAGTGCCGATATGTTTGGCGTAAAAGCACACAGCTCATCACCCTGAGCACACCATCCCCACTGTCAAACATTGTGGTGGCAGCATCATGGTTTGGGCCTGATTTGTTTCAGCAGGGACAGGGAAAATGGTTATAATTGATGGGAAGGTGGATGGAGCCAAATACAGGACCATTCTTAAAAAAAAAAAAAAAAAAAAAAAAAAAAACCTATTGGAGTCTGCAAAAGACCTGAGACTCGGACGGAGATTTGTCTTCCAACAAGACAATGATCCCAAACAAAGCAAAATCTACAATGGAATGGTTCACAAATAAACGTATCCAGGTGTTAGAATGGCCAAGTCAAAGTCGAGACCTGAATCAAATCGAGAATCTGTGGAAAGAGCTAAAAACTGCTGTTTACAAACAGCTCGAGCTGAGTGAGGTTGGATAGAGAGAGTTTGTGAAGGGAGAATGGGGCAAGAATTTCAGTCTCTCAATGTGCAAAACTGATACACATATCCCAAGCGACTTGCAACTGTAATAGCAGCAAAAGGTGACGCTACAAAGTATTAACTTAAAGGGGCCGAATAATATTGCAACATCAAATTTTCAGGTTTTTTTATTTACAAAATTTAAAATAAACAATAAATATCGTTCAACTTCACAATTGTGTCCCACTTGTTGATTCTTCACCATAACATTAAAAAATTTTATCTTTATGTTTGAAGCTTGTAATGTGGGAAAAGGTTGAAAAATTCAAGGGGGCTCCCCTTCTATGGTGGCATTATTATATATCACTACACCCCCCATATACTAATATATTACATCCCCATATACTACACCTTTAATATACTACATCACTACACCCCCCACATACACCTGTAACAAACTACACCACCCACATATTACACCTGTACCTAAACTACACCCCTGTATACTACACCTGTAAAACTAGATCACTACACTCCCATATTATATATATATATATATATATATATATATATATATATATATATATATATATATATATATATATATATATATATATATATATATATATATATATATATATATATATATATATATATATATATATATATATATACATATACACACACATACATATATACACACATACAGTTAGGTCCAGAAATATTTGGACAGTGACACAATTTTCGCGAGTTGGGCTCTGCATGCCACCACATTGGATTTGAAATGAAATCTCTACAACAAAATTCAAGTGCAGATTGTAACGTTTAATTTGAAGGTTTGAACAAAAATATCTGATAGAAATTGGAGGAATTGTACACATTTCTTTACAAACACTCCACATTTTAGGAGGTCAAAACTAATTGGACAAATAAACCAAACCCAAACAAAATATTTTTATTTTCAATATTTTGTTGCGAATCCTTTGGAGGCAATCACTGCCTTAAGTCTGGAACCCATGGACATCACCAAACGCTGGGTATCCTCCTTCTTAATGCTTTGCCAGGCCTTTACAGCCGCAGCCTTCAGGTCTTGCTTGTTTGTGGGTCTTTCCGTCTTAAGTCTGGATTTGAGCAAGTGAAATGCATGCTCAATTGGGTTAAGATCTGGTGATTGACTTGGCCATTGCAGAATGTTCCACTTTTTTGCACTCATGAACTCCTGGGTAGCTTTGGCTGTATGCTTGGGGTCATTGTCCATCTGTACTATGAAGCGCCGTCCGATCAACTTTGCGGCATTTGGCTGAATCTGGGCTGAAAGTATATCCCGGTACACTTCAGAATTCATCCGGCTACTCTTGTCTGCTGTTATGTCATCAATAAACACAAGTGACCCAGTGCCATTGAAAGCCATGCATGCCCATGCCATCACGTTGCCTCCACCATGTTTTACAGAGGATGTGGTGTGCCTTGGATCATGTGCCGTTCCCTTTCTTCTCCAAACTTTTTTCTTCCCATCATTCTGGTACAGGTTGATCTTTGTCTCATCTGTCCATAGAATACTTTTCCAGAACTGAGCTGGCTTCATGAGGTGTTTTTCAGCAAATTTAACTCTGGCCTGTCTATTTTTGGAATTGATGAATGGTTTGCATCTAGATGTGAACCCTTTGTATTTACTTTCATGGAGTCTTCTCTTTACTGTTGACTTAGAGACAGATACACCTACTTCACTGAGAGTGTTCTGGACTTCAGTTGATGTTGTGAACGGGTTCTTCTTCACCAAAGAAAGTATGCGGCGATCATCCACCACTGTTGTCATCCGTGGACGCCCAGGCCTTTTTGAGTTCCCAAGCTCACCAGTCAATTCCTTTTTTCTCAGAATGTACCCGACTTTTGATTTTGCTACTCCAAGCATGTCTGCTATCTCTCTGATGGATTTTTTCTTTTTTTTCAGCCTCAGGATGTTCTGCTTCACCTCAATTGAGAGTTCCTTAGACCGCATGTTGTCTGGTCACAGCAACAGCTTCCAAATGCAAAACCACACACCTGTAATCAACCCCAGACCTTTTAACTACTTCATTGATTACAGGTTAACGAGGGAGACGCCTTCAGAGTTAATTGCAGCCCTTAGAGTCCCTTGTCCAATTACTTTTGGTCCCTTTAAAAAGATGAGGCTATGCATTACAGAGCTATGATTCCTAAACCCTTTCTCCGATTTGGATGTGAAAACTCTCATATTGCAGCTGGGAGTGTGCACTTTCAGTCCATATTATATATATAATTGTATTTCTGAACATGTTTTTGTAAACAGCTAAAATAACAAAACTTGTGTCACTGTCCAAATATTTCTGGACCTAACTGTACATACATACATACATACACACATATACAAACACACACATACATACATACACACACAATTACACCTGTAAAACAACATCAATACACGCCCATATACATCACTACACCCCCAATATTAGTCACCAATAACCCCCTCCCTCATTGTCCCCTCCTCAGGTTATTAGTCATCACTCCTCTCCCTCAGCCACCTCCGTACGGGCCCCCCCGCCGACCTGCTTCTTCTCTTGTACAGGACTTGGCTGCGCCGATGCTGTTCTCCTAGGGCCGCCGCCACTGCTTCTCTCCATGAAGGCACCGGCTGTTCCGCTTCTCCTACTGGACGGGAACTTGTGAAATGACATACGCGCGCAGTACTGACGACATCAGGGCGCCCGCGTGAGAATGTGCCGGGCAGGGAACAGAGGAGAGGTTCCTGTGTTTCGTTGCCTGCACTGACTGTGCGGAGCTGCAGGATCGCTCCCTGCCCGGCACGGAGCGTGTGATGAGGGCAATCTGACCAGAGTCCCCCCAGAGCCTGGAGAGCTGGACAACAGGTCAGATTGCCCTTATTACTGACCAGTGAACCTTCAGGCTTCACCAGCACCGGCGAAATGTTGGCCAGTGCAGAGGAGACTAAAGAATCCTCTGAGCCATGTTCCATTATAAAGACAGTAAAAAGTAGCACAAAAACTAAAAAGGGCCATATCTGCAGAACCAAATGGTGGATGTACAAACAGAAAAATACTGAATTATCAGGGGAGTAGTGAAAATAAAATAAGTGCAAGAACTGGCTACGATTGACCTGATGGGTCTTAAAAGGCGTGGTCTGAAGTCAAAATAAAGTTTCCATCTAAATCCTTATCTATTTTGGGTAGTAATCAAAGCTATTTTGTAATATACTAGTATTAAAAATTTCCTACCTACACTACCTGCTTTTCTATTAGTTTTCCTGTCTGCCGACGCTTTGTTTGAGAATCCCAGTGCATGCTGGGATACTCAAAGAATCATCAACGCAGGGGGCAGACGCTGCTGTCACTGTCGCAGCCTCTGCCCCCTCCCTGACATAAAGAGTCATCAGTAATGCTTGAGGCTGTGTTCGTCCCTGCTAGGTCACTCCCTGCGAGCTGTGCTATCTGCACAGTAACCGCATCCGTTCTGTACTCGACTCAGATCAGAACAGTAATAATCTTCTGAATTAGAGCGATGTCAATACCTAGCATGTATGAAACCAGTGAAAATTAAATTACTAGCTGGGTCAGCGCTAGTCACCTGAATGCCAGGTATCAATACCGCTGGCAGATTATAACTCATCTTAGCTGACAACAGAGCGAACGCTGTCACTGTGCACATCGCACCATGCACAGTGACCAAGGAGGGACAGAACTGTGACACAGCAGCCTCTGATATGAGTGTGACTGATTATGTCGTTTAAGAGAGGGGACAGGGGCTATGACCACAGCCTCAGTTTCCCGATGAAGCTTCATTTAAGAACCCCGCCCCTTTTGGTCACATGGGTATGACCTCACACGGGTCCTGGTAGTGAAAAGTTAAATTGATGGTATAATACTTATGCTAAGTTTTAACAGGGGGAGGGATAACTATGAATACTCCCCCCAGATATTATCTTATCCTCAGCTGCTGTCAAGAATCTGCCGATTTTATAAACTTTACTTTCTTGGACTTCAAAACCTAAACATTTGAGGTGACCACTAAAGGTATGTAGAGAGTCAGCCCGATAGTGCCAGTATAGCACTGGCTTTAGGTTATATACGAAAATCCTGGTGATTGGTTCCCTTTAAGTAGGATGTTGTGCTTCCTTATTGGCTACAGCAGTACATACAAATATTCTAGTAGACTAAGCAGCTCTACAGGTGCCAGCCACACCAGTATCTCTGGTAGGACACAGCCAGTGCCACACAGCTTCTGCTCATTAGGTCTCCTCCATCGCAAGCACAGACCAAACGATGAATATGCCGAAGCCTGAGGACAGAAGCAGATTGTGCTGAAGAAAGTCTAAGCGGAGATGTGACCGCGGCACATTGTAATATAATATGCATGTTTCAGCTTACGCTAAGAGAATGGTTATATTAAAAGAGGTGGTCCGAAGTCAAAGTAAGTTTTCACCTAAATCCATATCTATATAGGGCGATAATCTAAGCCATTTGACATTTGATTTTTATGTATTGTATGTCTTTTCTGCATAAGTGTTCAATAAAATATTTTGGATTTTTTTTTTATTCCATCTGGTGATTTCATGGCTCCATTTTTGTATATGTTCAATATTTGTAAGGGAGCCTTTCACCAATGACTATTTGAAATTGGGTTCTAGTCTCTGTCCTACACTGGGAGGTGCTAGGGTTAACTATGTTGGTTGTCAGATGGGTTTGTTTTCCATCTATATGTGCATGTAACTATTTCAAAAACAAGTCCAGCAACATCTTTATGTGACTAGCTAGTTCCTTACAAATCAGTGTTTGAATTGATATGTAAATGAGGCTGTTGAGCTATTTTAGATATGAAGACTGTCACTCAAGCTCTATCAGCACCACCTCTGGCTCTAACAGCTATTTTGCCTGAAGTCACACAAAATAGAGTCAAACATGATCAGATCAGTTGACATAAGCCTTTAACAGCCATATTACAATAAAATACAATAAGATGCGATCAAAACATCACATATATCCCAAAATTGTATCAATAAAAAAAAAAAAGTCACCTTAGGGCAGGGTCTCAAACACGCGGTCCGCATGCGGCCCCCAGGCCCGTGCCCCTGTTCACTATCGCAGCAGGGGCCGCATGCCACTGTCTGCACTTTATGTCAGATGAATGTGTTGCTGGTGCTGCGCTCTCGTGCCGGCAATACAATCATCTCACATAAATCACTGACAGTGACACTGCAGCTGCCCCGATAATGAACAGGAGCACGGGTCTGGGATGGACACATTACTATAGATTGGGGACATTACTATAGATAGGATGGGGACAAGGATGAACACATTACTATAACATGGGGACAAGGATGGGGAACATTACTTTAGGATGGGGACAAGGATGAGCACATTACTGTGGGATGGGGCACAATACTACAAGGAGACAAAGATGGGCACGTTACAACAATATGGGGAACATTACTAAAATATGTTGGTCAAAATTTCTATATAGTGCTAATTTTAAGACTATTAATTACAAGAAAGAAATAAAAATGTAACAAAAAAAAATTTATAAAATTTAAACAAAGAATGTGCACATTTGCTATAATGAACAAGTGAAAAGGTTCAAAATCAGTGATCCTAAGGTGTGTAAAAAAAAAATTAAAATATATATATTATATATGGTACCAATAAAAATGTCACTTTGTCCTGCAAAGAATGCGGCCCCCCAAATTATTTTTTTTACTCTGTGTGGCCCATACACCCAGTTGAGTTTGAGACCCCTGGCTTAGGGCATAAAAATAAGCCATCACTTAGCCCCAGATGCCATCAAATGAACATTACAGGCCTTTTAAAAAGGAGACCGGTTTGATTTTTTTCTTTCCTTTTTTCTTCTTCACTACTTATATGAAAAAAAATACAACACTAGACATGTTTGGTGTTTGCATACTTGTACAGACCTGGATACCAGATATTGCCAAGTCACTTTTATTGTATAGTGAACATTGCAAACACAAAAATCAGAACAATTAAGGAATTGCACCCCCCCCCTCCCCTTTACAATCTGGCCTTACTTGGAATTTTTTTTTCCAGTTTTCCAGTACACTGTCAGAATGGATGGTGTCATTCAAAAGTAAAACTCGTTTGGCAACAAAACAAGTCCTCATATGGCTCCATTGACAAAATAAAATTAAATAAAAAAAAAAAATTATGGTTCTTGGAAAAGGGGAGATAGAAACGAAAATGTAAAAATGAAAAATTGCAAGGTCATGCAGGGGTTAAATATAAAAGAATTACTACAATTAGTATTAATATCAAGTGAAATAAAGCAAGCTCTACATAACGAATAATAGTTAATATACTAGAGCTTGATTTGCATTACAAATAGGAGGTGGGTTTTCAAGCCAAATGCCATTTTTTTTGTGTATATGAAAATTAGTACATGCAAAACAGTCAGCGACATAGGTTGTAGTCTGCAAAGAAAATAAGGAACTATAGAGAATAAAACCAGGTCTATGGAAATTATCTGGGATTCAGGACAGACGTTTGCAGGATAACATGTCATAGTACTTTAGCTTGCTGAGACAAACAAATAGACTATAAACAAATTGGTTTTTGTACAGAACAGGACATATGGTGGGTAGACCTTAAGAGGAACATCTGAAGAGCCAAGATTGCCATACTTTTAATTCAACACTTCAGATATGCAAAAATAATATCTATTCCCAATAAATTACGTGGGAGGAGAAAAAAAAAAATAAATAAAAAATCAAAAGCGGAGTACAAGAATAAAAAATAAATAAATGTGTGATTGAAATTTGATTTAGAGAACAATGACTATTTTTAGATTATTTTCTAATACAAAATAAAAGGGGGGGAGGCTTACTAAAACTCAGATCGGTTACCAGTAGGCCATCATGTGGGTCAGTACAAGGCCTTGTTCTTTTTAAGAAAATAAAAATTTTGATAATACTAATTAGTTTAAGGTCATTAACACTACAGAGGAATTTTATATGTTACAAATGGATACATTTTCCTTTTAGGCAGAACAGTGACAAAGGGGTTTAGAATATATAAATGTAATACAGTAATTGGAAAAACATTGTTTAACAAAGCAGAGCATTAATGCATTTTCAATGGGGAGAGAAGAGAAAGCAGCCGCCAGAACGCTCTGGTGGTCACTTACCGGTAGTTCATGGAGAACAAGGGTAGAGGCTTTTATATTCAAACACGCTAGGGGAGTTAGGAGGCCTCCATAGACATCTGCAAGTTCAACTTTTAGGACACATTCACACCTTCAGTATTTTACCTCATTATTTGTTAGCCAAAAGCAGGACATATATACATATACACACACACAGACACACACACACAGTGATGTGTTTCTATTATAGTTTTGATTGGTCCACTCCTGATTTTGGTGTACAAATACTAAAGGTGAAATACTGAATTGAATTCTTACAATGCCAGATCCTTTTATTCCTGTGGAATATTAGTCCCAGGGGTGTCTGGAAGCCACTTACCAACCTCTCCCTACACATGCAAGCCAAGGCAAGAGTTAAGGTCCAGTCACAAATAACGAGATCGTGAACGAGATCGCTACTACGTCAAACTTCCTGGATCGTTGCTGATGTTGTTGAAATCGCATGTTGGGTGTCACACAACGACTTTATGAACGAGCATGCGTCCTGTATAACGATCTTGCAAATCGTCGGGTCCCTGTCACACAGCAACTATGTTAACGATTCCGATCCCATTAGGGGCGTAGTGAAATGCAGTGAGCCACGTAGGCGTGCATTTGCGTCGCCTTTTCCATACCCCCTCCGCTTTCATTGGTGCACCAATCGGTGCAGAAGGGGCGTGGAAACGGGGACGCAACTACACGCCTTCGTGCATCTCATCTAGGTCGTCAACGAAATAGTTAGTAGGTTGTCAAACATACAGATTCATTCAGCCCAGCAGGACTCCAACGAGCCAAAAATGTCCCAAGCTGTTCGGCATCAATCAGCGATTTCGCAGCAGGGGGAGAATCGTTAGTACGTGTCAAACGTGACGAGATCGCTATTAAAGCCGTTCTTGCATCACAGAAACTGTGACGTAGTAACGATCTCGTTCACGATCTCGTTTTGTGTGAAGTGGCCTTTACACATCAGGCAGAGATGGAAACTGTGGGGAATGCACCAAAGTACAATTTGCTGCGCTGTGATCACTGTCCACTCCAAGCTAAAAAGAGTAGCCGTTCGTTAACACTAGAGATAAGCAAATTGATTAGATGCAAATTAAACAGCATCAGTTATAGATAAGTCTTAAATAATTCAGGAGTAACCATGAGAACTTCCCCATGAAGGCTTGCAGCTATCCCTTCACATGCCATCGCAAACTTTATCATCAGAAGGGACTAGAATATCCTGTAGAAAAGTCAAAACAGGGAATGCAGCTGGCATTTTAGGATAGTGATTTTCAGAACTCCACACAGAGATAAGAAGAGAAAGCCCTAGAACATTAGATAGTAAAATATTTTATACTTGCAGAAGTGAAGATGACAGTAGTAGTCTGGGAATAATACAGAGATTCAACTGAGAGAGTAGTGGAAGCGTGAATCATCAGTGATGGGTGTAGCAGCCACCTGTCCTGCCGTATTGGAATTACAATTCCACATTTTATTATGCATTCTTATGACACTGGAAAGAATCAGCAAGGCAGCACAGTAAAAAAAAAAAAAAAAAAATATATATAATATAATATAATATATATCTCAGACAGTGAACTTGCTTGTTACAACTGCATTTGTGCAATCTTTATGGCAAAGGAGGAATAATGAATTCTTAAAAATACAAGTACAATAAATCCAGACATTTAACTGCCATTGTCTACTTCACATTGCGTGTCAAACTATTTTTTTTATTTTTTTTGTGTACATCAGCTTTAACTAGCCAGGTTTTAAAACCTTTTGGACATTTCCTACCGACGTAATTTTTATCAGATTCTTTTAAAAGGATTAACTTTCTCGACCATGTACATCCTAGGTCGAGCTCCTTGCTTTGATGCCAAGCCCCCATCTGTCAATGCACATGACTAAAGATGAGAGGATCCCTTGAAATACGGGTTCGCAGAGTTTAGCAGACTTTAAAGTTCAATTCAGGACTCTGCTTGACCTGAACTTGATCCGGAGCCCAAACCCCAAGGGAAGTCAACGATCGGCTCTCCGCCCACATATGGCCGAACTGCCCAATAATAAACATAGCAATTTTGGGTGGGGTTGTACAAAATACTGTACATCCAAAAATGTTTTTGCCCCCATTGAGAGCCATAGACTACAAGCGGCTTGCACTGAGCTAAACTTTGAGCATACCTGAGCACCACTATGCTTGATTGAATGGTTAGCATGTGTACAGCACCCAAACAAACAATTATGGTTTTAAAAAAAAAAAAAAAAAAAAAAATTCTGTGTTCGGTACAAACGCCAAACTTTACAGTTCTGGTTTGCTGTTCTCTACACGACAGCTAAACTGATCAGCTGACATGTGCCTTTAACAGCTATGAGTGGATGCGAGATCCGCCTGCAGCTGTTAACCAGTTAAATCCTGCTGTCAGTGGGCTTTAACACATGCTGGTGGAAAGTGCGACATTCCCTGCTCCCATGAAGTCATTGCGTGGCGTCGATTAGTTGTCACGACAGCCATGGGTCAGGTAAATGGTCAGTGTCTGTTATGACACTCTTGTGAACGCCATCTGAAAGCCTGCATTAATAGAAAATCATCATTTCTGCTATACAGATTAGTGTACAGTGCTACAGCACAAGCGATCGGATGATCACAACTTTAAAGTCCCCTAATACAACTCAGCCCACTGCCCAGTCACTCATGGAGACTGGGTCCTGCCTTGGTGATTCCATGTCTACTTCCAATTCCGGAGGTTGACGTGACATCTCCGAACATCAGAGGTCACTGAAGCCTGGGTCACGTGATAGGGGGGGGGGTATGAGTGTTCAGCGATAGCGCCACTCATAGGCAGAGCTAGCAACAGAAGGTATTCAGAAAATGCCTTCTGTCAGTTTTACATCAGTGCGGCCATTTTGCTCTGCAGTGAACCACCTTTCAGGCAACACTCCAGCACTGAAAAAAAGTAAAAAGCTGGAATGCTGCTTTAAACATGTATTTTCAGGGCAAATTATGGCTTTGCAGTATTTCAATTTCAGATAAATCAATCCATTGCAACTAAAATTTGAGAGAAAAAAAAAAAAAAAGTCAAACTTTGTTTATTCAAATTTCAAAAGCTTCTATCAGCTCTAAGGGCTCATAGGCATCTACCCGCTGAATATTCTGCAGCGATTTGACAGCACATGTGCGCTTCAAATCGCTGCAGAAACACTGCATAATGAATGCAGTTTTTCTGTAGAAAAAAGCAGATTTCATGTGCTATGGGTGCTGCCCCCACCATAGACCGAGTGGGAGCTGCATCCATAGCGCACGGAATAATCGACATGCTCATTTTATGAACATCCGGATTTGGGTCAAAATTTAGGCATCCAAATCGCTGCGGTCATAAAAGCATCGTGCGTACGTGTCATGCACAATCTACATAGATTGTACAGGGGACACATGCATTGATGCTGCAGTGCAATATGCATGTAATTACGCAACGTGCGCATGAGCCCTAAAGGTCACAAATTGTATGTGCACACTACCAGGACTCGCTGTGTCCTGGACGTAGCGTAGGGGTCCTGACCTGCGGGGCCGCAAGTCTCCTCTGCAGGAGACCACAGCTGCTCGTGCCCACGGTCTGAGTTCGTGTAGTTGCGGTCTCTCGCCGTCTTTAAATAAATAAATAAATAAATAAATAAATATATATATTTATTTTTTTTCTCATTCTCAGAACCTTCAGTTTACAGATCAGATTTAGGGTATGTGCGCACGTTGCTTTTTCTTCTGCGCTGTTTAATGCCAAAATGGATGTGTTCTTCTATTCAAGCAAAGTCTATGGGAATTTGGGTTTCTTGTTCACACTATGTTGTTCAAAATGCTGCCTTTTTGTGGCAGAACTTTGGTCAAAAACTCAGCTTTTCAAAGAAGCAACATGTCAATTGTTTTTGACATTTGGGTTTTGCACTGCAAAGCTGAGTTTTTGACCAAAGTTCTGCCACAAAAAGGCAGCATTTTGAACAACATAGTGTGAACAAGAAACCCAAATTCCCATAGACTTTGCTTGAATAGAAGAACACATCCATTTTGGCATTAAACAGCGCAGAAGAAAAAGCAGCAAAAAAGCAGGTAAAAAGCAACGTGCGCACATACCCTTAAGTTGTCAAGTTGGTCTACATTCAATGCATATAAAAAAAAAAAAAAAAAAATTGAAATATTGAGAACTATGAGTTAATGCAATTCAGATATGATTAGATACGAGACATTACATTAACTTAGCAGCTGTCCAAAAATGCTTTAAATAATTGTGTGTCATTTCTCTGGCTTTTAGCTGAACCTGCAGCAGCTTGCTCAAATTCTGCTAATAGAAACAATGCTTTTTATTTGTTACTTGCACATATGTGAAACATAGGTGACAGTTCTATTAATAAGCCAAGGGCCTGGAAACTCTCATAAGGCGCACCATATCATAAGGGAATAAGAAAAAAAAAAAAACATTTCCATGGAATCTGTAAGCAGGTTTTTGCTATGTAATCAGGGGGCTGCATAAGGTAGTGGTATAAAAAAAAAAAAAAAAAAAAAAAAAAAAAAAAAAAAAAAGGGACAATTAGGTGAGGTGTTTCTTATCACACTGAGCGGGTTTTATTTCTAATGAAGGTTTTAGCACTAGATGAGTATCACAATCAGGTCTGGACCTCACTCCTCCCCATCCTGTGATAAGCAGCTAACTGTCAATAGACTATGTACATAGAGAGCCTGCTGTGGGCAGGGATAGCTTTCTCAGCCCTGCTTCATCCTGTCATAACTGCTGCACCCATTAAAGTAAGTGATACATCTGTGGATTGAGGATGTCTTTTCCTACATCATGTTGCTCTCAGATGATGAGTTAGCAAAACCCTGGTGACAGATAGTCTTCCAAAGGGTTGCCCTATTCCCTTTAATGGAAATAAGTGGTAATACCACACTTAACCTATAGGCAAAGGGTGCCATTTTTGAAAGAAATTGGACTGTTCTTTTTTCTGATTACGGACATTACTACTGAAATATTACAGGTGATTAATACTGTATTTACCCTTCTTTACAGTGTAGTTGTAGTTGACCTTGTACATGGCTTAGAGAGTCAAATTTCCATATTGGAATACTATTGACACAGAAGATAACATTACAGGCAGATGGGTTTAGAGACCTGATACAGATGAGCAGAGAAATGGCAAATTAATTTAATGTAGGTAAAACACAATGCACTAAGAACACAACAAATTTCCAAATTACATGTTAAGGCTACTTTCACACATCCGGCTGTAGCAGTGCAGCACAATCCGGCGCTCTGCTGAAAAAACAAAAAGGTTTTTTTTTTCCCACCGGTTTCGGTTTTTTACAGCATTGACTTGCATTGGCGCATAACCGATGCGGTGGCCGGATGGAACGTTTCCTGGCACGTTTTTTGCTCCAGCAAAAAAAATGCATTGCACCGCATCCGGCTGCTGCGGCGCATTTTTCAATGCATGCCTATGGGCGCCGGATGCGGCAAAAACCACATCCGGCCGCCGCATGCAGTTTCTTCCACTAGGCATGCTCCGTAGCGTGCCGCAACCGGAAAAAAAAAAAAAACAAAAAACAAAAAAAAACACGGATGGGCCGCATGTAAAAACTTATGCAAAGGATGCGGTGTTTGACGCATCCGTTGCATAGGTTTCACAGCCGGATTGAGCCGCAGTGCTCAAACCGGATGTGTGAAAGTAGTGAGATACAATTGGGTTAAACACTGAATAGGATTAAGCGGAATTATATAATCAGAATTGAAGCAACCAGAACCAGCCAGCTGTTTTAGGTACCATTCACATCACGCTTAGAGCCTATATTTGGCACATCTACCGGGAAAACCTCTGGCTATATACAGCAAACCTAGTGCTGTGGAGGCCGTTTGGGCATTAAAAATGGTGTATAGGGAAAATAAAAAAAAAAAATAAAATAAAAAAATACATTTTCGTTTCTTTTTATAAAGTGGAAGCCTGTGCTACACTGAATGCCTATAGTGGCACACACCTCAGTCTTCCGTCTGAGGTGTACATGGGAAGAACGTCCGACCATATACTTCTGCTGCAGGAATCTAAAGTAATGTGATCAGAGGGACTGCAGCTATAATATGCATATGGAGCTTTTACACATGATACTCAATGCCCACAAACCAGGACCTGCTGAACACATGAAATCATGACATAGAATCTTAGAAAAAAAAAAAATTGGCAAAGGACGATGAAACTGACAAGTATGCACCTGGTAGAATATTCTCAGAAAAATGCCAATCTGCATAAAGCATAAGGAGAGCAATATCAAATATACTGAAAAGGGCAAAACTGTATGCATTAATAGTAATGCACTAGTCTAAAGTTAACCAATTCAGTTCCCTGTTACCTTTATCTTGACATTAGGGTTATTTCAAGCATGGGATTTCAACCAGTTTTCTTTTTTTTTTCCCCTCTGTGGCCAGACAGTGGGGAAAATAACTATTTGATACACTGCCAATTTTGCAAGTTTCCCCATCTACAAAGAATAGAGAGGTCTGTAATTTTTTTATTGTAGGTATACTTCAACTGTGACAGGCAGAATAAAATAAAAAATCCAGAAAAATCACACTGTATGACTTTAAATAATTTCATGCAATAAAATGCAAATTATTTAAAATCACTTACCAACCAGCAAGAATTCTGTCTCTCACAGAACAGTTATTTTTTTTCTATAAGAAGCCCTCCTACTCTACACTCATTACCTGTATTAATTGCATCTGTTTGAACTCGTTACCTGTATAAAAACTCTCACACTCACACCTCTCCACCATGGCAAAGACCGAATAGCTGTCTAATGACACCAGGGACAAAAACTGTAGACCTGAGCAAGCTGGGCTGAGCTACAGGACAGTAGGCAAGCAGCTTGGTGAGAAGGCAACAACTGTTGGTGCAATTATTAGATATGTTTATTTCAATAAAGATGGATTGTCAATCTTACTAGTTCTCGGGCTCCATGCAAGATCTCGCCTCGTAGAGTAAGCATAAGGGCTGCTTCTCACTTGCGAGTTTCTCGCAGTAGAGCAATGCGAGAAAAACTCGTATTGGAATCGGACACATGTTAGTGAATGAATCAGCTCGCATCTGCGATTTTTTTCTCAGTCCACATCGGACCGAAAAAAAAAAAAAAAAAAAAAAATCTTGTAAATTGTTTTTGCCATTTGGGTTTTGCACTGCAAAGCTGAGTTTTTGACCAAAGTTCTGCAACAAAAAGGCTGCAGTTTGAACAGCATAGTGCAGACAAGAAACCCAAATTCCCATAGACTTTGCTTGAAAAGCAGAACACAACCATTGTGCCATTAAACGCTGCAGTTGAAAAAGCAGCAAAAAAAAGCAGGTAAAAAGCAACGTGCGGACATAGCCTAACAAGAACGCAGCATTTCTGCTGATCAGAACTGTGCTGCTCTGATGATCAGCAGAAATGAATCAGACTGCTGATCCATATTGTCCCCTAGGGGGACTAGTAAAAAAGTAAAAACGCTTTTAAAAAAATAAAAAAACCTAAAAAGTTCTAATCCCCGCCCAAATCGCCCCATTAAAAATTAAAGGGCAAAAAAAAAAAAAAAAAAAACACACCCCCCCCCCCCCACAGATTTGGTATCGCCACATTAAGAAATGCTCGATCAAAATCTAAAATCAATTAATCTGATCGGTAAATCGCGTAGTGGCAAAAAATTTTCAACGTTTTTTGGTTGTTGCAAATTTTGTGCAAAGTGCAACAAGTAATCAAAAAGAAAAAAGGTATCACCTGCGCAAAAATGGTACCATTAAAAACGTCAGCTTGAGACGCAAAAAATAAGCACTGAGCCCCATAGCCCCAAAAAGGAAAAAGCTACGGTTTACGGAAAATGGCATGAAAATATGGGCCACTTTTTTGGACAAACTTCAGGAGATGTGTGGAGATGTGTGTATAATATTATATATATATATATATATATATATATATATATATATATATATATATATATATATATATATATATATATATATATATATATATATATATATATATATATATATATATATATATATACACATATATACACATATATACACATATACACACATATACACACATATACACACATATACACACATATACACACACATACACACACACACACACACACTTAGATAAAAGTAAACCTATACATGTTTGGCACCTACGAACTCGTACCGATCTGAGGCATCATACAGACATCAGTTTTACCATATAGTGAAAATATCCCAAAACAATTGTGCAATTGCACTTTTTTTGCAATTTCTCAGCACATTATATTGTTAAACTTATGGTTTGATTTAAAAGTACAACTCATCTTGCAAAAAAAAAAAAAAAAACCCCAGGGGTGAAGGTGTTAAAATCGTGCAGGGCACGCAAGGTTAGATGAGACCAAAAAAGTAAATTTTGGCATCAACTCCACTCCACAAGACCACCATCCCAACTTTGAAGCATGTGGGTAAAAATTTAATTCCTTAGGTGGTGTTTTTCTGCAAAGGGAACAGGACGACTGCAGTGTATTAAAAAGGTAGGCTGGTTGGGATCATGTATTGTGAGATTTTGGTCAACTCCCTTAGTAAGAGCACTGAAGGTGGGTCATACCTAGGTCTTACAGCAAAATGACCGGAAACACCCAAAGCCAAGCCAAATAAGGAATAGCTCCGTAAGAAGCATTTAAAAGTCCTGGAGTAGCTTAGCCACTCCCAAGACCTGAACCCAATAGAAAAATCTTTGGAGGGAACTAAAACTCAATGTCACCCAGCGACAGCCCCCAAAACCTGCAAGAGCTGGAGGCGATCTGAATGGAGGAGTGGGCCAAAATACCTGCTGCAGTGTGTGCAAGCTTGGTGAAGAACTACAGGAAATGTCTGACCTCTAATTGCAACTCACAATTACAGATCTCTCCATTCTTTGTAGGCGGGAAAACTTGCAAAATTGGCAGTGCATCAAATACCGTATTTTTCGCTTTATAAGACGCACCTGATTATAAGACGAACCCCCAAATTTGGTGAAGGAAAAGAGAATTATTTTTTTTAATGTTAGAATGGGGTCCATCTTATGCCAGTGTCCCTCTAACAAATTATATAGGGTATATGTCCCTCATAGCCCCCCATCCCAAAATTAGCCCCCTTAATCTGGATATGGCCCCCTTATATTGAATATAGCCCCCTTGTGATGGCACACATTCCCCTGTGCTGCCTATGGCCCCCTATGGATTGCATACATTCCCCTGTGCTGCCTATGGCCCCCTATGGATTGCATACATTCCCTGTGCTGCCTATGGCCCCCTATGGATTGCATATGGCCCCCTATGGATTGCACACGTTCCCCTGTGTTAGATATTGCCCCATGGTGCTGCCCATTGCCCCTATATAGATCGCACAAGTCCCCCTGTGTTAGATATCGCCCCCAGGCTGCTGCCCATAGTAAAATAAAACACTCTTTCCTTACCTCCTCCAGCGCTGATCTCCCTCCCTGCTTCTGTTCTTCCACTTCCTGGTTCTCAGTGCGGTCATGTGATCGGCACAGCAGACTGAGATCTCTGCCTGCCTGATCACAGTGGAAGCAGGGACACCGGGGAGAAACGCTGGAGGGGGTAAGTAAAGCTTTTTTATTTTAGAATGAGCAGCAGCCTGGGGGCCAAATCTAACACAGGGGGGGGGGGGCATGTGCCATCACAGGGGGGCGCAGAGACATATAATATGCACCGCTGCCCCAGCCCCTCACTGCGGTGCGATTTCAGCACCACCGGAGATGGACAGCGGCTGTGCATATTATATGAGCGGGAGATCAAAGGCTGCGGCTGCAGCGTTCCCCTGCCCCCAGCAGCCCCCACCTCCCCTGGACCCTGCAGTAATATTATGTATACATATACATACATACATACATACATACATCTCCCCGTATATTCGGCTTACAAGACGCACCCCCTACTTTCCCCCAAAATTTGGGGGAACAAAAGTGCGTCTTATAAAGCGAAAAATACGGTACTTCTTTTCCCCACTGTAGTACTTAGTTTTATTGTGAACCTTTGGTTTGTGCCTATTTTGTGATCTGATCAGTGGAATTTTTTTTTTTTTATGTAAACAAAGTATGTTCTGGGTATAATTTTTCCCTTTATAGACTGTTATAGAAAACTTTGGAGAGTCAAGAGAAAAACCAGACTTATTTCCAACAATTTGGGAATAATAAGAATTATCTGTGACTTTAGCTTTCTCCAGCACCCCAGGAGGCAATGCAGCTAAACCAAATGGACACATGCCTTTTATTTGCTAAAATTAGTTACAAGCCAAGTTTTACTGATAGTTCTGCACCTAAATATACTAAAGCAAAGCAAATTTCAGAATGGCAGCAATGTGTTGGGACAATAGCTCATTAAGCTTTGTTTCTGTATTTTCAGAAATATCTGGCACATGTACAAAATACATTATGTAATACAATAGAGTTCCTGTTACCTCACTATTTACAGAACAGCCTTGCCTACTTTGTAAGAGATCAGGGTTGTCAGAAAAAAAAAAAAAAAATTATATATCTTCGTATATTGTATACCTTATAAGAAAAAGTCAATAACCCAAACAAAATGGACGTTAAAATCTGCAAAAAATAAAGAAACAATCATGAAAGAATAAAGAAACAACATTTCATGATCTAAGGACCAAAATATTTTATGTAATTTTAGTATACTTAGTTTTCACTCCAGCAATTTCCAAGATCTCTGCTTCTTGTAAGGGATTAGAAACATCCTTGCTTACACACCTTGCTGTGACCTAGCACTGCTCTCCCAGCGGAGTATTCGGCACAGTCCAGAGTAAGCAATACCCTATGAATAGGAGTATCGAGCATGGTAGAGTTCGCTACCTATCTACTAAACAGAACAGCAGCTCAAATCCTTTCGGAAAGTTGTCAGAAAGCTCTTACCTGGGCTGATCTGTTATACCGAACCACAGCTGTCTCCGCGGGACACGGTCCCAACAAGTTTTTCACCATCTTAACGCAAATATGACTACACAAAAGTAATACCGGGTTTTTTTGGTTTATAAGATGCGTCAGATTATAAAAGAGGAGGAAAACAGGAAAAAAATAATTTTTAATGTTAAAATGAGGGTCGGTTTTATCCTAGTGTGTCGTAATCCTAATGCTCACCGGGGGGGGGGGGGGAGCGGCTTAGAAAGGTCACAGGAGGCATGGTCGGCGATACTGCGGCCTCGGGGTTGTCGCGGCGGTGGGCACCACTGATCTGCCAGCGTGTTGCGGGGGTGTCACTGCATTGCAGCAACTCAGGAGGGTTACAGGACGGAGTGTCGCTGCGGCGGCGAGCACCTGATCTGACTGCGCTGAATTGCCCACCCCTTCTGGTCACATGGGTATAACATCAGCAGAGGTCCTTCTAACCACTGGAATTTAGCCAGTACCGCGGTTGACACGATGGACTTCAAGAAAACTGCCGCAGAGGCGGCGCAAGCGCAGAAAGACCTGCTCGGACATTTACTTGAAATCTATCGCGTCATACTTCACACACATCCCTCTGCAGCCATTTTCTTGAAGAAGTTCATCGCATCAACCATGGGAGATTCAAAATAAAGCCTGCAGTCAGATCAGGCACCCGCTGCCCCCCGAGACATTGCAGTGACACGCTCAGTAGTGCCGACACTGCCTCCTATGAGCCCACTCCACTGCCGCCACCCGGTAAGCCATATCCACATTGTAAGACACCCCCACCATTTTACCCCCAGTGTTTTGGGGGCGGGGAGGCATAGATTAGGATGCCCGTCAACCTGGACAATGTACATAAACAGCGGGAGATTTTTATAAAAGTGGGGTCTACGGGGCAACATGCACCTTAATAGAATGTAGCACAGCCGCTGCTTATGGAGCAAGGTTTAGTTTACAAGGCATGTGAATATAGCCTTTGACTGTGCTACAAAGTGTTCCTGTTGCCTTTTGTTAAGCCAAGAATCAGCAATCACTTTTGGATAATTTCAATTTTCACTTTAGTTCCAAAGATGTAACAACCTTCGCAGTAGAATCATCTCTTTGGAAGCTACTTGTGAGAGCCATTAAATTTCATTAGGAGTAGAGAGGAGCAATACCGAGGTTCGGTGTTCTTACAGGTCACAGACTTTACCAAAAAGGCTGAGTTTGGGCGCGTTACATATGCCGACCACTCAAGCTAGCAAGGCTGTTCAAATGTTTTTGCCCAATTCATCAATTGCGAGAAAAAAAAAAAAAAAAAGTCATGTCTGTGGTTCTCATGGATACTGTCCATATGAATACACAGACATGTGAAGATCACCAAAGGTTATAATGGGTATGTAGGCTAGCCGTGAAAACAAAAACTATGCCAATTCCCTGAGGAAACACTTTGCCTGATCCAAATACTATTCAAAAATTAAACTCCTCATCTGATGAGGCTAAAGATACGGCAGCAGTAGCACTGGCAGTATCCAATTTCTCTTGCTCTTGGCAGTCCTGTAGCCCATTCATCCTAACTGATACCTCAGTCAGAGCTTTTTTTTTTTTTTTTTAGGAAACTGTTGATCATCCAGCAATACACGATGACTTGGGTCCACGTACACAGCTGCCAGAAGAATTTTATTTTCAAATAGCAGTGTCTCTCTCTGTTTCATTGAAGCAGCAATGCCATCAGCATGTTCTTCTAATCATTTATGAAAATACTGGGAGTTAAATCCTCAGCTTGCAATTTTTTTTAGTTACTGTAAATGGGTGATGGACCAATTTCTTCAATTCAGCCACCTGTATCCATTGACCTTCATTTAGTGTTCTGTAAGGCTATGTTCACACGTTGCGTTTTTTACCGCGTTTCTGCAGCGTTTTTGCGCAAAAACGCATGCGTTTTTGTTTTCCAGCAAAGTCTATGGGAAAAGCTGAAATCCTGTCTGCACTTTGCTTTTTTTTCTGCAGCGTTTAATTTGCATATTTTGGGTCAAAAATCATGCTGAAAAAGAAGCAGCATGTCAGTTTTTGCCATTTCTGCAGCGTTTCCTTAACATTGGAGTCAATGAGAAATCGCAAAATGCAACCAAAAGCACAATTCCTGCGTTTTTCATGCTTTTTACCTGCTTTTCCACTGCGTTTTTGGCTCCAAAAACGCATGCTTTTCTGGCCAAAAATTAAAGGGTTCTAATGTTCCTTTATACACACACAATAACCGAAAATTTAAATGCTAAAAATAAAAACTTTACCTATTTTTCTGTTAAAATGTGCATAACCACTATTTCATTAAAATTGATAATTTTCCATATAGTTATTAAAAGTTAATTTTATCCTTTTTCTCCTCTTTTTTCATTCTTTTTGACCATTTCAACTTTCTCAGTGTCTTGATCTACAAAACGCATCTGCAGAAACGCAGGTGAAAACGCAGGTAAAAAGTGCTGAAAACGCACTAAAAACGCGGTAAATACGCATGCGTTTTTAGCGCTAAAAAAAAAAAAAAAATTGTCAAAAGCCATTTGGTCAAAAACCAAGGGAAGGAAAACGTGCAGAATAAACTGCAGGTACTCCGACGCAACGTGCGCACATAGCCTTAGAGTTGGCCAAGTCTACAAGAAAGTGTTTCAGCTCAAGCAATCGCTCAATTATTAAATACGTGCTGCCCCACTGAGTGGCTTGATAGACAATTGCCCCTTTTCCAGCACGTCTCTTCAGGATGGAATCAATTTTAGGGGGTTCTGGCAGCAATAACTTATTTCCTCACTTTGCCAAATCAGAGTTCCATCATGTACTTCTTGCAGCCTACTTCTTACTGCCAGCTGCAGCGTGTGCACAACACTGCGCATGTGATAGATAGGAGAGATGTGAAGCAGCTTCAACAAGATCATCTAATTCTAAAGGATCATTTTGAGGTTTATTGAAAGTTTAGACTTTTTCAGAAATACTTACCTTAATCCTACTTTCCTGTTCACTCTAGAGTCTCTAGCAGTCCGGTGATGGTTTCAGGCATACTTTGTGTCTTTGCTTTTACCCTTACACTGGGTGTGGAAAGTATTCAGACCCCTTTACATTTTTCACTGTTTCATTACAGCCATTTGTTAAAGCCAAAAAAAAAAAAAAAAAAAAAAAGTGTTTAATGTACACTCTGCACCCCATCTTGGACAAAAAAAATAAAAAAAATAAATAAAAATAATAATTTTACAAATTTACAAAAAAAAAAAAACTGAAATATCACATGGTCAAAAGTATTCAGATCCTTTGCTCAGACACTCATATTTAAGTCACATGCTGTCCATTTCCTTGTGATCCTCCTTAAGATGGTTCTACTCCTTCATTGGAGTCCAGCGGTGTTTAATTAAATTGATAGGACTTGATTTGGAAAGGCACACACCTGTCTACATAAGACCTCACAGCTCACAGTGCATGTCAGATCACATGAGAATCATGAGGTCAAAAGGAACTGCCCAAGGAGCTCAGAGACAGAATTGGCAAGGCACAGATCTGGCCAAGGTTACAAAAGAATTTCTGCAGTACTAAAGGTTTCTAAGAGCACAGTGGCCTCCATAATCCTTGAAATGAAGAAGTTTGGGACCACTAGAACTCTTCCTAGACCTGGCTATTCAGCCAAAATAAGCAATCATGGGAGAAGAGCCTTGGTGAGAGAGGTAAAGAAGAACCCCAAGATCACTGTGGTAGAGCTCCAGAGATGCAGTAGGGAGATCAGAGAACATTCCACAAAGTCAACTATCACTTCAGCCCTCCACCAGTTGGGCCTTTATGATAGAGAGATATATATATTTATTTAATATAGGCCCAACCATATATTTATGGTTGGGCCTTTGTATTGGTTTACCTGGTGAAAATAAACAAGTGAGATGGGAATATATTTGGTTTTTATTAAGTTGCCTAATAATTCTGCACAGTAATAGTTTCCTGCACAAACAGATATCCTCCTAAGATAGCCAAATCTAAAAAAAAAAAACCACTCCAACTTCCAAAAATATTAAGCTTTGATATTCATGAGTCTTTTGTCTTTTGGGTTGATTGAGAACATAGTTCTTGATCAAGAATAAAGAAAAAAAAAAAAAACCAAACAAACCACACCTCTAAAATACAACTTGCCTAATAATTCTGAACAGCGTATATCTTCAGGGTTGAATGCCCCTTAAATCTTTAACCAAAAATGACAATACAGAACAAAAAAAATAAATAAAATTGCTATAGAGAAAAAAAAAAAAAAAAAACTGGAACACTTTGTAAAACCAAAATTCCTATCAAGAATCTGTACGATATGAGTTTGTATCAAAGTGTGAAATGATTCCTGAAAGTGATGTGTTAACACGTTCCAAATTTTCAGCAATTGTGGTGTATTTTTACAGCTTTTTTAGTTTCAAAATATCATTCACAGATGTTAAATAAAAGAACTCAAATTCTACACAATATTTCATTATCTCAAAAAGTATTTTATCTTGTAATTGGAAAGCTGTAGCCTTGTCTTATAACACGCTTACATAATTCATAGAAGGTGTTATACTAATTATAGCTGCGATAGCATTTCTTAAAGGATAGGTAGCGCTTCCTTGCACATGCATTAAACATCTTATAATTAATCAGTGTTGCTTTAGTTTAAGGATCCGAACATATGTACCGAGAAATTAAACCACCCACAGCCATAGAAATTAAGTTGAGCAATTAGATTATTCAACACGTTACTGCACCTGCCAGTAGGACAGTTTAAGAAAAGGTCTTCATGAATAAATGGAATCCATTATACTTTGAGTCCGCAAATAGGTTTGGCATATAAAGTACTGTAGTTCCTCAACTTGGTTATAATCCAGTGCTTATTATAATTAAAAGGGGCATTACCAGTGTGAGACAAGTAACTGACAGAACAGGAGAAATTAGGCTAGTTTCACACTTGCGTTGAATGGCATTGTGTGACGGATGCAACGGATGTGTTGCACATAATGGCACAATGGATGCAACAGATCGTACAAAACAACAGAAAGCTATTTTTTTTTTCTTTACAGTATTACTGGCATACTTGTGAACGATCAGCTGATCACCCGGCTGCCAGGCCCTCAGCTGAGCGCTCTCAATAGCCGGCTGCTCAGCTGAGCGCTCTCAATAGCCGGCTGCCGGGCCCTCAGCTGAGCGCTCTCAATAGCCGGCTGCTCAGCTGAGCGCTCTCAATAGCCGGCTGCCGGGCCCTCAGCTGAGCGCTCTCAATAGCCGGCTGCTCAGCTGAGCGCTCTCAATAGCCGGCTGCCAGGCCCTCAGCTGAGCGCTCTCAATAGCCGGCTGCCGGCCCTCAGCTGAGCGCTCTCAATAGCCGGCTGCCGGGCCCTCAGCTGAGCGCTCTCAATAGCCGGCTGCTCAGCTGAGCGCTCTCAATAGCCGGCTGCCGGGCGCTCAGCTGAGCGTTCGGCCGAGAGACAAAATAAAGCTTTTGTGATAAAAAAAAAAAAACAAAAAAAAAACACAAAGGATTCCGCCACTCAAAAAACGTTACATGCTGCGTTCCTTCCACCCGGCGGAAACAACGCAAGTACTTTTGGCACAATCCGTCCCCATACAAGTCTATGGGAAACAGCGGAATCAGTTAACGGATTCCACTGTTTTCCAAAAGGGCGGATTGCGCCAGAAGGAAATTAACGCAAGTGTGAAAGTACCTATAAATTGGTCTTTGAAACACTTTTTTTTGCAGCTCCCCGAGCTCTGCTTCATTGCAACAATGTTGCAACCCTGTCTGCCTGCTGGAGGCTGAAGCTGAGCGGCCGCTGCAGAAGTGTGAGTGCAGTGAGCAGAGAGCGGCCATCACACTGGTAACGTCCATTTTATTTAACATAAGCTCTGGAGGCGGAGTTATCTTCCGGGCAGCATCTGCCCCATAGCCTGGAAGAGCTTATTTATATAAAATGATAAAAGATATTTCCACAACAAGGCATCTGATGTGAGGCATAATTTTGACATGACATTTTTTTAGCATCCTATAACCTAACCTGCATGCCCATATTAACAGTTTAAAATGGTCAAAGTGGTGACAGATTCCCTTTAATGGTATCGCAGTCAGAGATATAGATATATATATATATATATATATATATATATATATATATATATATATATATATATATATATATATATATATATTTTTTTTTTTATTTATTAGCTTCATTGGTACAGACTTGTGCTTTTCTGACAAACAGCACCTTTAGTCAGGTTATAAGTAAGGGCACCGTGTATGCCAGAAACACACAAGTCTGTTAGCACTGGGGATTACATTTTTTATACCCTTTTTTAATGGATTTCCAATATTAAAGCAAAACGTTTGTATTTTCAGTGGCTCTGCGGTCAATTCCTTTTTCTCCAATTGTTTAATATTCCTGCCACCCATAATTTCAGTGGATCGTTTTTACATGGACCTTTTTTGGCAACTCGCCAGCTTTCTCAATACTCCTGTTTTTTTGATTAATTATGTAATATGTGCAAATGTAGCGCCCCTGAGCCACTCAGGGCACTACTGGGTACTGCATCAACAGACGAAGTGGAGGAAAGCTTGACACGCCCAATGGAATAGGTCACCACACATCCATGGAGTGCAACGATATAAAGACCGCCAGGTAGACTATAACTTGAATAGAAGGAAAAGATGGATATCGGCACATCCACGTAAAATAATTTCCTTTATTGTAAAACGTTATTTTATTACGTTCATATTACACAATATAACAATGTTTTATTGCTTTCATATGTCCTATGTAAAGGACAGAGTCTCTAGCCCCATGGGCATCTCATCGCCCTGTGAGCGTCTACATACTTTCCATGGTATTACACCCCTGTGGGCATGATACCATGGATTTACATCAGCGACGTGACCATCGCTACATCAGAATCTCGCGCGTGTGAGCGCTTACCATTCTCGCTGCCTCATCCTGGTGTCTGCTTCTGACACGCACTGCGCTTGCTCAGAAGACATCTGCGGTTCCGGTCATGCACAGTGCGCATCAGAAGCGGAGAAGAAAGCGCCAGAATGAGAAGGTGACGAGAATGGTAAGCGCATGCACGCAAGATTCTGAAGCTGCAGAAGTGACGTCGCTCATGTAAATCCATAGTATCACGCCCACAGGGGCGTAATATCACGGAAAGCATGTAGATGCCCATGGGGCTAGAGACCTATGCTATTTACATAAGTTTTATTACTTTCATATGTCCTATTTTATTACTTTCATAACACAGGGATGGGTAGGAAGGGGTTAGCAGCTCACACAGGCTCCTGCTTGCAGGTCAGAACGCTTTTTTAACCTAACAGGTTCCCTTTAACTGCAACCCACTGTGTGGCCTCCCTTATTAAACGGCGAAAAATTGTCACAGAACTCCCCGGGCTCAGCCCTGCCTGCGGAGGGCCTACCACCATAGCTGCCATTACCACCAGCCCTAGGAGTAACCAATCCAGCAGTGGTGGTTTCGCCATATTAACCGCAACCCACAGGTGGAGTCACACCAATGACTTTAATCAACCCTGTAAATACTCCCCTTTAAAAAAGCACCCAGGGCACGGGTCCGGGCAACGGCCACCAAAGTGACATTCCCCAGTAATAAACCACCCGGGACAGAGTACCCCATTCCCTGGGCGACACATGTACACACAGGGAAAGGGGATATGGAATTGAATTGTATATTTATTTTTCCCCTTGAACTGTTACAATTCATGTAAAAAAAAAAAAAAAAAAAAAAAAAGTAGGAGGGGGGTCTGCTTTTATTAAGAAATGGTGCAACTTCCCACGGTTTGGTTTTGCCTGACATTTTTTGAAAAGCTATTTTTAAATTAAAGTTGGAGTTACTGCTTTTTGTTTCATACGAATCAGTTGCAGCCAAAAGGAAATTGTATCTACTTTTAACTTTCATACCAGTTGCGAGATGAAAGTCTTCCTATGTCCCAGAGTAGCAGGTGTTTAGCTACCAAATTTATGATCAAGAACTATGACATGTAATACTCTGCATTATGCAACAAAAAAAAAATGCATATTTTATACATCATATGGTAAAGTTATTCCACAAATATTGTAACTTTCACATATTTGAGTCTTAGGGTATGTGCCCACAATCAGGACCTGCGAGTCTCCTTTGCAGTAGACTACAGCTGCTCGCGCTCACGATCCAGGCTCGGGCAGTTGGTTTCTCGCTGTGTTCTCCCTACAGAGGACGCTTCCGGCTCCACAGCACTTGATATGCTTGCAGCTTGTCAAGCCTCACCGCAGGTCAGTTTACAATGCAGGCAGTACATGTACACTGCGCATTGGATTTCTAGAAATCCTATCCGCTGTGCTTGTACTGTACATTTGCAGCCTTTTGGGCACAGCTGAAGCATGCTGTGTCCAAAATGTTGTGAACCCTGATCGTGGGCATGCACCCATAGGCATGTTCACACGCAGCATCTTTTGTTTTTTTGTTGTTTTTTTTACCACAAAGATGCAGCGTTTTTGTCCCAAAAAACGCAATGCGTTTTTGATGCGTTTTGCCCAATGTGTTTAAGTCAAATCTATTGACTGGAAGGGATCAAAAATGCTGGAAAAATGCAAAGAGAATTGACATGCTGCATTTTCAAAAACGCAGCCAAAAAAAGATGCACTGTGTGGACAGCAAAATAGAAATCTCAGACTTTGCTGGGAGAAGGAAATGCATGCATGTAGGTGCATCTTTGTGACACCAAAAAACACAGTAAACAATGCTCTGCGTGAATATTACACTTGTAAGCTGCAATTGTTCAGTTTTAGTAGTTGGAAAAAGATCTTCAAGGCAGAACACAAACACACTAACCGATGTAGGTGCACATTGCTCTGCAAATGGCACTACAATTCCAGACAACTATTAGGCTATGTGCGCACGTTGCGTACTAGCCCTGCAGAAATTTCTGCAGCGATCTGAAGAGCACATGTGCGCTTTAGATCGCTGCAGAAATGTCCGTAGTGAGCGCCGATTCCATGCGCTCTGCCTGCAGCTCCTGCCATAGACAGAGCAGGAGCTGCCGGCAAAGCGCAGGAAAGAAGTGACATGTCACTTCTTTTTACGCAGCGCTTCGGCAGTAGCCGAAGCGCTGCGCTCTTAAACGCCACGTGCGCACGGCCCCTGCACAATCTCCATAGACTGTGCAGGGGACGCAGGACGCATGCAGTTACGCTGCGCTACAAAGCGCAGCGTAACTGCATGTATTTACGCAACGTGCGCACATAGCCTTACGTGCAAAAGTAGGAACAGAGTGAAACTGTTGTTTCTGAACAAATATGTTAAATGCACCACGCTCTGAGAAGAGTGGCCATTATCCATGCTTTACCCTTGGGTTAGCACCTGGCCCCAGTTGGCAGTGAATTCTGCCCATATCGTCCCTAATGGTATCACTGAGATACCCAGACTTTTCTTTATTTAATAAATAGTAAAAAAAAAGAAAATAAAGCAACTCTAATATGTCAGCAAAATCCACTTTCTCTACAAAGGATTGATCTTTCATTCTCAATATTCTTAATTCATGCAAGAAATCTGCATTCAGTGAAGACAGAATCTTATTAGTAGCAACTGTCAACTCGTATGTAGCGGGGAGAAAGGAGGAGAGAAGGTAGAGTCAGACCTCCTTTCTCACCCTTCTACGGTGCCATGCAAAAGTATTCACCCCTTTGCATCTTTCTTGTTTTGTTACCTCGCAACCTGAGATGTCACAGGTATTTTTGGAGGTTTGTTTTTTTTTGAGGGTTGGCATCAGTTTATGTACAGAACATGCCTAAAACGGTGACCAATTGGTTTTCTTTTATTGTTAAGCAAACTAAAAAAAAAGGACAAAATTATTCTAAGCTTCAGTGTGCGTAACTATTCACCCCCCTAAAGTCAGTACTTTGTAGAGCCTCCTTTTTGCAGCAATTACAGCTGCAAGTCTCTAGGAGCTTTCCACATCTTGTTACTAGGATTTGTGCCCATTCCTCCAAGTTCAAAACTGTTCCAGTTCCTTCAATTTAGATGGTGTCCTCTGGTGAACAGCAATCTTCAAGACTAGGCCACTGCAATATATTTACACGTTTCCCCTAAAACCACAAGGGTGTTGTAGTAGTGTGCTTTGGGGCATTGTGTTGTTGGAAAGTGATCCTCCGTCCCAGTGTCAAATCATTGACAGATACATTTTGATTAAAGGGAATCTGTCACCAGGTTTTTGCCACCTAATCTGAGAGTACCATAACACAAGGTCAGAGATCCTGATTCCGGCAATGTGTCACTTACTGGGATGCTTAGTGTAGTTTTGATAAAATCACTGTTTAATCAGTAGGAGATCATCATTAGAGGACTACTTGGCGTGCTGCCAGGTAGTCCGGCATATTCCTGAGCTCTGTGTAACTGCTAAATCTGCAGCAGAATACCCCACAGAGTTGCTGGCATGGAATCATTACAAAAAATATGGGCATCTATATTGATGAGATATTGACAGCTTTCCTGAAAGCCCCATGACCGTAGATGAGAGACATAATGGACCTGCAATAAAGAAGGATACCCTACTTACCAATATGTGAGTGTTATACACTTCCAATTCAGATGACACTGAAAAAAAACAAAGAATTTGTCCTCTACTATCTCAGCGAAAAACCACTTCCTGTTTAACAGCCATTTCTACTGTAGGTTCAAGGGTACAACAAAGGGGAGCCACCGTGCCCTAACAGCAGAAAATGTACTCCAGGGCTGGTGGGAGAGACCAACCCACTCAGTGAAGGGGCCCAATTCATTAATGATGTAGTTATCCAATGATCTGGGAGTGAACAAGACTTCTCAATTCATAAACCATCTTTATAGTAAGGAAATCAAATTGAGGTTCACTTTTGAAACTAACCGACAGTAACTGCAATTGGGGAATCAGGAACTGGATAGCACCACACATCAAATCCAAAGCAACCATAAGGTCTTGAGGTGGAGTCGCTACCCTATGCCATTGAAAAAGGAGTATCCTAAAGGCAATGTCCACATCAGAGAGCGCTACCATACCACGACCACTGTGGAATTTCCGGAACAAGCATGCAACCCGAAGAGGTTTTCCTGATCATTGCTACTCAGACTGGACTCAAATCTGCTTACAACTTTGCTCAGTCCAAAGCAACTTGTCCCTAAAATCCGACATGAGTACAGAGAATCATACCAATAGGAACTTTTTGTGAGGCTGCAATTGAAGTATAACAGATTCTACAGAACCATTTGAACATCCTGGAGAGAAAAAAAAAAAAAAACCAATACGATTTTGCTGACATTTTCTCAATATATCCAGATCACTTCTAGAAGAGGAAAATGCATTGGTGATAAGGTGGTGCAGTCCCATCTCCGAACAGTTAAGGTACTGTCACACATAACGAGATCGCTGGCGAGATCGCAGCTGAGTCACCGTTTTGGTGACGCAGTAGCGATCCCGTTAGCGATATCGTTATGTGTGACATCTACCAGCGATCAGGCCCCTGCTGTGAGATCTCTAGTCGTTGCTGAATGGTCCAGGTCATTTTCTTCAAAGGCGACGTCCTGCTGGGCCGGACACATCGCTGTGTTTGACACTGTGTGACAGGGTCACAGTGACTGCTGAGATCGTTATACAGGTCGCTACTGCGACCTGTATTGTTCCTGCATCGCTGGTAAGATCTGACTGTGTGACATCTCACCAGCGACCTCCCAGCGACTTACCTGCGATCCCTATCAGGTCACATCGTTTTCGGGATCGCTGGTAAGTCGTTGTGTGTGACTGGGCCTTTAGACCTGGCTTTATTAACAGATAAGTGTTAGCTACTGGTGCTATCATAGTATGATTGTAAGGTGTTTATTGGCAACTATAATACTGTACATAGAGGATTGTAAAGTCAAGGACTTCATAAATTGTGTCTTATCTATATGGTCACCTGTGCTTGACCATCAAATTATGTGGGGAAGACCATCGGTGACATCTCTATATTCTTGTATCCATATCCGTAACCAAATGGATACACCTACAGCCCACAATCGGACAGCATGGAATAGTCATAACTACAGCAACAGCCACTTAACTTATTTAAGCTGGGGGACATTTCATAGATCCATGCTGCAATGGCAATGAGATGGTTTTCCAAGTCTAAGCTATCAATTGCACCCAAGTGTCTTAAAAAGGAGTTTAATTTACCATAATCTAAAGCAACTTTCTCCCTAAGCAAAACTGGTAGTGTGAAGTTTTACATATCTTGTTTGATCATAAAATCTTAGATTCTCTCTTCTCACTCAGTACTGGTGATCACAATTTCCCCAAGCACCTCACTCGGAAGTCAGTTACAGAATACTAGCCTCTGCACTGAGTGATAGGATTAACATTTCCTTTCCTGATCGCTCAGTGCAGAAGGATCACTGCTGGTGACAAACACCTCTATTCATTTTGCAAGCTTTCATCTATCACATTTTGTACATAATAATGGATCATTTTATTGTTCTCTTCTAAACACATACGCCTAGTTTATCTCTATAGCTTTGTTTCAGTGGCTCCGTCTCTCTACTTGACAGGGGGTGGATCCCCAGAACCAGCGTCATTGAGGGATTCCCAAGTGCTGTAGATGAGCCCGCCCATTACTGACTGGAGGAGCTGGGACAGCTTTGTGCTTCTGGCACTGCGGGTACTGGTCCCACTCTGCAGGATCCATGGAAGTAGATTAAAAGTTTTGCTTAGTAATGATGTCCCACTACTGCGGGTACTGGTCCCAGTCTGCTGGACCAGTGGGGACAGATGAGAGGTCTGCTTAGTAATGATGTCTCACTACTGCAGGTACCGGTCCCAATCTGCTGGACCAGTGGGGACAGATGAGAGGTCTGCTTAGTAATGATGTCTCACTACTGCAGGTACCGGTCCCACTCTGCTGGACCAGTGGGGACAGATGAGAGGTCTGCTTAGTAATGATGCCCTACTACTGCAGGTACTGGTCCCATTCTGCAGGACCAATGGAAGTAGATTCAAAGTTTTGCCTAGTAATGATGCTCTACTACTGCAGGTACCGGTCCCATTCTGCTGGACCAGTGGGGACAGATGAAGGGTTTGCCTGGTAATGATGTCCTACTACTGCAGGTACTGGTCCCATTCTGCTGGACCAGTGGGGACAGATGAGAGGTCTGCTTAGTAATGATGTCTCACTACTGCAGGTACCGGTCCCAATCTGCTGGACCAGTGGGGACAGATGAGAGGTCTGCTTAGTAATGATGTCTCACTACTGCAGGTACCGGTCCCACTCTGCTGGACCAGTGGGGACAGATGAGAGGTCTGCTTAGTAATGATGCCCTACTACTGCAGGTACTGGTCCCATTCTGCAGGACCAATGGAAGTAGATTCAAAGTTTTGCCTAGTAATGATGCTCTACTACTGCAGGTACCGGTCCCATTCTGCTGGACCAGTGGGGACAGATGAAGGGTTTGCCTGGTAATGATGTCCTACTACTGCAGGTACTGGTCCCATTCTGCTGGACCAGTGGGGACAGATGAAGGGTTTGCCTGGTAATGATGTCCTACTACTGCAGGTACTGGTCCCATTCTGCTAGACCGGTGGGGACAGATGAAGGGTTTGCCTAGTACCTATGACTGCAGGCGGGCACACTTCAAGATGTAAAGCACAACATAGTTAACCCCTTCCCCTCTGACTTATCCTATAACAGGGGCATTTATGCATCACTCCAATGCAGTTTTAAGCTAGCCCTACGCCTGCATTCCGCACCTTAATGTGTACGCTTACACAAAATTTACCCAAACCTGTTTATTTTTGTTTGCTTTTTATCTGAGGTATCAGAATACCCGTTTAACCCCTTATGCCCAGAACATAGGTGGATTTAATGACCTGTTACTTTGTCTTGACTCAAATAACTGATTTTGGCATGCTCTAAGTGACCCCGCCATCAGAAAGGTTATAGGGCTGTAATATGTTTGCATTAAAAGCGTTATTCCCATTGTGAATGGATATTGTCAGATGGTGATCGTAAAAAGAAAGCACTTTTGCAATGCACTGAAGTCATTCTTCATATAAACACTGTTTACAGCTCGTTGCCTAGGAGACCGACCACCACTGCTGTCTTGTTTGTAAGCGGCCGGAGGACAGTGTGTGACTGCGATACTGGCCGGCTGCAGAACAGCGCTTACACACTCCATAGAAAAGAGCTTGGAAGCACTGTGCATCTGCTTTCTGATCGCTAGATTAGTGGTCGGTGTCCAAGGCAACGAGCTATAAACAAATCACATACTTTTTGAACACAAAGTTGTTTTTTTGGTGACACTTTGAGCCACTATTAAACGTTACAGTAAATTATTGCACTTCTAACAGATGCCACCATATTGTGCCCAGTCCTGCAAGTGGCACCTGACGGCGAGATGTGCAGCCTGTGACACCTGCCAGGGGAAGCCACAGCCATCTGCAGAAATAAGCCGCAGCCGGAAGCCACGGGGAGGAGAGCACCACAAGTCCCAGCACGGCCGCCCCCACCCGGAGCACGGACACTCACCGTTGGCTCCGTACTTCTCCCGGCTCCTCCGGACCTGCTCGGTGCTCAGCCCGCAGCTCTCATTCACCTGGAAGTGTCGGAGCACCTCGGACACGGGCTTGGCGTGCGCGCTGTCCATGGTGGCACCGTGCCCTGAGTGGTCTCCTCACGCGTGGGCTCTCGTGCTTCTCTCCAGAGCCCGGGGTATCGCCGTGCACCTTGTGGGATCCGCCTCAGCCTCCCTCCTCCTCCCGCTCCTCCGGAGCTAATGCACTGACTGAAAGTTCCTGTTCTGTGGTAACTTACTTATCCTGTGCTACCGACAGCCTCGCCATTGGCTGCGCTCAGCACCCAAATAGCGCCAGCCCCCGCCACAGCCGTGTGCCTCAGCCCATTGGCCTCTGCCGGCGCTGCATTAGCATGTCGTACATACAGCCTTGGGTCATTTTTACTGTGGAAAATGTTTTGTTTTTTTGTTTCTCGAGTATGTATAGATATGGGCACCCCCTCCTTCCCCTCCAGCTTCACTTCCTCTTATTCAGCTACAGCTTGCGAAGGGTTTGCAGGGGTGCAGCCAGGAAGGGGTTAACGCTGGCAACCGCAGCGCTGAGGAGAGATAACGCGCGAACATCTGCACAAGTGCACATAGGAAAAGTGTCAGGCCGAGTCACACTACTGCATTATGCGGGCAGAAGGGCTAGAATAAGGGGCAAGGCCAAGGGCCACTGCAGTATGACGCCCCAGAACCGCAGTGGGCAATGCAGAGGTCATCATTGTACCTCAGGTACGGACAGGGCATGCTAGAGCCATCATTCTACCTCAGGTACGGACAGGGCATGCTAGAGCCATCATTCTACCTCAGGTACAGACAGGGGATGCTAGAGCCATCATTCTACCTCAGGTACGGACAGGGCATGCTAGAGCCATCATTCTACCTTAGGTACAGACACGGCATGCTAGAGCCATCATTCTACCTTAGGTACAGACACGGCATGCTAGAGCCATCATTCTACCTCAGGTACGGACAGGGCATGCTAGAGCCATCATTCTGCCTCAGGTACGGACAGGGGATGCTAGAGCCATCATTCTACCTTAGGTACAGACACGGCATGCTAGAGCCATCATTCTACCTCAGGTACGGACAGGGGATGCTAGAGCCATCATTCTGCCTCAGGTACGGACAGGGGATGCTAGAGCCATCATTCTACCTCAGGTACGGACAGGGCATGCTAGAGCCATCATTCTACCTCAGGTACAGACAGGGGATGCTAGAGCCATCATTCTACCTCAGGTACGGACAGGGCATGCTAGAGCCATCATTCTACCTTAGGTACAGACACGGCATGCTAGAGCCATCATTCTACCTTAGGTACAGACACGGCATGCTAGAGCCATCATTCTACCTCAGGTACGGACAGGGCATGCTAGAGCCATCATTCTGCCTCAGGTACGGACAGGGGATGCTAGAGCCATCATTCTACCTTAGGTACAGACACGGCATGCTAGAGCCATCATTCTACCTCAGGTACGGACAGGGGATGCTAGAGCCATCATTCTGCCTCAGGTACGGACAGGGGATGCTAGAGCCATCATTCTACCTCAGGTACGGACAGGGGATGCTAGAGCCATCATTCTACCTTAGGTACAGACACGGCATGCTAGAGCCATCATTCTACCTCAGGTACGGACAGGGCATGCTAGAGCCATCATTCTGCCTCAGGTACGGACAGGGGATGCTAGAGCCATCATTCTACCTCAGGTACGGACAGGGCATGCTAGAGCCATCATTCTACCTCAGGTACGGACAGGGGATGCTAGAGCCATCATTCTACCTTAGGTACAGACACGCATGCTAGAGCCATCATTCTACCTCAGGTACGACAGGGCATGCTAGAGCCATCATTCTACCTCAGGTACGGACAGGGGATGCTAGAGCCATCATTCTACCTCAGGTACGGACAGGGCATGCTAGAGCCATCATTCTGCCTCAGGTACGGACAGGGCATGCTAGAGCCATCATTCTACCTCAGGAAGTGACAGGGCATTCTAGAGCCATCATTCTACCTCAGGAAGTGACAGGGCATTCTAGAGCCATCATTCTACCTTAGGTACAGACAGGGCATGCTAGAGCCTTCATTCTACCTCAGGTACTGACAGCATGCTAGAGCCATCATTCTATCTCAGGTACGGACAGAGCATGCTAGAGCCTTCATTCTACCTCAGGTACTGACAGCATGCTAGAGCCATCATTCTACCTCAGGTACGGACAGCATGCTAGAGCCATCATTCTAACTCAGGTACGGATAGGGGATGCTAGAGCCATCATTCTACCTCAGGTACGGACAGGGCATGCTAGAGCCATCATTCTACTTCAGGTACGGACAGGGCATGCTAGAGCTATCATTCTACCTCAGGTACGGACAGGGCATGCTAGAACCTTCATTCTACCTCAGGTACGGACAGGGGATGCTAGAGCCATCATTCTACCTTAGGTACAGACACGGCATGCTAGAGCCATCATTCTACCTCAGGTACGGACAGGGCATGCTAGAGCCATCATTCTACCTCAGGTACGGACAGGGCATGCTAGAGCCATCATTCTACCTCAGGTACGGACAGGGGATGCTAGAGCCATCATTCTACCTCAGGTACAGACAGGGCATGCTAGAGCCATCATTCTACCTCAGGAAGTGACAGGGCATTCTAGAGCCATCATTCTACCTCAGGAAGTGACAGGGCATTCTAGAGCCATCATTCTACCTTAGGTACAGACAGGGCATGCTAGAGCCTTCATTCTACCTCAGGTACTGACAGCATGCTAGAGCCATCATTCTATCTCAGGTACGGACAGAGCATGCTAGAGCCTTCATTCTACCTCAGGTACTGACAGCATGCTAGAGCCATCATTCTACCTCAGGTACGGACAGCATGCTAGAGCCATCATTCTAACTCAGGTACGGATAGGGGATGCTAGAGCCACCATTCTATCTCTGGTACTGACAGGGGATGCTAGAGCCATCATTCTACCCCAGGAAGTGACAGGGCATGCTAGAGCCATCATTCTACCCCAGGAAGTGACAGGGCATGCTAGAGCCATCATTCTACCTCAGGTACTGACAGTGCATGCTAGAGCCATCATTCTACCTCAGGTACGGACAGGGCACGCTAGAGCCATCATTCTACCTCAGGTACAGACAGGGCATGCTAGAGCCATCATTCTACCTCAGGAAGTGACAGAGAATGCAAGAGCCATCATTGTACCTCAGGAAGTGACAGGGCAATGCTAGAGCCATCATTCTACCTCTGGAAGTGACAGGGCATGCTACATCTATTATTCTACCCCAGGAAGTGACAGGGCATGCTAGAGCCATCATTCTACCTGTGGAAGTAACAGGGTATGCTAGAGCTATCATTCTACCCTAGGTACTCACAGGGCATGTTACAGCTATCATTCTAAGTCAGTAACGGACAGGGCATGTTAGAGCCATCATTCACTCACCAATGAATAAGCGACCATAATCCTTTGCGAAACGAACGTCGGGTCCTCCACGCGGAGCTTCCTGCCCGTGGCGCACAACATCGCTTACACCCATCACACGGACTTACCTGCCTAGCGACATTGCTGTGGCTGGCGAACCGCCTCCTTTCTAAGGGAGCGGTTCGTTCGGCATCACAGCGGCTTCACTAAGCGGCCGCCCAATAGAAGCAGAGGGGCGGAGATGAGCAGGCCGAACATCCCACCCACCTCCTTCCTTCCTCATTGCGGGCGATCGCAGGTACGATGATGTTCCTCGTTCCTGCGGTGTCACACATAGCGATGTGTGCTGCCTCGGGAACGACGAACAATCTGCGTCCTGCAACAGCAACGATAATCGGGATTAGAACGACCGGACACCGATCAACGATATGGTAAGTAATTTTGATCGTTAACGATCGTTCGTGCGTTTCACACGCAACAACGTCGCTAACGAGGCTGGATGTGTGTCACGAATTCCGTGACCCCCAACGACATCTCGTTAGCGATGTCGTTGCGTGTAAAGCCTGCTTAGGTGCAGATTACATGAGTTTTTGATGCGTTTTCGCCACGGAAACCCACTAATACGTGCCTTTTTTACATGTCAATTTTACACATCTAAGGCTGTGTGCGCACGTCTGCGTGTTGCATGCTTTTACGCTGCGTTTAGAACTGCAGCGTAAATGCATGCGTCCTGCGTCCCCTACACAATCTATGTAGATTGTGCATGATACGTGCGCACGTTGCTTTTTTGAACGCAGCGATTTGGATGCCAAAATCTTGACCCAAATCCGTGCGTTCTAAAAAGCAGCATGTCAATTATTCCGTGTGCTTTGGATGCAGCTCCCACTCTGTCTATGGTGGGGGCAGCAGCCATAGCACATGAAATTGGGATTTATTCTGCTGAAACACTGCATCCATTATGCAGTGTTCCTGTAGCAATTTGAAGCGCACATGTGCTGTCAAATCGCTGCAGAAAATTCAGCAGGTACATGCGAACAAAGCTTAATGCAAGACTATGGGGAAAATCTGCACAGAAAACTCAGTGTACCTGCAAGCGTAATTGACGTGCCTCGGATTTGAAAAACGCGCTGCAAGGGAGTTTATGCATCATAAAAAAGAAGCACATTGTACATGAGATTTCTAGAAATCCAATCCACTTTATTGGCACTGTTAGACGATGCGTTTTTGACGGAGCAAAAACACGCAGCGTCAGAAGTTCATCATGGGAACGTAGCCTTAGGACGTCTCTGAGTGAATTTAATGCTTCTCTAAGCTGGCAGGTGACAGCAACAGAAATGTACTCCAGTCAATACATGAATGTATTATGCATCATTTTTGTGGTGTAAATTAAGATTACTTTGTTAGGCTGTACTCTGCCACACCAGAATTCTATGGGCCCGGGTGCCTAATTTGGGACCCCATCTTCATTTTTTTTCAGATATATGGGACCTTGCAGCATTCAAAATCTTATAAAGGTATATTTGTTGATTCCCCATAATGTAGAAATGTCCCCATTTTGCACTAATATCACCCATCTTGGTATAATAGCCTCCATTCTATGCCCCTTCCTGTAATAATGTCCAATATCCTGTGCCCTGTCCCAATTCTTCCTGTGCATCTTGGATGCAATAGCTGACTGCTGTTTGCTGCACAGTGGATTCCGAGTGTGCTGAGCTGTCTGTATGCTGACTCAAAGCTCAGTTGTCCAATCTGGTGCAGGGGTGTGTTGAGCCTTTAATGTTTTCAGTGACAGCTCAGCCATCCAATCTGAGACTGGGAGGTTCTGGGTTTTCAAGGTGTGCCCTGTTCGGTCTGATTGCCTAGCTATTTAGCTGAGCAATCAGTCACAGAATACTGCCAGTCTTAGGGTACCTTCACACTTTAGCGATGCAGCAGCGATCCGACCAGCGATCTGACCTGGTCAGGATCGCTGCTGCATCGCTACATGGTCGCTGGTGAGCTGTCAAACAGGCAGATCTCACTAGCGACCAGTGACCAGCCCCCAGCCAGCAGCGACGTGCAAGCGACGCTGCGCTTGCACGGAGCCGGCGTCTGGAAGCTGCGGACACTAGTAACTAAGGTAAACATCGGGTATGGTTACCCGATGTTTACCTTAGTTACCAGCTCACACCGCTTAACTTAGCGTGTGCAGGGAGCAGGAGCTGGCACTGGCAGCGTGAGAGCTGCAGAGGCTGGTAACGAAGGTAAATATCGGGTAACCACCTTGGTTACCCGATGTTTACCTTGGTTACAGCTTACCGCAGGCTGTCAGACGCCGGCTCCTGCTCCCTTCACATTCAGGATTGTTGCTCTCTCGCTGTCACACACAGCGATGTGTGCTTATCAGCGGGAGAGCAACAATAAAAAAACGAACCAGGGCTGTGTGTAACGAACAGCGATCTCACAGCAGGGGCCAGATCGCTGCTCAGTGTCACACACAGCGAGATCGCTAATGAGGTCACAAAAAACGTGACTCAGCAGCGATCTCAGTAGCGATCTCGCTGTGTGTGAAGTACCCCTTAGGCTATGTGCCCACGGGACTCTGTATCTGCGGATTTTTCTGCATCAAAATCCGCAGCTTTCCCCCGGAATCCGCACCTTTTCATAGGTGCGGATTTGACGCGGATTTTTTTTTTTTTAATTCAATTAAATAGGCAAAATCCGCACGAAAATCTGCAATAATAATTGACATGCTGCAGATTTTTCCGCACGAAAATCCGCACGATTTCCGCTGCGGAAAAATCCGCAGCGTGGGCACAGCATTTCCCAAATGCCATAGAAATGGCTGGGGAGTAGCTGTGCTGCAGATTTCTGGAAAATCCGCGGCTTTTCCGAGAGAAATCCACGGCAAAATCCACGCATTTTCTGCAGCGTGGGCACATAGCCTTAGGCTATGTGTGCGCGCTGCGGTTTTTGCGGCGTTTTTGTGTGTTTTTCTGGAGTGGTTTTGGTCTAAAATCTGCATGACTTTGCTTCCCCAGCAAAGTCTATGAGTTTTCATTTTTACTGTCTGCACAGTGCAGTTTTGTTTTAGTTGCGTTTTTGTGGTGACCACAAAGATGCAACATGTCAATTATTTCTGTGTTTTTGCCAGCGTTTTTCACCCATGCAATGCATTGGAAAAAACGCAGCAACAAAAACGTGCAAAAATGCATGTTTCTTCAGCGGCTGCGTTTTTGTGCGTTTTTTTTGCTGCCAAAAACGCACAAAAAGCTGCATCTTTGTGGTCACGAAAAAATGCAACGTGCGCACATAGCCTTAGCCTTCCATTCAGCCTTGCTTATTGGCCTCAGTGGTCTGTGGATTGATCTTTTGCTGCCAGACCTTTTACTTATTTTAACCTTCCTTTTACTTCATCCTTCTGCTCTGAGTCGCTGCCCTCCAGGTATTCTGATTATGCCTCTGCCTAGTCTCTTAATATGGATGTGTTCTTCTTGTACCCGACCCCCGTAACATTTGACTATGCTCTCTCTTGATTTGTCTATGTAGTGACTAGCATGACATGCCCCTTGCAATAAGAATGTTCACCATCCTAGGCCCTGACATCTCTGGCCCCTTTATAGCGTAAAGTCCTCCATTCTGGGTCCCCACAATTCATATCTCCTACATTGGTATAATGCCCCCTTCTGGTATAGTTACATAGTTATATAGTTACTTAGGTTGAAAAAAGCCCTAGGTCCATCTAGTTCAACCTTCCTCCACCAGTTCTATATTTTGCCCCTAAGTCATTTATAACCAACAATGTTGTGTGTACTGAGGAAATCATCCAGCCCTTTTTTAAAAGCTGTTATAGTATCTGCCATTACTACCTCTTGTGGTAGGGCATTCCACAGTCTGACTGCTCTAACTGTAAAGAACCCTTTCCTATTTAGCTGTCGGAATTGCTTTTCTTCCACTCGCAGTGAATGCCTCCTGGTCCTTAGTATTGTCTTTGGAAGAAATAAGTCATGTGCCAGTCCTTTATATTGACCACACATGTATTTATACATATAAATGAGATCTCTGAGACGTCTTTTTTCTAAGCTAAACATATCTAACTTTTTCAACCTGTCATCATATGGGAGGCCTTCCATTCCTTGTAGTAGTCTAGTTACCTGCCTTTGAACTGACTCTAACTTCTGAATGTCCTTTTTAAAAAGTGGAGCCCAAAACTGGATCCCATATTCCAGATGTGGCCTTACAAGTGATCTATAGAGGGGTAACAATACGTTGGGATCACGGGATCTAATCTCTCTTTTTATACACCCTGGAATCTTGTTTGCTTTTGCAGCTGCTGCTTTTTGTGGCAGAAATTTGGACAAAAACTCTGCTTTTCAAAGAAGCAACATGTCAATATTTTTTGCCATTTGCGTTTTGAACTCCAAATCAGAGTTTTTGCCCAAATTTCTGCCACAAAAAGGCAGCATTTTGAACAGCATAGTGCGGACAAGAAACCCAAATCCCATAGACTATGCTTGAAAAGCAGAACACATCCATTTTGGCATTAAACGCTGCAATTGAAAAAGCAGCAAAAAAGCAGGTAAAAAGCAAAGTGCGGACATAGCCTAATTCTATATGAAGAATGGCAAAATTAAATAAAAAACAAATAACAAAAACATTTGGTATTGCGGTTCTCTTCTCCCATGGCTCCTTCTAGTTCACGCACCAGAAACTCCTGATTCTCTCTGTAAGTTGCAATCCACATCTTTTAAGTTTGTGGTTGCTTTTCATAAGCATTCCACCAGCTTCCTTTACCACACTTACCAATATGCATTGTAAAATTGATTGACTGCCATGTACTGGCTGCCTCATGGTTCTGACTTTATGTATCTTGACAGACAGGAGAGCAGGAGCAAAGAGACATACTTATTACACTTCTGTTCAGAAGGTGGTCCACAAGTAAAACTGAAGACCCCCGTGGCCATCACTTTGAAGCTATTACATACGATAATTATTGGTCAAAAACGCCTATTAATTGGTCAAAAACGCATGTTTTCAGCATCAAAAAAGCATGTAAAACGCTAGAATTTTGATGTTGCTTGCGTTTTGCAACTTCTCATTGACTTCAATGTTAGCAAAACGCTGCCGAAATGGCAAAAACAATTGACATGCTGCTTCTTTAAACGCTGAGTTTTTGCCCAAAAATATGCAAATTAAACGCTGCATTTTTAACAGCAAAGTGCGCAGAAGAAATCCCCATTTCCCATAGACTTTGCTTAAAAATCAAAACGTATGCCTTTTGGCATTGAAACGCTGCAGTTCAAAACGCTGCGGAAACGCAGGTAAAAACGCAAAGTGCACACATAGCTTAAAACACATGAAGAAAGATGTGTAAAAAGCCATGGAAAGTCATGACACTAGCTGAAATCTATCAGCAATTTGAAATTCTGCCACTGTGAAAAATAGTATCAACTGGTTCAACAAGATGGCCTATTAAAAGGTGTCTTGTTACAAAGGAGCCACACAAGAAACATCTCATGATAGCTAAAACCAGTGAGCTGTCTTAAGTCCTTCACAGGTTTATATTTGACAAATATTCTGATGGCAATAGTTAAGGAAGAATTTCTAAACTAAAGTTTCCAGTGAGCACTGTTGAGGGCATAATCTGGAAGTGGAAAGAACAAATTTTCCCCATAAATAGGCCATGACCAGGTGCTGCCTGCAAGTTTTAGACAGAGGAGGGAAAATAATTATCAGAAGAGTTATTTAAGATTAAGTGACCACCTATGCAGAGCTACAGAACGAGAAACAACCAAAAACTAAATTATCAAAAATCCTTATCCTTATAGAAGCACTCCAGGCTTATCATATCAAAGTATGAGTTTTATTTTTTACTTTCAAAATACTCCAGGACGGCAACATTCTACACCCTTCCTAACATCTCTAAGGACTATGACCCCTTGAAAGGGCTATCTACGGTGTCGGGGATTGACGCTTAATGTAAAATTTAAAGTATATATCATGACCAACTTCTTAGATCGTTCGTGACGGCTTTACCCTCTTATTTATGAGATACCACAGTTCTCTTTACAAAATTGGAAGGCATTTCGGTAGACTCAAGGAACAGTTTAAGGGCTCTTCTCCACTTGCGTGTAAAAAATCACAGCGATACTCGGCTACAAATGTGAGTCGAGTGTCCTGTGTATGTCCTGCGTGTGGTCTGCGTACAGTGTTGTTGTTTTTTTTCCTCACATAGCATCCGTATGACATGCGAGCGTCATACGGGTGCTATGTGAGTGTTTATGCATACCGCGTCAGACTGGCTACCGGAGGAATCTCCAGTAATACCAGGCCTGGCTGCGGTTACCTGCACTGAACCCCGGATCTGTCACCTGAGCTCCAGAAATCACCCCGGTCTGTCCGCAGCTGAACTGAACTGAACAGCAATCGCCGGGGAATCAATCACTCGGCGCTCGCTGTTCAGGCTGAACTCTGGAGCTCAGGTGACAGCTCCGGAGTGCAGTGCAAGTAACCGCGGCCAGGCCTGGTATTACTGGAGATTCCTCCGGTAGCCAGTCTGACGCGGTATGCAAGTGTCAAGGATCCGTGTGACATGCGTATGCCATCTGTATGACATGCGAATGGAACCCGGATTCTGATTTTTTTTCTCGCTCCCATAGGCTTGCATGGGGGTGAGAGAGCTGAGACTCGGTGCAAATCGCAGCATGCTGCGATTTCACCGAGAGTACAAGTCGTGCCGTTAAAAATTTAGCAAGCGGACACGGCCTCATTGCTTAACACTGGTGCGAGTGCGATCCCATTTTTTATCGGATCGCACTCGCACAGGAAAATCGCAAGTGGAGAAGAGCCCTAAAGCTGTAATTCAGCAAATGGTATTGGGAATTGGGTTTAGATTGATGGTGTCCTCAATGCTGAAAATAGAGGCAAATATTTATGAATCATGCAATACCACAAAGGTGTTTGGTTTATACTGTAGCAGGGCAATGACACCAAACTTACTGCCAATGTCATTAACCCTAGAATATGTAACCTGGGCCTTTACTTTAGCTTACTTTTTTGCTATTTTCTGCAAAATTACTTTAGTTAGAATTTTGAGAATCTAGAACTATCATCAGCATAAAGAAAAACAAGGAGTTCTGGAAAGGATGACATGGCCCCCACAAAGCCTGGGATTATATGGAGAGACAGAAGGACTTGCACAATCCTATAGCCACAGAAGATTTATGGTTCTTCAAAATGTTTGAAACTTTCTTTCTGCAAGTGCCTTCAAAAGCTATGTGCAAATGTAACCCTAACATGTGGCACTTTGATGCTGCTTGAAGGCAAAGATTGGTCACACCAAATGTTTATTTGAATTACATTTTTCTTTTGGTTTTTTTTTGTTTTACATATACGGTATATCACAAAAGTGAATACACCCCTCATATTTTTTTTTATATTTTATTAAATATTTTCATATGACAACACTGACGATATGACACTTTAACACAATGAAAAGTAGTCAGTCTACAGCTTGTGTAACTGTAAATTTGGTGTGCCCTCTCAATAACTCAACACACAGCCATTAATGTCAAAACCACTGGAAACAAAAGGGAGTACATCCCTAAGGGGAAATTAACTAATTGTGCCCAAAGTGTTAATGTTATGAGGCCACTATTATTTTCAAACCTACAAAACTTGGCACACAAGGACTGGATACAAAAGTAAGTCTTATTATCAATTGTCACACACAAGTTAAAAAGGCGAGCAAGAATTAGCAGTGAGATAAACCGCAAGGGGCGCACTTCACAGATCAATCAGGGTTAATTAAAGTAGTGGACAGTAGTACATCAATACTTATTTTCAGGCACAGGGTTTATTCAACAGGTCACTATTATAGACAGATACATTGCAGCAAATCCCAAATAAACAAATCTAATAGTAATATAACCAAATACAATAGAACCTTGGTTTACAAGAACAATTCGTTCTGGGAGTGTGCTTGTAAACCAAGTTACTCGTCTAGCAAAGCAAAATTTCCTTTAAGAAATAATGCAAGCTCAGACAATTCGTTCCACAACTTGTTCAATGTCCCATCCTAGTCCCCTATTGTGCCATTCCACACATGCACAAACACACACACATGCACGCACGCACACACACATATTATACTCACCTTACCTGTAACGTACTGGAGGTGGATTCACGGGACTGTGCACCGGACTCCCCCAGCGAAGCAACCAGGAGCTAACCCCTATACAGGGACTGTCCGGTCACCCCACCAGAGGACCTAGATGCACGGTAGCCGTAACACTAGGGGTACGGGGTCTGAGTCCTTCTAAGATCTGCACAGGGAAAGTCTATTAGTCCACAGGGAACCGTAGACAGGACGGATGTCCGGAACCAGGTTCAGGTGCTGAGAAGGAACAGCCGACGGGGTCCGGATCCAGCGAGAATAGCAGGCTGAGGTAAGATGATGGGATCCACAACAGACAGTCACCGGGACGCTTCCTGGAGGATCAGCAATCTGGACCAGGTCAGGACGGCAGACGGGCTCTGCGGAAGAGACAGTGTTATACGGGAGACAAGGCACAGAAAGACCTGAACACCTAGCTATGGAAACACGTTGATCAGGCACCGCATATAAGTAACAAGACGTCTTTTATACCCTGCACCTGCAATCAGCCACATCCTGTTCCAGGGATGCTGGCCCTATAAGACCAGGTGACTGTGCGCGCCCGCGCCCTAACGCGCATGCGTGAAGCCCGGGAGCCAGAGGCAAGCACAGTAGGCCGGGGACAGGGCGCAGAGGAACACAGAGACTGGATCAGTGGGTAAGGAGTGGTGCCGGGACACAGAGACCGGATCAGTGGGTACGGAGCGGTGTCAGGACACAGAGACAGGATCAGTGGGAACAGAGCGGTGCCGGGACACCGGAAGCATGACATTACCTTCCGTTCCATCGCCAGCCTCTTGGTTCCTGTAGTTCGCCGGTATAGGATGTGTATCGGGTAACCATCGCGACCGATGCCGGACCTTCCGCTGCCAGAGCGCTGACGTCAAAGGCAGGAGCCGCTTGCCTCTGATTGGACAGCACGCTGCCTTTGAGAAGCGTCTGACAGCGGAAGTTCCTCCATCTTCGCGATGGTTAAACATCCTGTACCTGCTAACTACAAGAACCGTTAGGACGGCGAGGGAACGGAAGGTAAGGTGAGCATAATATGTGTGTGTGCGTGTGTGTTTGTGCATGTTTGTGCGTGTTTGTGCAGACTGCAAAAGCGGGTCAGAGCGCAGTGAAAGTACGCAACCGGAAGTTTGTGTAGTGAGTATTTGCTCGTACAGCAAAGCTTGCTCGTAAACTGAGTTACAAATTGTCAGCAAGCTTTGCTCGTATAGCGAAATGCTCGCACACTGAGTTACTCGTAAACCGAGGTTCCACTGTACTCTGGATAGCTGATAACCAGCAATGTCATATATAATGTCCTATTGTGTCAAAGTAACAGCCCAACCTACATAATAAGCAATGCTCTATAAAGCTGTATAGTAATGTAAGCTAAAAATTGCATATTACATGATTGCCTTGGGTCGCCCCTGCTCTCGATGTGTGTTTCAGCGTGTAGCTTTTCTCAAGGGATATCCACCCACCTCCCACTTAATGTCCCAGGTATAGCACCTCGGCCATCCACATCTGGCATTTGTCGGGTCGGATGATGACCGGGTTTTGGCTACCCTCAGCAGCACTTGGGAAATGTGCTGAAGATACTCTTCCCAGGTTTCACTGAAGATAGCAATTTCACCCAGGTAGGCCTGGGTATACTTTTGATATCTCTCTACTAACTGGTCTATCATCCTTTGAAAGGTAGTCGGGGCATTCTTCATCCCAAATGGCAAGCTGGTGAACTCATACAGGTCAAAAAGGGTGATGAACGCAGACTTCTCTTTAGCCTCTTTTGTGAGTGGAATCTGCCAGTATCTCTTGCTCAGATGAATTTGAGTCTCCCATACCTATTTAGTAGTTCATCCATTCGATGCATGGGATAGGTGTCCGTAACGGTAACCTCACTGAGTCGCTTATAGGCCACACAGAAGCTAGTACTCTTTTCCTTCTTGGGCACCAACACTACACTGGGATGGAACTATGACTCCATATTCAACATATCATCCACCTCGGCTTCATCATTGCTAACGCTGAAAGTGTCACCTGGTAGGTGTGTTCTCTGAGTGACGTGGCTTCCCCTGTATTGAAGTGATGCTGAATCAGGCAGGTTTAACTGCTGCTTCTAATTAAAAAATTTGTACGTCTGGAACACCAATGGTGTGAACAAGGTGCAAGACTCAAAAATATACAACTAAACAATAGGATAAAGAGTTGCACACCAGTCACAATGTATGGGGGAATAATGAAAAGCAAAACTGCTATGGGAATACTAGACTGAAAAATACAATGGACTATCTGAAAAAAGTGAAAAACATGAAAATGATATGTGCATAACTGCTATGAATAATAGGAATGAGAGATGTTTAGCCATTGTATTGATCAATGCAAAGGAGCCCCAAAACCAAACGCCAAGGTAATCTCTATTTTTGGGGTTCCTAATTTATGTGTAACCTCACCTGCAGTTAAAAAACTTGCTCTGTATGGGAAGCAAAGGACCAAGCTATATATGTGAAATAAGACACATGGCTATGGGTGGGGCAGGGTTCTCAGACAGAAAATGCATACTCATTAAAAAATGTGTACGTCTGGAACACCAATGGCGTGAACAAGGTGCAAGACTCAAAAATATACAACTAAACAATAGGATAAAGAGTTGCACACCAGTCACAATGTATAGGGGAATAATGAAAAGCAAAACTGCTATTGTATTGATCAATGCAAAGGAGCCTCAAAACCAAACCAAGGTAATCTCTATTTTTCAGTCTAGTATTCCCATAGCAGTTTTGCTTTTCATTATTCCCCTATACATTGTGACTGGTGTGCAACTCTTTATCCTATTGTTTAGTTGTATATTTTTGAGTCTTGCACCTTGTTCACACCATTGGTGTTCCAGACGTACACATTTTTTAATTAGTATGCATTTTCTGTCTGAGAACTCTGCCCCATCCATAGCCATGTGTCTTATTTCACATATATAGCTTAGTCCTTTGCTTCCCATACAGAGCAAGTTTTTTAACTGCAGGTGAGGTTACACATAAGTTAGGGACCCCAAAAATAGAGATTACCTTGGCGTTTGGTTTTGGGGCTCCTTTGCATTGATCAATACAATGGCTAAACATCTCTCATTCCTATTATTCATAGCAGTTATGCACATATCATTTTCATGTTTTTCACTTTTTTCAGATAGTCCATTGTATTTTTCAGTCTAGTATTCCCATAGTAGTTTTGCTTTTCATTATTCCCCTATACATTGTGACTGGTGTGCAACTCTTTATCCTATTATTTAACTGCTGCTTCTGTGATAGACCAAGCCACTCCTCCAATGGGACATTTGTTACCCCCATTCCACTTTTGGAGTCCACCAATAGATCTGGTCCATATCTGGGTTATCTAAAGGGGATAACAAATTGCTAAGTTGGTGACCTACCTTTCCTCATAAGCTTTTAGCCTATTGACATGGTAGGTCCGTTCACGAACATCTGCTCTATCTAGTTTCACATAGTCATTTTGTGTACCTATACTAGTACTAGAAGCTTATGTGCACATGCAAATTCTCTGAGTCAGGCAGTACGTTGTAACATCATTGTTGCTTTTACTCAGCTACTTCTGTATTTCCATGAGTTAAGGCCATGAGGTACCTCATCTTTTCCCTAAACTTTTGGACATAATCTAGAATGGAAACCCTTTTCTGTGGGGAAGGTGCCCTCCCAACTCTCTTATACCAGTTTTACAGGTCCTCGTACTTTTTGGCCTTACAATTTGAAGGGGAAAAACCCTGAGGCACCTCCCAGTAGGCGAAGAAGAGCTGCTGCAGGTTTTTCTCCAAGTGTTCCCCCTCGGATGCCACATACTGGATAATAACCTTCTTGAGCATTTTTTTGTTGAAGCGCTCACACAACTCGTTAGTTTCAGGGTGGTAGGGTGTTGATGTGCATGGGGTGGACTCTATGTTTCTCCCAGAGGATTTGAATCAGCTAGCTTTGGAGCTGGGTCCCCTGGTCGGTTAATACCTCCTGCAGAAGCTCTACTTGACTATAAAGATGTCCATTAGAACTTGAACCACGTGTTCTGCATTTATGGATTACAAGGCAATTGTCTCCAGGTAGTGAGTGTCAAAATCAACCAAGGTGAGGATGAAACTTTCTGTTGCGGCTGGGGATTGCTAAGGGGCCTACTAAATCAATGGAAACCCTCTGGAATGGTTCACCTATCAAGTGCATGGATTAGAGAGGGGCTCCCCCATCTGTTGACACACCTGGCAAGAGGCTCAAAATTTCTGTACCTCTTGATTGACCCTTGTCCAAAAAAAACTTTGCAGCTGGCATGTCCAGTTCTTTTTGAACCCCATGCGCCCAGTTGCAGGGATGTCATGGCCCAAGCACATGAGTTGGAGTCGGTACTGCTGGGCTACCTCAAGCTAAAGAACATGGGTCCAGGCTTTCTCTGGGGAGGGTATGGGCTTTTCCAGATATAATTGCCTCTTCTCCCATCTATACACCTTGACCTAATTTCTTTCCCCAGATAGGGTAGCCATACTGCAGAAAATCTCTACGGTGGGGTTTGTGCTTTGGGCTTCCCTAAACGTCTTATGATCTATCTCCTCCCAGTCAATGGCCACAGTCTGGTCAGGTGTACACACTGTTGCCAGCTCGATGGTTGGATAGTTCTTGTCCTAACTTATTCCCCAAAATAACAGGTGTGTGGAGGCCATTCATGAACCCCACTTTGATGTCTCCCTGGTCAGTCCACATGCCAGAGATATTTCCAAGCACTGACCCACCACCACAGAAATGGCTACCTGGCAGCCTGGTAAATGGTGTTCTGAGTGGGGCAATATCTGGGCTGACCAAGGTGATAGAAGACCCAATGTCTTGAAGTTCCCTGGACCAGGATATCACCTGCCTTGATTGGATGGATGTGGTAATTGAGGTTGGCTTTTGTAGGGTGGCCAACACATCATATGTGGATATCACTTTCTCTGGTGCTGGTTTATCCCAGGGGTAGCGTCACTTCATCCCCAATGGCTTGTTTTAGTAGATGTTAAGTTTCTGCACCAAAAGACAAGCTCTAGGCATGGGGTCCTGGCTTTGGAGACAGTCTTTGGCCATTTGTCCAAGGAGCCCATGCGTATAATAGCACCATGAGTTCTTTTCACAAGCCCTGTTTGTAAACCTTTGTCCTATTGGGGCTTCTGCTGGGTAGCAGGATTGTCCTGCTTGAGTGATTGGTGGCCACTCAAGTCCCTGGTTGAGGGGTCTCCTGAGTTTGTGGGCATATTGGGTCTCCGGAGGTATCGATTGGCTGTAATCTCATTGGCCAATTGGGCTGCTTATTCTGGGGTGTCAGGCTTTCTGTCAGTTTACACTTTTTGGGTCCATCTTCTCTATAAGTTGCTCAAACAAGATAACGTTGTGAAGGGCAGCAGTGGAGTGGACAGCCTGACCATCGAGCCATCGGTTGCAGTGCTGTCAAAGTTGACTGCTAAATTCTTCATAGGAGGCTGGGAAGACAAAGTTCAGAACATGGTGCAATATCCCTCGGGGGGTGATGGTAAAAAGTGCCAACAGGTTGTCCTTAATAGTCCCATAGTCCCATAGTCCAAGCAGTCCCGATGCCCAAGCAACTGGACAGAATTCTTGGCCCAGCCATTCAAACTAGTTCACAAGTATTTGGCCCAATCTGGTGTTGGCACCTGGTGGATCAACAACAGGGTCCCAAAACTTTGCAGGTGTTTATCAACCTTGGTGCTAGACTCATTAAATACTGGCACGTCCCTGTAGCGAAGCTGATTTCCTTGGTGGTAGACCATGGAAGTAGGGGCCAGAGCTGGTGGAAGGAGAACTAGAACTCCCAAAATTGATTCCATAACACAATTCTTCTCCCTGCTTGAGGCTCCAAGCCCCAATGCTTCAAACAACTCCTGGATTCAGGCTGCTTGTTGAGTTAGCCAAAAAACATAATTCTGGAATTTTTAATTTTTACCAATTAGATAAATTTACTTTGTATTTTGATAGATCGGGCATTTCTGAATGCAATAATACCAAATACGTGTATTTTTTTTTTATTTTATGTTCAGTGGGGAAAAGGGAGGTGATTTGAAATTGTTTTTTATTTTTTCATATTTTTAAAAACTTTTCTTTAAACTTTTTATTGTTTTTACTAGTATATTAGGGGACTTGAAGCTGATACGGTCCGATTTCTTGTGCTGTACAGAACAGTACCTCAGTGTTGTGTTTCTATGAATGCCAGCACTCACGGTAACTATGTCATGTCAGTGACGGAAGTCATCAGCTGACCCCTAGCTGTCATGGCAACCCATTGGCAGCCTGTGATCACTTCATCAGCCCGTCGCTGGGTGTGGGGAACGATGCAGTCCCCACTGGTGCATGTTAAATCCCACTGTCAGAGATTGACAGTGGGCTTTAACTACTTAACATCAGTGGGTGGATCTCCGATCTGTCTGCTGCAGTTAGAGGCATGTCGGCTGATCAGGTCAGCCGACATGTGCCAGGAAAAGTGTGACTCAGTGTGTGAGCCCGCATCAAAGTGAGCAACATGACCTACGATATACCAGTACGTCATGAGTCATGAAGGGGTTAAACAAAACCCATAAAAACAATCAAACTGAATGTATGTACCAGACCCACTAGTTCAATCATTAACCTTCTTATTTAACTAGAAGGTGGCCCGATTCTAACGCTTCGGGTATTCTAGAATTTATTGAGTAGTTAATGTATGATTTTTGTTATATATATATATATATATATATATATATATATAGATGTTGTTGTGTGTAGTTACCAAGTGTTTGTGTAGGGCGCTGTAAATGTTCTGGATGTTGTCTGGGTGTGGGGGTCTCTGAGAGCGGTGTTGTTTGTGTGTTGCGTTGTGTGTGTTGCATTGTTTGTGGAGCGCTGTGTGTCTGCAGTGTTGTGTGTGTGTTGCATGGTTTGTGTGGGTGTGTGTGTGTGTGTTTGTTTTGGGGGGAGGTATGTTTTGTACAGTGTGTGTGTGTTGGAGGAGTAGTCCTGGGGAGAGAGGAGTATAATAGGAGGAGTAATCCTGGGGAGAGAGGAGTATAATAGGAGGAGTAGTCCTGGGGAGAGAGGAGTATAATAGGAGGAGTAGTCCTGGGGGGAGAGGAGTATAATAGGAGGAGTAGTCCTGGGGAGAGAGGAGGATGATAGGAGCAGTAGTCCTGGGGGGGAGAGGAGTATAATAGGAGGAGTAGTCCTGGGGAGAAAGGAGGATAATAGGAGGAGTAGTCCTGGAGGTGAGGAGTATAATAGGAGGAGTAGTCCTGGGGGGAGAGGAGGATAATAGGAGGAATAGTCCTGGGGGAGAGGAGGATAATAGGAGGAGTAGTCCTGGGGAGAGAGGAGAATAATAGGAGGAGTAGTCCTGGGGGGAGAGGATAATAGGCGTAGTCCTGGGGGGAGAGGAGGATAATAGGAGGAGTAGTCTTGGGGAGAGAAGAGTATAATAGGATGAGTAGTCCTGGGGGGAGCGAGGAGTATAATAGGAGGAGTAGTCCTGGGGGGAGAGGAGGATAATAGGAAGAATAGTCCTGGGGGAGAGGAGTATAATAGGAGGAGTAGTCCTAGGGGGAGAGGAGTATAATAGGAGGATTAGTCCTAGGGAGAGAGGAGTATAATAGGAGGATTAGTCCTAGGGAGAGAGGAGTATAATAGGAGGAGTAGTCCTAGGGGGAGGTGTCTAATAGGGGGAGTAGTCCTGGGGGGAGGAGTCTAATAGGAGGAGGAGTCCTGGGGGAGAGGATTATAACAGGTGGAGTAGTCCTGGGGGGGAGGTGTCTAACAGGTGGAGTAGTACTGGGGGGAGGTGGCTAATAGGTGGAGTAGTCCTGGGGGGAGAGGAGTATAATAGGAGGAGTAGTCCTGGGGGGAGGGGAGTATAATAGTAGGAGTAGTCCTGGGGAGAGAGGAGGATAATAGGAGGAGTAGTCCTGGGGGGAGAGGAGGATAATAGGAGGAGTAGTCCTGGGGGGAGAGGAGTCTAATAGGAGGAGTAATCCTGGGGGGAGAGGAGTCTAATAGAAAGAGTAGTCCTGGGGGGAGAAGTCTAATAGAAGGAGTAGTCCTTGGGGGAGAGGAGTATAATAAGAGGAGTAGTCCTCGGGAGAGAGGAGTATAATAGGAGGAGCAGTCCTGGGGATTAGGTGTCTAATAGGTGGAGTAGTCCTGGGGAGGAGGTGGCTAATAGGTGGAGTAGTCCTGGGGGGAGAGGAGTATAATAGGAGTAGTCCTGGGGAGAGAGGAGGATAATAGGAGGAGTAGTCCTGAGGGGAGAGGAGGATAATAGGAGGAGTAGTCCTGGGGAGAGAGGAGGATAATAGGAGGAGTAATCCTGGGGAGAGAGGAGTATAATAGGAGGAGTAGTCCTGGGGAGAGAGAAGTATAATAGGATGAGTAGTCCTGGGGGGAGAGGAGTATAATAGGAGGAGTAGTCCTGGGGAGAGAGGAGGATGATAGGAGCAGTAGTCCTGGGGGAAAGAGGAGTATAATAGGAGGAGTAGTCCTGGAGGTGAGGAGTATAATAGGAGGAGTAGTCCTGGGGGGAGAGGAGGATAATAGGAGGAATAGTCCTGGGGGAGAGGAGTATAATAGGAGGAGTAGTCCTGGGGAGAGGAGGAGTAGTCCTGGGGGGGAGGTGTCTAATAGGGGGAGTAGTCCTGGGGGTAGGAATCTAATAGGAGGAGGAGTCCTGGGGGGAGAGGATTATAATAGGAGGAGTAGTCCTGGGGAGAGAGGAGGATAATAGGAGGAGTAGTCCTGGGGAGAGAGGAGAATAATAGGAGAAGTAGTCCTGGGGGGAGAGGAGGATAATAGGCGTAGTCCTGGGGGGAGAGGAGGATAATAGGAGGAGTAGTCTTGGGGAGAGAAGAGTATAATAGGAGGCGTAGTCCTGGGGGAGAGAGGAGTATAATAGGAGGCGTAGTCCTGGGGATGAGAGGAGTATAATAGGAGGAGTAGTCCTCGGGGGAGAGGAGGATAATAGGAGGAGTAGTCCTGGGGAGAGAGGAGTATAATAGGAGGAGTAGTCCTGGGGGGAGGTGTCTAACTGGTGGAGTATTCCTGGGGGGGAGGTGTCTAACAGGTGGAGTAGTACTGGGGGGTAGGTGGCTAATAGATGGAGTAGTCCTGGGGGGAGAGGAGTATAATAGGAGGAGTAGTCCTGGGGGGAGAGGAGTATAATAGGAGGAGTAGTCCTGGGGAGAGAGGAGGATAATAGGAGGAGTAGTCCTGGGGGGAAAGGAGGATAATAGGAGGAGTAGTCCTGGGGGGAGAGGAGTCTAATAGGAGTAATCCTGGGGGGAGGGAAGTCTAATAGAAAGAGTAGTCCTGGGGGATGAGTCTAATAGGAGGAGTAGTCCTTGGGGGAGAGGAGTATAATAAGAGGAGTAGTCCTCGGGAGAGAGGAGTATAATAGGAGGAGCAGTCCTGGGGATTAGGTGTCTAATAGGTGGAGTAGTCCTGGGGGGGAGGTGGCTCATAGGTGGAGTAGTCCTGGGGGGAGAGGAGTATAATAGGAGGAGGAGTCCTGGGGGGAGGGGAGTATAATAGGAGGAGTAGTCCTGGGGAGAGAGGAGGATAATAGGAGGAGTAGTCCTGAGGGGAGAGGAGGATAATAGGAGGAGTAGTCCTGGGGAGAGAGGAGTATAATAAAAGGAGTAGTCCTGGGGAGAGAGGAGTATAATAGGAGGAGTAGTCCTGGGGGGAGAGGAGTATAATAGGAGGAGTAGTCCTGGGGAGAGAGGAGGATGATAGGAGCAGTGGTCCTGGGGGGGAGAGGAGTATAATAGGAGGAGTAGTCCTGGAGGTGAGGAGTATAATAGGAGGAGTAGTCCTGGGGGGAGAGGAGGATAATAGGAGGAGTAGTCCTGGGGAGAGGAGGATAATAGGAGGAGTAGTCCTGGGGGGAGTAGTCCTGGGGGGAGGAGGAGTCCTGGGGGGAGAGGATTATAATAGGAGGAGTAGTCCTGGGGAGAGAGGAGGATAATAGGAGGAGTAGTCCTGGGGAGAGAGGAGAATAATAGGAGGAGTAGTCCTGGGGGGAGAGGAGGATAATAGGAGGAGTAGTCTTGGGGGGAGAGGAGTATAATAGGAGGAGTAGTCCTGGGGGGAGAGAGGAGTATAATAGGAAGAACAACAGATGGAATGGAGGAAAGCTTGACACGCCCAATGGAATAGGTCCCCACACATCCATGGAGTGCAACGATATGAAGTCCGCCAGGTAGACTATAACTTGAATAAGAGGAAAAATATCGGCACATCCAACGTAAAATAATTTCCTTCTTTATTTTCACATGGTATTAAAAAAGTCCATCCATACACAGAAGACCCTGACGCGTTTCCGACGCAAAAGAGCGTCCTTAATCATAGGCTGACATTTTTAGTGAGCTCTAGACATTTATAGGTATAGATCAACAATATAGTTAGAGTCAATCAGTAACACATGACTAAAAATCACACACTAAAAACAAAAAGTAGGATTGGACAAAAAGAAGGGGGAAGGGAGTGTGAAACACCATAGTATAGAGTATCTCATATAAAGTACCATTAATAGTATCTCAGCAATGACAGAGCAAGTCGTATTTAATCTCATTGCAATGACCTGTGTGACTGAACACATTGGAAGGAGAGGAAAAAAAAAAAAAGGGAGATTTTTTTCCTCCTTTCTTTTTATTCAATATATATAATATAAATCGTTTCTATAATTCATACCTCCTGGAAATTTGGTTTTTAATGTAAGGATCCAGTAAGCTTCTCTCAAAGCTAGATTTTTCATCCTGTTACCACCTCTAGTGGATGCATTGACTTTCTCAATAGCAAAAAAAGAGAAGCTATCCAGCCCTCCCCTATGTGTAGTTATAAAGTGTTTGGCAGCTCCTGAGTATGAAGCATTGCCATTATTAATGTTTGCAATGTGTTCAGCCACACGTTTTTTTTATTTTGCAAGACATATATCCAACATAGCGCAATTCACATGTTGCACATTCAATACAATAAATCGCATGATCTGTATCACAATTTATAAAAGATTGTATTGTATGCGTCTTACCAGAAGGAAGTGAAATCACAGTTTTTCTATTTTGGGCATAAGGACATACATTACATCTGGATCCCCCACACCTATAAAAACCTTTCACTTGCAACCAATGCTGTTGTCTGTTTACTGTGGAAAAAAGGCTGAGGGAGAGCATGTTTCCCAAGGATCGACCTCGTCTTGCCACACACATGTAACCGTTTTTTAGTACTTTTCCCAGGATGTCACCCTGATTGACAACAGGCAAATATTTGAGAATTATTGCTTTTATTTGCTTAAAATGAACACTATGTGCTGTAGAGAAAATTAATCTCTGATTTTTATCACAATGACCCCTGGGAAGTTGGTGATTATTATAAAGTACGTTCTGTCTAGAACGACTACATACGATATTACATGTGTGATTTAGGGCAGTAGTACAGTAACCTCTCTCTTTTAATCGTTTTTTTATTATTGAACTCTCCCTATCAAAGCTGGCATCACTAGAACATAGGCGTCTTGCCCGCATGAATTCTCCATGTGGTATTGCATTAATTGTGTGACGGGGATTATTGCTTGAAGCAAGGAGTAAAGTATTACCTGAGGTTTCTTTTCTATAAAGACAAGAATTAACTGATTTCGTACAAGGATCACCAGTGAGTGTAATATCCAAAAAAGGAACTTGTGGGCCACCATGACTATAGGTAAAACTCAAATTTAAATCATTTTGGTTCAGAAACTCCAAAAAGTGAGGCATGGCCGCCATGTCGCCTGACCAGACAAAGATCAAGTCGTCGACATAGCGGCCGAACCAAACTATATCAGCGAAAAATGGATTGGTATCAGCAAAGAGAAATAACTCCTCCCACCAAGCCATATATAACATAGCTAAAGTGGGGGAGAATTTCGAGCCCATTGGGGCGCCCTCTACTTGTAAGAACATAGAAGAATCAAACATGAAAAAATTGCTCCTGAGTAGATAATTTGTCACTTCCAAAACATAACTGATAAATTCCTCACTGTAATTACCGTATTTCCTCAAATGGTGACCAATAGCCAGTACCGCTAGTTGGTGGGGTATAACGGAGTATAAATTCACCACATCAAATGTCAAAAATCTATAATGCTGTTGCCAAACAAAATTATCAAAGCATTTCAACACTGCACTGGTGTCCTTTAGAAAGCCAGGGACTCTAAGGGTTAATGGCTGCAAAACACCATCCAGCTATGAACTAATACCCTCATTCATGGAATCTATCCCTGCAACTATGGGTCGCAGTGGAGGAGGAAAGATGTCTTTGTGTAATTTTGGCAACCCATGAAAAATGGGAATTACAGGATGATCAGGCAAAAAAACTTTTTTATATTTAGACTCAAAAAAATTTAGTGCAATACCTTCCTCCACTAACCACTTTAAGTCCTCTTTGTATTTCACTGAGGGATCATTAGGAAGGCGTACATATGTTCTAGAATTAGACAAAATAGACATAACCTGTGTGGCATAAAGAATGGAGTCCAAGACAACCACACAGCCTCCCTTGTCACTCTGGCGTATAACAATGTTTTTATTGTGCTGCAATTCATGTAATGCTTTAAATTCATTTTTATCAAAATTTTTGAACCGATTATCTGTAAAGGATTCCTCATGCAACCTCACTAGATCCCTCTCAACTAAGGACTGAAAGAGATCCAGCGATGGAACACGAGCCTCCAAAGGATAATATGTATTATTTTTGTATTGCAAATTACCATCAAAGCACACAAGGGGAGGCTGTGAGCTGCCCTCACTATGCAGTTTGGTTCGGCCGCTATGTCGACGACTTGATCTTTGTCTGGTCAGGCGACATGGCGGCCGTGCCTCACTTTTTGGAGTTTCTGAACCAAAATGATTTAAATTTGAGTTTTACCTATAGTCATGGTGGCCCACAAGTTCCTTTTTTGGATATTACACTGACTGGTGATCCTTGTACGAAATCAGTTAATTCTTGTCCTTATAGAAAAGAAACCTCAGGTAATACTTTACTCCTTGCTTCAAGCAATCATCCCCGTCACACAATTAATGCAATACCACATGGAGAATTCATGCGGGCAAGACGCCTATGTTCTAGTGATGCCAGCTTTGATAGGGAGAGTTCAATAATAAAAAAACGATTAAAAGAGAGAGGTTACTGTACTACTGCCCTAAATCACACATGTAATATCGTACGTAGTCGTTCTAGACAGAACGTACTTTATAATAATCACCAACTTCCCAGGGGTCATTCTGATAAAAATCAGAGATTAATTTTCTCTACAGCACATAGTGTTCATTTTCAGCAAATAAAAGCAATAATTCTCAAATATTTGCCTGTTGTCAATCAGGATGACATCCTGGGAAAAGTACTAAAAAACGGTTACATGTGTGTGGCAAGACGAGGTCGATCCTTGGGAAACATGCTCTCCCCCAGCCTTTTTTCCACAGTAAACAGACAACAGCATTGGTTGCAAGTGAAAGGTTTTTATAGGTGTGGGGGATCCAGATGTAATGTATGTCCTTATGTCCTGAAGCTTACTGGATCCTTACATTAAAAACCAAATTTCCAGTAGGTATGAATTATAGAAACGATTTATATTATATATATTGAATAAAAAGAAAGGAGGAAAAAAATCTCCCTTTTTTTTTTTTTTCCCTCTCCTTCCAATGTGTTCAGTCACACAGGTCATTGCAATGAGATTAAATACGACTTGCTCTATGTCATTGCTGAGATACTATTAATGGTACTTTATATGAGATACTCTATACTATGGTGTTTCACACTCCCTTACCCTTTCTTTTTGTCCAATCCTACTTTTTGTTTTTAGTGTGTGATTTTTAGTCATGTGTTACTGATTGACTCTAACTATATTGTTGATCTATACCTATAAATGTCTAGAGCTCACTAAAAATGTCAGCCTATGATTAAGGACGCTCTTTTGCGTCGGAAACGCGTCAGGGTCTTCTGTTTATGGATGGACTTTTTTAATACCATGTGAAAATAAAGAAAGAAATTATTTTACGTTGGATGTGCCGATATTTTTCCTCTTATTCAAAATATAATAGGAAGAGTAGTCCTGGGGGGAGAGGAGGATAATAGGAGGAGTAGTCCTGGGGGGAGAGGAGTATAATAGGAGGAGTAGTCCTGGGGGGGGTGTCTAACAGGTGGAGTAGTACTGGGGGGGAGGTGGCTAATAGGTGGAGGAATCCTGCGGGGAGAGGAGTATAATAGGAGGAGTAGTCCTGGGGGGAGGGGAGTCTAATAGGAGGAGTAATCCTGGGGGGAGAGGAGTGTAATAGAAAGAGTAGTCCTGGGGGGGAGGAGTCTAATAGGAGGAGTAGTCCTTGGGGGAGAGGAGTATAATAAGAGGAGTAGTCCTCGGGAGAGAGGAATATAATAGGAGGAGTAGTCCTGCGAATTAGGTGTCTAATAGGTGGCGTAGTCCTGGGGGGAGGTGGCTAATAGGTGGAGTAGTCCTGGGGGAGAGGAGTATAATAGGAGGAGTAGTCCTTGGGGGAGGGGAGTATAATAGGAGGAGTAGTCCTGGGGAGAGAGGAGGATAATAGGAGGAGTAGTTCTGGGGAGACAGGAGGATAATAGGAGGAGTAGTCCTGGGGGGAGAGGAGGATAATAGGAGGAGTAGTCCTGGGGGGAGAGGAGTATAATAGGAGGAGTAGTCCTGGGGGTAGAGGAGGATAATAGGAGGAGTAGTCCTTGGGGGAGGGGAGTATAATAGGAGGAGTAGTCCTTGGGGGAGGGGAGTATAATAGGAGGAGTAGTCCTGGGGAGAGAGGAGGATAATAGGAGGAGTAGTTCTGGGGAGAGAAGAGGATAATAGGAGGAGTAGTCCTGGGGGGAGAGGAGGATAATAGGAGGAGTAGTCTTGGGGGGAGAGGAGTCTAATAGGAGGAGTAATCCTGGGGGGAGAGGAGTCTAATAGAAAGAGTAGTCCTGGGGGGAGAGGAGTCTAATAGAAAGAGTAGTCCTGGGGGGAGGAGTCTAATAGGAGGAGTAGTCCTTGGGGGAGAGGACTATAATAAGAGGATTAGTCCTCAGGAGAGAGGAGTATAATAGGAGGAGTAGTCCTGGGGATTAGGTGTCTAATAGGTGGAGTAGTCCTGGGGGGGAGGTGTCTAATAGCTGGAGTAGTCCTGGGGGGAAGTGTCTAATAGGTGGAGTAGTCCTGGAGGGGAGGTGTCTAATAGGTGGAGTAGTCCTGGGGGGAGGTGTATAGGTGCCCAATGTATGCGGGGGCGTGGCCTATCTGGCAAAGTGTGCGGGGGGCGTGGCCAAGTGGGCAAAGTGTGGGGGCGTGGCAAGTGTGGGGGCGTGGCCGAGCGGGCAAAGTGTGCGGGGGGCATGGCCGAGCGGGTAAAGCGTGCGGGGGCATGGGCAAAACGTACGGGGGGCATGGCCGAGCTGGCAAAGTGTGCGGCGTGGCGTGGTTGAGCGGGCAAAGTGTGCAGCATGGCGCGGCTGAGCGGGCAAAGTGTGCGGCCTGGCCGAGGGGGCAAAGTGTGCGGCGTGGCCAAGCGGGCAAAGTGTGCGTCGTGGCGTGGCCGAGCGGGCACAGTGAGCGGTGGGGCGGGGCGTGGCCGAGCGGGCACAGTGTGCGGCGAGGTGTGGCCGAGCAGGCACAGTGTGCGGCGGAGCGGGGCGGAGCCGAGCGGTCAGAGTGTGCGGCGACGCGTGGCCGAGCGGGCACAGTGTGCGGCGTGGCGTGGCCGAGCGGGCACAGTGTGCAGCGGGGCGGGGCCAAGTGGGCCGGCCAATACGTGCGGCGGGGCCGGGACAAGCGGAGTGGCCAATGCGTGCGGGGGCGGGGCCGGGCCGAGCGGGCAATTCGACGGTTATCACTGTAATGACGTCATTTTGGAGCAAGACAGACAGACAGAATAAGGCAATTATATATAATATCAGATATAGATCAGGTGATCAGATATATACAAGTCACTTCCATCCCCATAAAAATCACTAAAAGACAGATATCCTCATACATATTCTTATAGGTATTTAGATAAAGTGGCTTTACTATTTACAGATATCATATACTGTTATAACAATCATACCCCTAAATATTTTGACTTTTTATTATTCCTTTTAGATCTTATGATGTCAATATTGTAGCAAGATAATCTGTATTAGGCCTCTTTCACACGTCCGTGAAAAGCCATGCAAGTTTTTCACAGACGTGTCAAAGGTGCGTTTTGCCCTCCGTGAGCCGTGTTTATGGCACACGTGTGTTCTCGGTGTGTTATCCGTGATAACACACAGAGAACGGGAACTTTCTGCTCACCTGCCCCTGGCTTCGCTGTCCGTGGTGCTGATCTTCGGTCTCTGGTCCTGCTGACTCCCCGCAGCTGCTGCTTCCGGCCGCAGTGAAGTGAATATGCAATGAGCATAATGAGCGGCGGTTGGAAGCAAGTGACAGTAATGGCAGAGACAGCAGGGCTGGAGAAAGTGAGTAAAGATTTGTTTTTTTTTTCTCAGACACGTGTGTTTTCTCCGGCGCATGTCACACGGAACACCTCCGTGTTCCGTGTGACACGCGCCGGAGAAAACACACTTGTCTGTTTGCGTTCCGTGTGACACCCGTGATGCTAGAGAAAATCGGACATGTCTACATGTGGAGCACATCGGCACATGTATGCTCCACACGTACACATGGTCCATGGCAGAATACGCACGTGAGCGCAGACCCATTGATTTAAATGGGTCTACGTGTGCCCGTGTCTCCGGTACATGAGGAAACGGATCAAACACGTGCCGGAGACACGGACGTGTGAAAGAGGCCTTACATATTGTTGGAAATGCAAGGAATAAACCCCTATTATGTTGTGGTCACTTACATCTGAAAACTATGCTCTTTAACCCTAACGTAATCCAATATTGCACCTATGCCTTAATATTATTAAGTTGCTGACCTTGTTATGTAGTCAAACAATGACCCTAAAGATCACTTTGTTGCACCTAATCCTTATATTTGTGACATTAAGGCTATATTGTGCACACTTTGCGTTTTCACCTGCTTTTCTGCAGCGTTTTGAACTGCAGCGTTTTCATACCAAAATGCATACGTTTTGATTGTCCTGCAAAGTCTATGGGAAATGGGGATTTCTTGTGTGCACTTTGCAGTTCAAAACACTGTGTTTAATTTGCATAATTTTGGGCAAAAACTGTGTTCAAAGAAGCAGCATGTCAATTGTTTTTGCCATTTGGGCTGTGTTTTGATAACATTGAAGTCAATGAGAAGTTGTAAAAAGCAACCAACATCAAAATTCCAGCGTTTTACATGCTTTTTGGATGCAGAAAACATGCATTTTGGACTACATAAACGCATGCGTTTCTGACATCAAAATAATGGAATGGTATGTCCCTTGACACACACACATAGTCCAACAATTAAATTAATGAAAAATATAAATTTATTGGAATTATAGTGATAAATAATATAAAACCGCTATAATTATATTAAATATAACTATTTTCGTTATGATTTAAATAATTATATTTATTTCCTTTTTTTTTTCCCTTTTTTCATAGTGTTTGTATGTCAAAACTATATTTAGTAGTGTCTTTGTAATCAAAACGCATCTGACCCTAATAAATATATTAAGACCATAATTGATAATATCTGTGCAAATTCACAGGATAAAGCGGCGGCTGAAATCAGTGGTGCAAACAACTGTAGCCAGCCTGACAGACTTATATGCAGTTTACATATCAGAGATCTTCTATAGCCTCAGCTGTGACACTTCTGAACGTAATACTAAAACCTGGTCTGACTTGTTTTGACACTTGGCAGAAAGAGAGCCCTTTACTGAATGATTCTAGGCATACCCTATGAAAAATTAAGCTGGTACAACGTAATTATTATTATTATTGTTATTATTATTGCCTGTGTAAACTGCATAGGTGAATACCAGTGCAACTTTAATATAAACCCTTGCATGTCAGTCACTTCTGAACATCTGACAGCCTAAACTAAGTGTGGTCCAACTAATCTCAATACTCAAGGGAGAGAGGACTCTCCCCTGTATAATTCCAGACATCGTTCAAGAAAAATAAAGCTGGCACAAAAAAGTTATTGAGACTAAAACATTGCGGGATTGCCGACAGTGGTAATGGATAGTAAAGCTCTCTAGACATCAAAGAGATATAATAGATTAGGCAAACTAGTTATACACTAAGTTTAAAAACTATAATTAATCCCTTAAGTGACCTACTATATAATATTAATATTCCTGAAACAAAATGTCTCAAAAAGATAACAGAAAAGGAAAAGAGGAAAATACTTCGATTACATCAACAAACACCAAAGAGGCACCAACTAACACAACAAATATTTCACCTGGGAATCCAAGCTCTGGAGCAATTCCTAAAATAATTAAAAGACAAATGCCAACAAGGGAAGAAAAGAGGCTCAAGACAAAAAGAAAAGGATGCGTCAAAAAACAGAGATGCTGACTGGGATGCTTGGGCCATGGATTCAGATTCAGATTCTGGAAATGAACTTTCTTCTTCACTCAACAGTCCAGATAAACAAAGAGCACGCTTGGATGTCGAAAATAACTCACCTGATACCTCACTGATGGACTTAGGAGCTGTAAAAGAAAATGTTATTTTATCACAAGATATACTCTCACTCCAAAAATTAATTTCGGACTCACTTTCTAATTTCAGAATGTCAATTCAGTTGGACTTAGATCAACGGTTCAACGAAATGAGATCAACTTTCAATTCTATGTCCACAAGAATTAAAAAAACAGAAACTGAAGTCGATTCATTGAAAAAAGATACCAAAGTGGTCGCTATAGAGAAATTGAAAATGAAAGAAGAAATCAGAATTTTGAAACAAAAACTAACTGACCAAGAAGACAGGAATCGCAGGAATAATTTTAAGGTTAGAGGCATTCCTGAAAATGTCAAAAATAACGAACTTTTGCAATATATCCAGAAACTACTGAAAACAACCTTGCCTAACATGTCAGAATTGGATTTGACTGTAGATAGGGCTCATAGGCTACCTAGACCAAAATTTATATCACAAGACACTCCGAGGGATACCATTCTCAGGATACATTTCTATAAAACGAAAGAAAAACTATTTGAATACCTAAAGGCCCTGTCACACACAGAGATAAATCTGCGGCAGATCTGTGGTTGCAGTGAAATTGTGGACAATCAGTGCCAGATTTGTGGCTGTGTACAAATGGAACAATATGTCCATGATTTCACTGCAACCACAGATCTGCCAAAGATTTATCTCTGAGTGTGACGGGGCCTTAAGACTTCACAAGAGTCTTCTTTCACCCTACAAGAATTTAAAGATTTTTTCGGATTTATCTAAAGAAACCATTCTACAGAGGAAAAGTCTCAATAGTATCACTCAACTACTTAGACAGAACAACATATCATATAGATGGGGATTTCCTACAAAGATCCTAATCCATCATCAAGGAAAGACTTTGTCTATCATCTCTGCGAAAGAAGGCGAGAAGATGCTTAAGGATCTTGGACTCGTTACAACTTGATTTATTATTTCTTCTCTAGGCTCATCAATTTAGTTGGACAATATTTATGGTCCACCACCTGGATTTGAAGAACACTTCATTATCACTGGATTTGGATATCCACTCATAAAAGAGGTTGGAGTAAGACATTGGCTGTTGAACTTTACCCCCATCAGGAGTGATTCTTGAAATGGGTTTCATTTCATTTCCATATCAAGATCCTCCAGGAAGACTTTGGGACTTATGTTATACAGTTATGTTTTTCTTGTTTGTATTACTTGTGTTTAACCTTTTTCTTTCCATACAGGAACAAAATAATAGTCAAGTTATATGTTTATATGAATCTAATCTTTGGTTACCCCACACAACATTCGGAATAACCACCTTTTTCAATACTATTGCTAATGACACTTAATCTCTTGACATATAATGTCAGGGGACTAAACAGTCCAAGGAAGAGATTTGCGGTATGGAAATTCCTGAATGAATCAAAGGCGGATGTTGTAGGTCTCCAAGAGACAAAATTTAAAAAGTCCAAACCGCCTTCATTCAACCATAGACGTTTTCCCCACAAATATACTTCCTCAAATGAAAAAAAAAAAGGCTGGAGTGGCTATTCTAATTAGAGATTCTGTAACCTTTGAACTTATTACTAAGGTATCTGATAATGCAGGTAGTTATTGCATAATAGTGTGCAAAATCAACAACGCAATATATACATTTGTTAATGTATACGCACCAAATAGAGGCCAGATACACTTCCTTAACTTAATAAGTTGATGACTATTGTCAGAGAAGTTCAGAAGGGGGATTTGATTCTTTTTGGTGATTTTAATATGGTACCAAATGGCATGCTAGATTCAACATCTAAAACAAGATATCTTTTACCTACATTAGATAATTGGCTTGAAGACGAAGAATTGTTTGATATGTTCAGGTGCTTAAATACGAGTTCAAGAGAGTATACGTATTATTCTGACTCCCATAAGACTTTTTCAAGAATAGACTTGGTTCTAACTACATTATTTACAATAAATAAATTTAAATCTGTAAGCATAGGTCAAAGAACCTGGTCTGACCATTCCCCTGTAAATTTTCAGATAGGTTCTGGAAAATTAGATAATAGTGATAGAATATGGAGGTGCAATTCGTATTTGCTTAGAAACCCAAAACATACTGCAGTAATTGAAGAAGCCCTTAAAAATTATTTCAAGGAAAATGACACAAACGACATCTCAATTAGCTCTCTTTGGAACGCACATAAAGCGGTCATAAGAGGGATAATGATACAAATTAACAGTAAAGATAAAAAGCAAAAATTGAAGAAATTCAAAGAAGTTTCAGACAAAATTAGGGAAGCTGAACACATACAAATAATAAACCCATCAGATGCAAATCACTCCCACATTCTGAATCTGAGAATAGAACTAAATTCTTTACTAACCCAAGAGTACAACAAAGTGACGTTAATAAACAAAACAAATTTTTACCATTCTAATAATAGACCCACAAAATTAATGATGAAAAGAATTAGGCAACAAAGAGTTAAAAGTAGAATACCAGCAATTAAAAATAAAGACAGTATGCTTTGTAAATATCCTAAAGATATTGCAAATTCCTTCGCCAGATACTACCACGATTTATATAACTTGAAAGATAACGATAACCTAATACAACCCACTGAAAAATCAATAAAGGATTTTCTAGATAAAATTGACCTTCCCAAAATTTCAAATAATGATTTAAAATCTTTAAATAAGCTATACACAAAAGAAGAAGTTTTATTAGTCATCAAACAGCTTAAATTAGAGAAATCACCAGGTCCCGACGGGCTAAATAATGAATATTATAAAACATTTGGAGATATATTATCCCCATATCTGACCAGATTAATTAACTACTTATCTACAGAAGGACATATCCCAAAAGAGATGCTTACAGCTAATATTACTATTATCCCAAAAAATAAAGGTGATTGTTACGGGGGGCTGTCTGATAATAACCGAAAGGAGTATCAGACAGTCAGGGTCCACCGTGCAAAGACTTTGCTGCAGACTATGGCAGAGTGCAATACCTCTGTTAACTCACAGAAGGATATAATAAGTAAGTAAAGCAATTCCTCCCTTACTTGGAGGGTGTGTGGAATGATCTCTGTTAATAATCACAGAGACAAAGGCAATGTGTGCGAAATGGCACCTACCTAGGTCCGCTCTTCTAGTGGTGCAAAAAAGACGAACAGCAGCGTAAGCCGCACAAAGCTCCTACCTGCGTTCGCTCCACTAGTGTGCGAGGACACGAACCACTAGATATGGCACCTGCCTAGGTCCGCTCTTCTAGTGGTGCAAAAGAGACGAACAGCAGCGTAAGCCGCACAAAGCTCCTACCTCTGTTCGCTCCCCTAGTGTGCGAGGATACGAACAACTGCCAGACGCAGTATAAGGAACGTTACCCTAGCGGCAACGTCCACCTACGAGTAGAATCACAAGGCCCAGCCAGACCATGTGCCTCAGGCACCTGCCTATGTCCGCTCCCCTAAGAGGTAAGGATACGGACAGCAGCCGAAGCTGTAAGGTATAAGAACGCTACCCTGCCGGTAGCGCTCACCTAGCATAGACAGAGGAATGCCTAGAGGAACGCGCACAGAGCGTCTACTCATATGCATGAACCAAGAGGACTGAGCACCATGCGGCGTGTGTCAGGGTCTTATATAGACTCTGTGCCTCATCCAAGATGGAGGACACCAGAGCCAATCCGCTGCCAGAACGACAGGAGTGACGTCATGCTGGCCTATCACCGAGCAAGACGTCACAAGCACATGACCAGCGACCAATCGGCATAGAAGGTGTCAGAGACATGTGACCTCGTGTCAGCGATGATGTCACCCGCACATGTGCAATGGCTCCAAGATTGGACTTAGTCTCCGGCGCTCGCACATGTGCAGTAGCAAGAAATCTGGACTTAGTCTCCAGCGCTCGCACATGTGCAGTAGCAAGAAATCTGGACTTAGTCTCCAGCGCTCGCACATGTGCAGTAGCAAGAAATCTGGACATAGTCTCCAGTGCTCGCAGCAACCGTAACAGTGATCCTCTAGACATGTCAAATTATAGGCCGATATCCTTGATTGACACAGATATGAAGTTAATCTCTAAGCTTATTGCAAACCGGCTTCAGAAAATTCTCCCTAATTTGATCCACTTGGATCAGGTGGGGTTTATTAAAGACAGGCAGTCATCTGATGCGATGCGTAAAATTTTGAACCTTGTGGATCTGGTTGAGATAAATCAGGAGCCTTCTCTGCTCCTTTCATTGGATGCAGAGAAGGCTTTCGATAGGATCCATTGGGGTTACATGATAGCAACCTTGAAGAAATTTGGATTTAATGGTCAGATATTAAAATTAATATTAGAAGTTTATTCCCAACCCACTGCAAAAATCTACGTCAATAACTTCCTCTCTAGTAATTTTTCTATAAGCAATGGAACCAGACAGGGCTGCCCACTCTGTCCTTTATTATTTGTCTTAATGATGGAACCCCTAGCTGAAAAAATTAGAGTAAGAGAAAATCTAGAAGGTATTTCCACAAATCACAAACAGTATAAAATCACACTATATGCTGACGATGTAATTCTTAGTATAACCGACCCACTAGAGTCACTTAGAAATACAATTAATATTCTGGATGATTTCTCAGCCGTATCATATTATAAAATCAATTATTCTAAGTCCCAAATTTTGGGTTATAACATAGACCCTGATTTAAAAGATTGTATTCAGAAGGAATTTGCCTTCAAGTGGGAAACTGAAAAATTGAAATATTTAGGGATATACATTACAAACCCAACCAAAAAAATTGTATCTATGAACATTACCCTATTATTAAACAACATCCAAAATGAATTGAAAAATTTAAAGATGACTGAAGTTTCATGGATGGGAAAGGTCATATCATATAAATCTATTATTTTGCCGAAAATTCTATACCTATTCCGATGTTTAACAACAACAGTTCCTGGATCCAGAAACTACAATCTCAGTTATCACTATTCATCTGGCAAAATAAGAAACCTAGAATTTCCCAAAACATTTTATGTAAACATAAGAGGAATGGAGGCCTAGGTTTACCGAATATTTACGCTTATTATTTAACTAGTCTCATTAAACAGACCCAAAATAGTCTAATTACCGAATTTAAAAATAGTTGGGTACATATAGAAAAACATTATAATCGAAACACTCCCAAATCAGATATCATTTTGGCCCAACTTTTAAACACACAAAAAACATTAACTAAATTTCAAACAAGTAAAGCAGAACTATGGGCATGGAAATCCCTATTAAAAACATTGATGAAAGATAATATACCTTTGGAGGATATTAAATGTTGCCCAATTGAAACAATACAAATTCTGACTCCCAAAATGAACATAATAAAATGGAAACAATACAACATAAACAATTTTCTCAACCTAATAGAAAATAACAAAATCTTGCCCTTCAAAAACATACAAACTAAATTCAACATCCCAAATAAAGGAGAAAAAAATTTGGTACCGTATAGAAAATGTTCTTACAAAAAAACCCCTAGATTTCAGCTTCCTAAACCCCTAATAAATTTATTGAATAATCCATTAAACCAAATTATTTGGAAAACCAGTAATATATATTCCTTGCTAAATGAAGATTATGAATTTGAGAAAAAGCTAAACCTAAATAATTGGGAGAAAGATTTGCACAAGGAATTCCCTATAAGTACATGGAAACAAGCTCTGGAAACAACTTATGCAACTGCAACCTGTGCTTCTCTTCAGGAGACATATTATAAAGTGTATTCCAGACGGTACTATACCCCTCTAAAGTTGTGCAAGTTTTCTGCTGAAAACTCACCACTATGTTGGAGAGGTTGCGGGAAAAATGGATCCTTTATCCACATTTTCTGGGGATGTCCTTTACTCAAACCCTTATGGAAGAAAGTCAGAGACCTCTTAAAGCAATTGACTACAAAAGATATAAATCTTACTCCAGAATTGGTTATTCTTTCCATAGGGTTAGAAGAATATGAGAAAAAGTATAGATACATTGTCTGTCACATTTTCTTAGTTATTAAGAATTTATTAGCAGCCAAATGGAGAGAAGAAAGAATCCCATCTATTTCAGAAGTTACGGACAGGGTTTCAGCTCATAATTTATATGAGTATAATATTGCGTTAAAAGAAAAAAACTATCAAAGATATAAAATAAGATGGTCTCTTTGGTCCCAGAAATACATGCCAAACCTTGTTTTGAATTAGTTCCTTGAAATTATCTAAATAATATAAATGTAATATGTTATTTCCGAATGTGTTTATATACTGTGCTAAATGAATATGAGTTTATAATCTTGCTTGACTTTGAAACTTAACAAATTGCCTCAACGTCTTCCTCCTTCCCTTTCTCCTCCCCCTTTATATTCCCTAACTCCTTCCATTCCCACTTCCCCTCCAATACCCCTTCCCATCCACTTTTAGCCTACCCTTTCTTCCCTTCCTCTTCCCTTTCTTTGTTATTTCAACAATATTTTTAAGAATGCATTTTAAATTCTTCAATTACCCCCTCCCCTGTTATTGTAAACCCCTTAAAATTTAATAAAGTATACAAAACGCATCTGACTTTAAGCAATGGAAACGCAGGTAAAAAGCGCTAAAAACGTGGCTAAACGCAGTAAAAACTCACGCGTTTTTACCGCGATTTTGTGGTCAAAAACAACTTTGGCAAAAGCAATTTCTGCCAGAGGATGCGTTTAGAACTGGAACTGTACCGCCCCGGGCTCGGCCACAGCCGAGTCGCTTGGATCCGGGCTCATTTCTGGTGGGTGGCTCGAGCTCCTCCCGGACCCATGGGGGGGTCACGTCGCTCTGTAAGGGGGATGCTGGTGCTACGTGAGGGGTGGTGTTCGGTGGAGAGGTCCACGGCTGGGGCCGCGGTTGTTTGGGGATTAAGTTCGTGACGCCACCCACGGGTTGTGGTGAATGGATGGACACCACCGCTGCCGTTGATTAGGCTCCCGGGGATGGTGTTGCGCAGCTTGGTGTTGACCCCTCTGTGGGTAGGGAGATGATGGTCCTGTGGGGCCCAAGGGAGATGCTGAGGCGGGGGAATGGATGCGTGCTGGCATATCGGTACGGTGCGCGGCCCGAAGGCACTGTTGTATTCACTATCACAGACACGCTGGAGTCTCTGGTAAACCAAACAAGATGGTGGACGGTGCCCGCAGCTGGCTGCGCTTTTCCCCTTTTCAGGTTGATGGTTTCCGCCTTTCTCCTTCACCTCACTTTTGGTAGAAAGGATGACTCCTATGCCTGAGCAACGGTAGTCCTCAGCTTTGTGTGCGTCGGTAGAGCCCTTTTGTCCGCAGACGCTGGCCCGTGGGATCTCGATGCTTGGGCGGTGGCTTTCTAGCCCTATGGTTGGGCTGTTGTCTTCAGTCGGGTCTTGGGTGGGAAAGGACCTCAAGTGCAGCCCTCAATCAGTGGATTCGACTCGGTCCAGTGGTTTCTGGGCCTCGTACTGGGTCTGAGTACCCCTCCTGGTGCTCCGGTTTCCAATCGGTTCCCCGGTTCCGTACCAGTGCGCCACTACCCGGTCCTAGTCCCTTACGGTTCCACTGGCTGTAATCCCAGCTCCTGCAGGCGGCCACCACCGTCTGCCTCCTAGCCAGAGGTGACTGGGCTCCAACCCAGACACCTGGTGTTAGACTTTGGCAGACCTGGACACAGGTCTGCACTTGAACTCCACTCCACTTCACTGTCAAGACTAATTACTGTTTTTCCTGCCTCAGGGTCGGTGAACTCCTCGGTGGGTGTGGCCAACCGCCTGGCTCCACCCCCTGGTGTGGACCTCAAACCCTGAGGGAGGTGACTAGGGTTTGTAGGTTGGCTGCTGTCACCTTATTAGGGGGAAGGTGTTTGTGCAAGGGCCTACCTGTGACTACCTGGCTAGTCCAGGGCGTCACACAACTACGACGACGCAAAGTGCGGACATAGCCTAACAATCCTCCCTATAAAGTAAAAACGTCATACATGATCTCCTTCAAACATAGATAGTACATTTCCCTCTAGCTTAGTATTTCATTGCATTCATTGCATTGCATCCCATTAGCATTTTCCTTCATATGGGTTATATTAATATTTCTATGTTATAACCTTAATATTGTGAACCAGAGTTCTGTCTGCGCTCCATTCAGTGTGTAATGCAGTCTCATCTAAATCTTATCTGTCTATGGATGACTACAGTGTTATGCAAAATTTTAATTTATGAAAATTGTTTAAAATCCAATGACTGATTCTTATGTTTTCTTATGCTCTGATTTAAAAAAACACTTCTATTTTTATCCATCAAGTATCGATTTTGCAAAAAACATTCGTGAAATTACATACAAAGGTGATGAACAGGAAACATCTTTATTGTAGCCACAAATGCACACAATATTATATCTAAAAATGTATTAAACAGTCATTATGCAACTTTATTGGAAATTAATTTTTGCATCTTCACCTTTTCTCTTCAAGGCTTCTCTTGATACCTTTTCCCTTATAGAAGGCCTGCAGATCTTCTCTGTGAAGCATCCAGCAGTAGTCCCCCATCAATTCATGTTCCATCTCCTTGATATTCTGATTAAATCTTACTCCTTGCTCTTTGCTAGCAGCACCAAAGTTTTCAGGAAAGTAGTCCAAATGGGAATGTAAAAAATGTAACTTCACATTCATCAGACAACCCAAGACTTTGAAACGTTTCAGTGTGTTTTCCATTATGAATGTACGATCTTTGCTGTTACCTAGAAAGGTGCTACGTTACCTAGAAATCTCTTCACAACATCTTTAACCCTTTTCATGACCTTTGATGTAAGTTTATGTCATAGGCGGATAGAGTTTAACGACCTATCATGTAAACTTACACCATGTCGATTGTGCGGTCACAGGAGCTGTGCACGCATGATTGCCGCCGGGACCGTAGCGTAACTTATAGCTGAGCTCTGGCTGTCACAGCCAGAAACGCTCTCCACAGTGCCCTTGGCTGCTTAACTCCCATAATGCTACCCTAATAGTGATTGCAGCATTTAGGGGCAGGGAGAAGGAGTGTGTTTTTTTTCCCATGCGATCTTGACCCTTGCAACGTAATTACGGGTCCCCGATCATTTATCTTCATGTGACCTCTGGCTCAGCTAGCTACAGCAAGTCTGTCAGACCATGCCAGGAGCAAAGTCTAAGATACGTGTGTCAATGCAAATTGACAGATATAATGTATTGCAATGCCTCTGCATTGCACTACATTATACAGGGTGGGCTTTTTATGTGGATACACCTAAATAAAATAGGAATGGTTGGTGATATCAACTTTCTGTTTGTGGCTCATTAGTATATGGAAGGGGGTGAACTTTTCAAGATGGGTGGTGACCATGGTGGCCATTTTGAATTCGGCCATTTTAGATCCAACTTTATTATTTCCAATGGGAAGAGGGTCATGTAAAACATCAAACTTATTGACAATTTCACAAGAAAAACAATGGTGTACTTGGTTTTAATGTAACTTTATTCATTCATTAGTTATTTACAATTTTATGACCACTTATAAAATGTGTTCAAAGTGCAGCCCATTGTTTTGGATTGTCAATGCAACCCTCTTCTCCCACTATTGACACACTGATAGCAACACCGCAGAAGAAATGCTAGCACAGGCTTCCAGTATCCGTTGTTTCAGATGCTGCACATCTTGTATCTTCACAGCATAGACAAATGCCTTCAGATGACCCCAAAAGATAAAAGTCTAAGGGGGTCAGATCGGGAGACCTTGGTGGCCATTCAACTGGCCCACAATGACCAATCCACTTTCCAGGACACTTTTCATGTAGGAATGCTTGGACCTGACGTCCATAATGTGGTGGGTGTCAGGTCCGAGAATTCCTACATGATCAGCGTCCTGGAAAGTTGATTGGTCATTGTGGGCCAGTTGAATGGCCACCAAGGTGTCCTGAACTGACCCCCTTAGACTTTTATCTTTGGTGTCATCTGAAGGCAATTATCTATGCTGTGAAGATACAAGATATGCAGCATCTGAAACAACAGATTCTGGAAGCCTGTGCTAGCATTTCTTCTGCGGTGTTGCTATCAGTGTGTTAAGAGTGGGAGAAGAGGTTGCATTGACAATCCAACACAATGGGCAGCATTTTGAACACATTTTATACGTGAACATAAAATTGTAAATAAATAATGAACGAAAAAAGTTACATTAAAACCAAGTAAACCATTGTTTTTCTTGTGAAATTCTCAATAAGTTTGATGTTTTACATGACCCTCTTCCCATTGGAAAAAATAAAGTTGGATCTAAAATGGCCGAATTCAAAATGGCCACCATGGTCACCACCCATCTTGAAAAGTTCACCCCCTCCCATATACTAATGAGCCAAAAACAAGAAGTTGATATCACCAACTATTCCCATTTTATATAGGTGTATCCATATAAATGGCCCACCCTGCACTAGAGATCAGAGTAATAAAAGTTATATCCCATATAGGGACTAAATAAAAAAGTGAGAAAAAGTTTTAAAAAATTGTAAAAATGTTAACCTCTTTGTAACATAGGATTGCATACTGGTTAAATCCTGACAGTCAGTGCGTTCCTGACCAAGGACATTTCCACACATGGCTGTCACTGCCAGGAGTAGTGCAAACACAGCTCCGGGCAGTTTAACCAATAGCGATCGCATCATTTAGTTGGCTGGGAGAGGATTGCGCTCCTCTCCCAAGCTATTGGGTCCCTGTAATGCGATCACAGGGACCCTATCGATGCCATGGTAACCCGGTGTTGTCGTCATGACAACCCCACAGGTCACAATCCTATGGAAAGCCTCACACACCATGCAAGATGTATGGTGTGTGAAGCGAATTGTGAATTGCAGTGGATAATATGAGTGATTAAAGTAGTAAAATGTAATGCCTCATAAAGAGACTAAGTAAAAAAAATTGGTAAAAATATGAAGAAGAAAATAAATCAGAAAATAAATAACAAATAAAATGAAAAAAATTCAAATAAATATGTAAATTTATGGGAGAAAAAATAGTATAAATATTTGATATCGCCGCATCCGTAACAGCCATTCTATAATACTGTCACACTTTAGTGGATACGATAAAAAAAAAAAAAAAGTACAAAAGTAGCAAATTCTGCCTTTTTGTCATACCACTGACAAAACAGTGGAATAAAACACGATCAAATGTTATGAATAAAAATGATACTGCTGAAAATGACATCTTGCCTCACAAAAAAAAGCCATCGTTCAACTTCGTCAGTGGAAAACTAAAAAAACTTGTAGCTCTCAGAATACAGCAATGCAAAAACTATTTTTTTTCTATAGTTTTTATGGTGTAAAAGTGGCAAAACATAAAAAAACTATATAAATGTAGTATCGCTGTAATTGTACTGACTTGAAGAATAAAGTTGTCTTATCACTTTTATGACACGGTGAACGGCGTAAAAAAAAAAAAAGAAATCCTAAATTGCCATTTCTTCACAATTCTGACTCACAAAAAGCAGAATAGAAAGCGATGAAAAAATATTATGTGGCCTAAAATGGTACCAATAAAAACTCCAACTCATACCGCAAAAAATGAGCTCTCACATGACTGTCGGTAGAAAAATAAAAAACTATAGTTTTTAAAATTCAGTGATGCAAAAAACTTTATTTCATTTGTGCTAACACCAGGGATTACATGTAAATATCTGATAAATGTGATTCAGACAAAATACCCAATGGAAAATTCACTGCAATGAGACAGAGGGAGTCACTTTGAACTCCCATCTGGCCTGTGGTTCAGCGGTGTCTATCTTTTAAGCATGTTTTTAGGTGTGCATAAAACTGCGGTCATCATCACTTTTGTTCATCTTTGAAAAGATGGACACTGAGCAGAGGCCAGAGTCCGGAGTAACTCTGCTGCCTCATTTGTGAATGGATCTGTTGAGGGCTTTACCTGAATCACTTATTTCGGAGGTGTAGATGGAAACCGTCATGTAAGTGCTTAGCATAGATTACAGGATAAGTATGGAATGAGCCTAATTGTTCTGTACCTAAAGTGCCTCCAAATAGCTTTGAACTGAACCCACAAAACTACAAGTCCCCACTCAGGTCTGTCATCTGTTAATGGAAATATAGGGGCTACCATGTTACTAGTAGTACAAAGGCTCTGAAAAAATGCTATGACTACCCCTCTTAAAAAAGAAGTCCAGCAAAATCTCCGCTTACAATTCCAAATGCCCCCTTCCCTTCTGAACCCCACAATTAACCACAGTTAATGTCCACATATTTGTCATTATTGTAGTGAGGAGAGCCCACTTAATTTATGAGGTGCAGGTCTCCAGAAGCCCGATCTGGACACATTATACAAGCACTACAATGTACTGGGCATGACAATGGCTTATATGCAATTTTTAGTTCTGCAACATTCACTGCATTTGACACCATGGGTGTTTTCCAGTGTTTTAAATCGTCCCTAAACTCATAGATGCATTCCCAGAGGGGTGTAATTTCCAAAAGTGCTCACTTGAGATTTTTTTTGTTTTTCTGGCACTTAGGGGCTCTGCAAATGGCGTCTGCAAATTATTCTAGAAAAATCTGTTCACATGTGGGGTATTGCCACATTCAGGAGAAATGGTGTAACACGCTGTGGGGCCTTTTTAACCTATTCCCCTTGTGAAAATGTGAAATCTGGGGTTAAAACAACATTTTTGTGATACAAATGTAATTTTTTCTTCCATGCTCAATAGCATAACATTTTGTGACATAACTGTGGAGTCAATATGCTCACTGCACCCCTAAGTAAATTCATTGGGGTATGCAGTGTGTAAAATTGGGTCATTTGTTGGTGGTTTCTGGTGTTCTGGCAACTCAGAGGCTCTGCCAATGTGACATGACACCAGCAAACCATTCCAACTAAATGTGAACTCAAATATGGCAGTCCTTACCTTCACTTTGTAATATGCCTCAGAAGTAGTTTTTGACCATTTATGGGGTATTTGCATTCTCAGGAGAAATTGCACAACAAATTATATGGTCCATTTTCTCCTTTTACCCTTATGAAAAGGAAACATTTGGGGCTAAAACAACATTTTTGTGATTAAAAATGTATTTTTTCATTCTAACAACTCAACGTTATCACATTTTGTGACACAATTCACGGTACTCACCAAACATCTAGATAAATTCTTTGAGGGGTCTAGTTTGCAAAATTGGGTCATTTGTGGGGAAACTTCACTGTTTAGGCACATGAGAGGCTCTTCAAATGCGACATGGCACCTGCTAACCATTCCAGAAAATGTGGTATTCAATTATTCAAATGGTGCTCCTTTCCTTCCGAGCCCTGTTGTGTGCCCAACCAGTAGAATTCCACAATATGGGGTATTGCCGTACTCAGGAGAACTGGCACAACAAATTGTACTATGTATTTTCTCCTGTTACCCTTGTGAAAATCAAAGAGTTGGGGTTAAAGTAACATTTTTGTGGTTAAAAATTATTTTTTCATTTTCAATTTGCTTAACGTTATAAAATTCTGTGATACACCTGGGGATTTAAGGTGCTCACCAAACATATATATATATATAAATATAAATTCCTGAGGGGCCTAGTTTCCAAGATGGGGTCAAATTTGGCGGAGCTCCACTCTTTAGGAACATCAGGGGCTATCCAAACATGACATGGCGTCCGCTAATGATTCCACCTAATTTTGCATTTATTTTGCATCCGAGCCCTGCAATTGTCCAACCACTAGATTTCCACCATGTGTGACATATCATTATAATCAAGAGAAAGTGCAAAACAAATTGTGTGGTGCACTTTCTCTTGAAACCCTTGTGAAAATGAAAAATTTGGAGTTAGAGTAGCATTTTTGTGGGAAAAAGTAACATTTTAATTTTTCCTTCAACATTGCTTTAGTTCCTGTGAAACATCTAAAGGGTTAATAAACTTCTTGGATGTAGTTTTGAGCAGTTTGAGGGGTTCAGTTTTTAGAATGGTGTCACTTTGGGGTATTTTCTGTCACCTAGGCTTCTCAAACTCACTTCAAATGTGATGCGTTATGTAAAACATGATTTTGTAAATTTTGTTGGAGAATTGCTGATAAACTTTGAACCCTTCTAACAAAAAAAGTAATGTTTAGAAAATTATGCTGATGTAAAGTAGAAATGTGGGAAATGTTATTTATTAACTATTTTGTGTTTCATAACTATTGGATTTAAGGGCATAAAAAAATTCAAAGTTTAAAAATTGTGACATTTTCAAACTTTTCTCTAACTTTCTGATATTTTCACAAATAAACACTAAAAATATTTTCTTAAATTTAAAACTACCATGAAGTACAATTTGTCATGAAAACGTGGTCTGAGAATCACTGGGATCAGTTGAAGAGTTCTAGAGTTATAACCTCATGAAGTGCCTCTCATTACTAATCTAGGGCTTAGTGGCAGCTATGGGCTGTTATTAACCCCTTATTACCCTGATTGCCACTGCACCAGGGCAATTCGGATGAGCTGGGTAAAGTTCTTGGATTTTCGCATCTAATGGATGCGACAATTCTGAGTGGCTGCAGGCTGCTATTTTTTGGCTGGGAGGGCCCAATAAGCATGGGTCTCCCCAGCCTGAGAATACCAGCTCCCAGCTGTTGGCTCTATCATGGCTGGGTAGCAAAATTGGGGGGGACTACATGCCGCTTTTTTAAATTATTTATTGAAATAATTAAAACAGAAAAAAGCCATTATTTTCATACACACCCAGAATGAGCGCGCGACTGGGGGTGGCAGCCGGTAGCTGTATGCTTTATCTGTGCTGGGTATCATAATATGGGGTGACCCAACAATTTTGTTTTTTAATTATTTATTTGTACACAAATCTACAGTGACCCCTAGAAAGGGTCTGTGATTGCAAGAAACAGTACAACATGCTGTCACACAGGATGGGGACGCTGTCTGACTGCAACCAATCACAGACACCAGGACTGCTGGTGGGCAAGAGAAGCAGCGAATATTTATGAGGCTGATGAGCGGCCCCGGAAGTAGAATGAGAGGTCCGGAGGCAGTTACAGCTGTGCCCGAGAATTGGTCAGTATAGCGCGTTTGCTCTAATCCCCCTTTCCCTTTTACCACTATTTTTAAGCATCCGATTCTAGTCCCCATAGACTTATATGAGGAGTGGCATCCGGCCAGATATGCAGGATCAATTATGGGCTGAAACCGATTTTTTTTAAAAAAAAAATACGGTTAGACCTGCCTATCCCGGATATCTGTGAGTCCGTCTATCACTAGTCATATAGCTATATCTCTCAAAGTACAGCAATGCAAAAACTATTTTTTTTTCCTAGAAAATGTTTTTTTATGGTGCAAAAGTAGAAAAACATAAAAAAAAGTGTGGTATCATTGTATTCATACTGCCCCAAAGACTAAAGCTGTCTTATCACTTTTATGACACTATGAACGATATAAAACAAAAACATTCCTAAATTGCTGTTTCTTCTTGATTCTGCCTCACAAAAAGAATAGAAAGAGCAGAAAAAAAGTTATGAGGCCCAAAATGGTACCAATAAGAACTCCAACTCATTCCTCAAAAAATAAGCTCTCACATGACTGTCAGCAGAAAAATAAAAAAAAACTATAGCCTTCAAAATTCGGTTATGCAAAAAGCCTTTATTTTGTAAAAAAGTATTTTTTAATGTGATAATTGCCAAACCTAAAAATAACTATAAAAAAATAGTTATCGCTGTAATCTTAGCAACCTGAGAAAAATAGCCATTCTATCACTTATACCACAGGGTGAATGGTGTAAAAAAATAGTAATAAAACCAATTCTTCAACTGTTGTTGACTTGTTTATTCTGCCTCCCAAACATTGCAGTAAGGCATGGCTTATATTTATCCTGCCCTCTACACTGAACGTTTACACCATGGATTACATGTTAAACTCTGAAAAATGTGATTCGGACAAAATTCCCAATGGAAAATTCGCTCTAATGAAACAGATGGATTGACTTTGAACTTCTGACCTGTGGTCCGGTGGTGTCCATCTTTTTAGGAAGAATTACACAACAAATTGTACAGTGCATTTTCTCCTGATGCCCTTTTACTAAATTCAAAATTTGAGGCTAAAACAACATTTTTGTGTGAAAACTATGATTTTTTTACTTTCACGGCTTAATGTTCTGAAATTATGAAAAGCAACTGGGGGTTCAAGGTACTCAGCATACATCTAAGCAGGTTCCTTGAGGGGGTCTAGTTTCCAAAATGGGGTCACTTGTGGGGGGTTAACACTGTTTAGGCACATCAGGGGCTCTGCAGACATGCTATGCTATCGATATCATCCAGTTTTGTGTTCCAAAAGTTAAATTGCTCTCGTTCCTTTCCAAGCCCTGCAGCCAAACAGTAGTTTTACACCACACATGGGGTATCTGAGTACTCAGGAGATATTGAAAACAAGCTATGGTGCATTTTCTCTTGTTACCCTTATGAAAAGGCAAAATTTGGGATTAACCCCTTAACGACAGCGGGCAGTAATCTTATGTCCCAGCGGTCATAGTGTTAATCCCCACCGGCTGCTGCGAGCTGTCGGTGGGGATCCGTGCACATGACAGCTGATTTGTAAAAGTGACGTGTGCCACGCAAGTATAAGTGGAATCGCTATCCACCCGAACCTGTTAACCCCTTAAATGGCGCTGTCAAGATGTGACACCACCATTTTAACGGCGATTACGGTAATCTCATTCTCACAGGAAGTCACGTGACGTGATAATTCTCATGGTAGCACAGGGTCATGTGATGACTCCTGTAGGTCACATGACTTAGGTCCTGTAAGCAGCAGCCGAGTACTGCAGGTTATAGGAGTTGATCATTTCTCCCAATCTGAGCGGTGCTGCTCTGATCGGGAGAAATAAATGAGTGATCTGACTGCTGATCCTTATAGCCCCTAGGTGGACTAGTAAAATAAAAAAAAAGTTTTAAAAAATTAAAAAACCTAAAACTTCAAATCACCCCCCTTATGCCCCATTGAAAATAAAAGGGTTAAAAAAAATAAAAAATATACACTCATTTGGTATCGCCTGAGCTATCAAAATATAAAATCATTTAATCTGATCGGTACGTGGCATAGCGTAAAAAAAAATCTCCAAACGTCAAAATTACGTTTTTTGGGCGCTGCAAGTTTTGCACAAAATGCAATAACAGGGGATCAAACGTAGCATTGACGCAAAATGGTACCGTTAAAAATGGCAGCTCAAGTTGCTAAAAATAAGCCATCACTGAGCCATAGATCCCAAAAAATGAGAACACTATGGGTTGCGGAAAACGGCACAAAACGTACGCCACTTTTTTCGGACAAACTTTTGATTTTTTTTAACTCTTTATATAAAAGTAAACCTATTCATGTTTGGTGTCTACGAACTCGCACCGACCTCAGGCAACACATCACTTTTACCATATAGTGAACATAGTGAATAAAATATCTCAAAACCAATAGTGCAATTGCACTTTTTTTGCATTTGGAATTTTTTTGCTTTTTCCATTACACTATATGGTAAAACTCATGGTTTAATTTAAAAGTACAGCTTGTTCCGTAAAAAGCGAGCCCTCACATGACCAGATCGGCCAGTCGTGAAGGGGTTAAAGAAACATTTTTGTGGGAAAAAGTAAAATTTTCATTTTTTTCTTTAGTTCCTGTGAAGTACCTGAAGAGTTAATAAACATCTTGAATATGGTGTTCAGCAGTTTGAGGGGTGTAGTTTTTAGAATTGTGTCACTTTTGAGTATTTTCTGTCATATAGGCCTCTCAAAGTTACTTCAAATGTGATGTTTTTCCTAAAAAAAATTTTAGTTCGAAAAATGAGAAATTGCTGATAAAGTTTTAAACCTTAAAATTTCCTAACAAAATAATTATGTGTTAAAAAATGGTGCTGATGTTAAGTAGACGTGGTAAATGTTAGTTATTAACTATGTTGTGTGACACAACTCACTGGTTTAAAAGCATAAAAGTTAAAATGTAGAAAATTGCAACTTTTTGCAAAATTTTCACCAACACAAAAAATGTCATCCTAAATGTATCTTTCATAAAGTATAATATGTCATGAAAAAAAAGATTCGTAATCACTGGGATCTGATGAAGCATTTCAGAATTATTAACACATAAAGTAACACTAGTCAGAATTAAAAAAATTGGCTTGGTCAGAAAGGTGAAAATAGCCTGGGTGGTGAAGAGGTTAAAGGAATCCCAAGACCTCCACAGCTCAATCCTCAACAGCTTTCATTTTTGTTTCAAACACGTCATCTTTCATGAGTTTCTGAATATCCAGGCCCACAAAAATGCCTTCCTTTAGTTTTGCTTCTGATAGTCCCTGAAATTTGGTGCACAGGTACTTTAAAGTCTCTCCTTCTTTTGGTAGAGCTTTACAAACTGCTTCATCTGTCCAAGCTTAATGTGGAGTAGTGGCAGGAGAACTTTAGTGGAATCAGCTGAATTTTCTGCAACTACGTTCTTGAGTCCAGGTTGCAAAGATGTTCTCATTGGTCATCTTTTTTGGCTACAGTGGTGATTCGTATCCCGGCTGTCCCATTCACACAAAAAGCATGGGTACTTTGTGTATCCTCCTTGCTTCCTAGGGAGCAAAGAGAGAACTTTAGATTACCATATACAGTGGAACCTCGCTTAACGAGTAACCCAGTTAACGAGAATTTTGCCCTAACAAGCAAAGCTTTCTGTAAATTTGTAACTCGCGTTACGAGAAAGCTTTGCTGTACGAGCAAAATACTCACCGCACACACTTCCGGTTCCGTACATCCACCGCGCTCTAACCCACTCTTGCAGTCCGCACAAACACACACAGGCACGCACAAACACACACGCACGCACACACATACAGTATTATGCTCACCTTACCTTCCGTTCCATCGCCAGCCTCATGGTTCTTGTAGTTCCCTGGTACATCGCGACGAGGGAGGAATCCTCGCAGTGAATTACAAGATCCAGGAGGCCGGCGATGGAACGGAAGGTAAGGTAAGCATAATATGTGTACCTTCCATTCCATCACCGGCCTCCTGGGTCCTGTAGTTCGCCGGTATAGGCTGTGCATCGGCAACCATAGCGACGAAGCAGGAACTTCCTCTGTCGCTGCTACTCAAAGGCAGCATGCTGACCAATCAGAGGCAAGCAGCTCCTGCCTTTGAATGAGCACTCTGGCAGCGGAAGTACCTCCCTCTTCATGATGGTAACCTGATACACAGCCCGTACTAGCGAACAGCAAGTCCCAGGAGACTGGCGATGGAACGGAAGGTAAGGTGAGCATAATATGTGCGTATGCATGCGTATTTGTGTGTGTTTTTGTGTGTGTGTGAGTTTGTGTGTGTTTGTACGTGTGTGGAATGACACAATAGGGGACCAGGATGGGACATTTAACAAGTTGTGGAACGCATTATCTGCATTGCAATGATTTCCTATGGGAAATCTTGCTTTGCTGAACGAGTAACTTAGTTAGCAAGCACACTCCCAGAACGGATTGTTCTCGTTAACCAAGGTTCCACTGTATTGACCTTCCTTGAGCCTCGTGCTTAAGTTTCTTAAGGATAAAGTCCAAATTTTCATAGCTTTCCTTCAAGTGCACAGAATACCCTACATGTACGGAAGCATACTTGCTGCTATTGTGCAGTAGCGCAGCTTTCAGACTTTTTTTGGATCAATCAATAAAGTCTCCACTCGATCAAATTGTTCTCAATGTTAAATTTTTCCATCAGCCCAGGAACATTACTGCAATAAATTAGAGGACCGTCTTGAGAAAAGTATGGTAAGAATTCCTTTTCTCTGCTTCTGTACCATGAAAAACAGGTACAGGAGCTAGTAGGCTTTTTTCCTTTAGTCTAGAGTCTAAACATTCTGGAGACTAAATCATTTAATTTGAGCTGAAAAAAAAAGCTGTGGCTCACTGGGACTAGCGTGAAAGTCATCTCCAGAATCCTTTTGTGTCCATTAATTTCTAACCAATCTAATGACATCAAAATCATCCACCAGAGGTCATGCAAAGAGGTCAAAGTATGGTGTAAGAAAAAGGCTATGCAGACACTGTTTGTGAAAAAACTTTACATGATGGAATTTTATAATATTTTTACTGGGTTCAGTTATTGCACTACATTCACTCGTGCAGGATGCTGATGGTGTGTCCTGCCTGCATTATGCATTGTAAACAGCGTCAACATACCGCCAGGTATTTAAAAACAAAATTGCGATCACATCATGATGTCAGACCCATGTTTGCAAGTGATAAGCTCAATAGAAACCAATTGAAACAAACCGGGTCATCTTCTATATGACATCATGGTGGACTCGACCGTAACAACCAATAGTACAATAGTTTTCTCTGGCCAAGCGTATTCTCCTGCATACACTAAATGGGCATACACCATCTATTAGGACAGCCCTGACCACTGCAGCAGAAGCATAAAAACGCACAGTGGGAAATAGCAAAAAGTCTATATTCCAACTGCCCACTGACTGATCCAATAGTCACAATGGCAAACACTCATGTGAGCCATTATGGAAACTGCAAGTATATCTCACATATATAGCCCCCATCTTTTTGATGGTTAGGAGAAGGCATCTCAAGAAATAGAGACGTGCATCCATACAAATATGATTAAATGAATGGAACAAATGAAATAGCATCATTGCGTCCTAGTGCTTTCATGCTATTAAGACGAAAAATTGACTGGGCTTCCTTGTGCATGGCATGATCCTTTTGTCAAAGTCTCCATTCCTGGGAGAGGGATGAACAATCTCAACCCCCTGAATGCTGAGACAATGAGCATTCCTTCATGGTGGGACCAAATATGGTTGGCCACCAGTTTGTCATCCTTCCTATTGATGTCCCTCCCACACATGTTCTAGAGCCTGTCTGTGGAATTGATTGATGGTCTTTCTCATGTAATTGAGTGGACATGGGCATGTGATAAGATATGCAAGGCCCTGCATTTTGTAGTTAGTCCCTACAAACAAATTTTTAACCCATTAATACAGTCCTGAATTGTAATCCAAGATGGATCTACTCACAAGCCTTACATGTACCACATCTATAGATACTTTTTAATGTAGATCTGTTAAACCAAATATTTTTGGATGCTGTAGGCCCCAGATGACTGTGGACCAAACAGTCTTTTAGATTCCTTCCCAGTCGGTATGTGATGAGGGAGCATCTGTAACCATATCCCTGATATTGTCATCGAGCTTAAGGATTGTCAAAAATATTCTTGTTGTCGTATGTCCCAATCATCCTAATCTGTCATTTATTTTTCCTCTCTTCCCTTCGAACTGACAATTCTGATCTAGGTGTAGCTACAGTATGCTGAAATGCATTCCTCATGCCATGTTTTGGGTATCTTCACCTTCAACTTCAAGATCTGTTTCTTAATTTCCCAGCCTTGATTAATAAACCTAATTTTTATTAATATGACAAGTGTTGGTCTCCTTTGGAATATATGGTATTTGATGTGGTTTTCTTTCTAAAAATGGTGGTAGACAATATACCATATTCTTACTTAATACTCCTGAAATCAATTAACATAATTCCCGTTTCTTGAATGTCTGATGTGACATCATGGCCTTGTTTGTTCATGCTGAGCTCCATCACAAACTCTCCAAAAGCCTATATTATAGATATATCATAACTGTATTGAGAATGAATCCTTCCATCTCTCATAGTTCTCAGAGAAGACAACTTTTTTTTTCTCACCAGCCAATTAGCATACTTAGGGGCACAGGGACTCTCCATTGCTGCACCCTTGAGCTGGTGGAAGACACGCACATCAAAGAGGACAAAGTTGTGCCGTAACACAAACTGTAACAATTCCATCACTAGCGTTGGAGGAGATGGAAGAAAAGGGTTAATCCACGGTGCCAAAAGAAGATCACTGAAGATCAATGGGGATTAAGACATTGGATTTTATTGTTCTACGCGTTTCAGTGCTGTTTAACCCCAGCAGGAATGAAAATCAATAATGTCATAAACACTATCTCTTTTTATTCAGTCAATCCATCAGCTCTTGCTTTCCCTAGAATACTTATCTGCTCCCTCCAGAAAAAATACATATAATCATAATCAAGGGTTCTATAACATATGGGATCCAACAATATGTCCAGTCATATATGCCTATAATGAGTAGAGATCAGCAAACCTGAGGTTCAATGTTCGGAGTTCGAGTTTGGAAACCGACTTCTAAAAAAACAAAGTGTGGGTTCAAAGTTCGAGTGAATTACAAGTGCAAACCACTCAAGTGAGCAGCGCTGTGCTTGGGTATAAGTGATGCTCAGCCCTGTGCAAGCCGCTTGCAGTGTTTGAACGGCTCACATTTGGGATAAAGTCAGTGTGATCAGATGTAGTGTGGACACACAAACAAAACAAAAAAAATTTTGAAAACCTCGCCCACCCTCCCCAGAAGTGTTCTGCTTATTGTTGGCAGCATGTGGGTGGAGCCACGTACTACCCAATTACTGACTTCCATTGAGGTTCGGATCAAGCTGAGGTCATAAACCAAACTTTTTAAGGTTCGAATGTACCTGGTGAACCGAACTTCCAAAGGTTCGCTCATCTCTAATAATGAGCTCCATCAAGGAAGATGACATTGCCACCCTTATCCAAGGGTTTGATGACTATGTCACAATCCCTCTCAAGAGCCATTCATGCCTTCACTTTTTCACTGTTCAAATTGCCATCACACTCATGATGTTTATAAATATGTGACACCCCCTGTACCACAGTGGTAGTATTGGGGTATTTATTTGGTAATTTATGACAGGTTGTTTTATCCCTTTGTAAGTGAGTCCTCTAATTTTGGGATTAGTTAATAATACTTTCAGTGAATTCAGGTTGTTTTTATTCAGCATTTGAAGTTGTTGTGTAGTACGATTTAGCTGCATGGGGGTGAAACTGTGGGTAGAGTCTTCGACTCCTTCCCCGAGCCCCCACACCCACTCGCCTCTGGTATCTGTATGACAGGTTACAACTTTGTGAGTGACCTGCCTACTGTTTGAAAGACTGCACTGACACCACCCTTGCCGAAGATGGTGCTTATACAGATTGATGTCCCTGTGGTCTTCAATTAAATGTTGCTGGGGATGGCACCTTTGCAGATTGACTTCCCAACGGTCTTCAATAACGTGCAGATTAAGATCTCAACTCAATTAAATCTCTAAAGGACATCATTGAGCTGAGATACCAATCTGTACATGGCGCAATTTTATTTAAGACTGCTGGGAGATCAATCTGCGCAATGCGACTTGTGGTGACGAGTGCGGTAGTGTGGGCAAGCAGGATGCAAGTTACTCACAAAGAAATTACCTATCATAGAGACATCAGAGTTGCGCCTCCCTGCCAGTGGTGGATACCGCAATACAGCGCTCTTTAACTCTTTGGTAACCCGTGCTGATGAATGTGACTGAAACCTCTACCCCTTTGTTTGGATTGCAAACAGTGCCTGGTATAGCAGGCTTGACCGGTAGGGTACTGTGCAGCAGCAGACACATCAGACACTGGAATACAGAACAGTATTAGCAATGTGGAACACAGAACTAAATAGCAGCAGCATTCAGGGACCTGACAACTACAATTGTATAGACCACATTGCCTAGGCACCTCCCTTAAGGGGAGGGTGCCTTAAATACCTGATGCCTCTGAGTTATAGGCTGAGAGGCACTTCCGGGTTAGGGCGTACTGGCCCATTAGGATAAGGTGTGCGTGCACCCTAAGATCACTCCCAGGAGCATTGTGTGGAATGCACAGGCATCGGGAAGCGGCGTCAGGAACTAAGGACGGGACAGCCACTGCTGAGCAGCCGGTAGGGTCAGTTCATCAGCGTACGGGGCATGGGTAGGAGAGCAGGAAAGTACGGGGATGCTGGTAAAGGCATTACATCTAAGATTCCACCCACAATCCTGCCCTTGTGTACCTGAATCTTAATACATTAAAACATTAAATGCTGATTAAAGAAGAACCACAAAGAGGATTTCTTCACTAAAGGTATTGATTTAATCAGTATAACAGCACAATTATGGCAATGCCTTTACTTTAACATGCAAAATCATGCTGACAGTTTCTCATTAAGAACCGGTTTCCTGATAATAAATAACATCTGTAATATACTTGAACATATATTCTGCTCAGAATATCAGCTTGTCGGAGATGTGCTGTGAGGGAAATTTTTTGTACATTGCAAAGAAGCTAATATTGAACAACATATTATACAAATATATAAAGAATTACTGGTCTATTTATTTTGGAAAACTTCCTAAACAGATACAGTCTCGGTGTTCAGTTGAATGTAAATGTGCACGTACAATTGCTCAAATGTTACCAAATATAATTAAAGTAAAATGTTAAATAAATAAAATTTGCAAGGGTCACATACAAGTAATTCAATTGATTTAGTACGCTGTCTATTTAATCCATTATTCCATGTAATAATTCCTATTACATTTTCCCTAATTATTTTTGATTCTCCACCTAATTAGTTGTGAAATATTTAAATTTGACTGCCTCTGAGGCCTGAAACACACTTCCGTTAAAAACACGCACGTGCCGCGAGACACGTATTTACCCTGCGTGTTGCGTGTGGTAAGTACGTGTCTCGGGTACGTGCGGTCCACGTATGTTCTACGTGTGCTATCCACGATAGCACACGTAGAACCGGTAATTTGCATACTCACATGGTCCGCGCTGCTGTCCGTGGTGCTGATCTTTGGTCTCCAGTCCTGCACACTCCCCGCGCTGCCGGCCGCAGTGAAGTGAATATTAAATGAGCATAATGAGCGGCGGTCGGCAGCAAGTGGCAGCAGCGGCAGAGACAGGAGGGCTGGAGAAGGTAAGTAAATGTTTTGGGTTTTTTGTTCACTGACACGTGTGTTTTCTCCGGCGCGTGTCACACGTAACCGCATCCACACTACATCCATGTGGTACGGGTGCGGGCCGTGTGACACCCGTGCTGCCGGAGAAAACGTGGACATGTCAGTGTGTAGAAAAACGCACACTCGTACAAATGCACACGGACACACGTTCCATGTGGTTTTACGTGTGTGTGCCTGCTACAATAGGGTAGCATTGCTGAACGTGTCTCCGTGCCGCCGGTACGTGCAAAAAATGGAAAACACGTACCGGCGGCACGGATGTATGTCGGAGGCTTCAAGAATACTTTGTCTGTGTTTCTGACATCTCTGACAAAGAGGATTCTGACTGAAAGCCCGATAGAGTAATTCACTATTATGAAGTCGACAGTGAACACTGTCTGGCCTCCATCCAGGCAATTTTCTTTTTTTTAGGCTATGTGCGCACGTTGCGTTCTATTAGTCACTGCATGTGCATCTCAGAACGCAGCCGAAAAGCTGCGTTCTGAGACGCATTGTTACTGCAGAATTCCTGCTGAATGAATGCATTTTGGATGCTTCCAGAACGCACATTTTTGACAGTGCGGTCCCACTCGGCTCTGCAGCATCCCCATAGACTTGCAGCAGAGCCGAGTGGGACCGCACTGTCAAAAAGAGCAAGGCTGGCTGCGAAACAGAGCCGCGCGATCAGAATGAACTCGGATGAACTTCACCCGACTTCTTTGTGATTGCGCGGCTCTGTGCGTGTGCCGCGGCTTGATTTGCGGTCACATGTGAAGGACTCGCCTGTGATCGCAAATCCCCTCAGTGACTGCAGTGAGCCACGCGATCAGCTGTGCTTTCACTCAGGTTACTCGCGGCCACAGCTGCAGTCCTCCACCTGAGAGCGGTGGCCGTGAGTCACCTCAGTGACAGCACAGCTGATCGCGCGACTCACTTCAGTTGCTGCATGGAGCTCACAGGAGCGGCGATGTTCTACTGCCGCTCCTGTCAGCTTCCAATGTAGCAGAGCTGAAAGCGTCGTGGGACCTTGCGTGGATTACGTCGGACCTGGAGGTGTTTTTGAGGGGTTAATAAAGTGGTGAAAGAGGGGGTTTTTGTGTCTTTCATTACAAATAAAGGATTTTTTGGATGTCTGTGTTTATTTTCTTTAACTTACAGGTTAATCATGGAAGGTATCTCGGGGAGACGCCTGCCATGATTAACCTAGGACTTAGTGGCAGCTATGGGCTTCTGCCATCAACTCCTTATTACCCCGTTTGCCACCGCACCAGGGCAATTCGAGATGAGCCGGGTAGAGTCCCGGGACTGTCGCATCTAATAGATGCGGCAATTCCGGGCGGCTGCTGGCTGATATTGTTAGGTTGGGGGACTCCCCATAACGTGGAGCTCCCCATCCTGAGAATACCAGCCATCAGCCGTGTGGTTTTACCTTGACTGGTATCCAAATTGGGGGGACCGCACGTCGTTTTTTTTAATTACTTATTTTTTTTTTTACTGCTTGATATAGACACGCCCACCGGCGGCTGTGATTGGTTGCAGTGAGACAGCTGTCACTCAGCGTGGGGGCGTGTCTGACTGCAACAAATCATAGGTGCCGGTGGGCGGGGGAAGCAGGGAATACGAGATGGATTAATGAGCGGCTGGAATTTTCAAAAGAGGAGAAGCCTCCACAGTGTGAACGCCGTGCAGCGCCGCGCTGGTGATTGGGGATCGGTGAGTATGAGAGAGGGGGTGGGAGGGAGAGACTGACATGGACAGTGAGAGAGATAGAGACAGATAGAGAGACCGACAGACCGACAGAGAAATACCGAAAGACCTGCCTTTGTTATGTCAAAAAAACATGCGGATCACAACAAAAATGCAGTGCAAACGCACTGCTTAACATTTTGGCAGTGTTTTTCTACAACTCATTGATTTCAATGGGTGTAGAACGCTGCCAAAACGGACTAAAGAATTAACATGCTGCTTTTCTAAACGCAAAGATTTTGTCAAATTTTTGACAATCAAAACGCTGCGTTTCAAAAAGCATCGTGCGCACAGATTTTGCATGATTCTCATAGACTTTGAGATTTGCCGTGACGTGGTGAGGCAGCTCAAGAAATTGTAATTTTTTGCCAAAAATCTCAAAATTTTTATAATAAGTACAGTTTGGAATGTTTAGTGCTGAAGTGCACATTTGGTGCTGGCTTTTTGTTTTTCTTCATTGAATTGGTCAGTGGTTGACCTCCACCTTGCTATGCACCCCAATTTGGGATGTATTCCATCTGTCTAGATTTTGGCGGTTGGTGACTGTTCACATTAAGTCATCAGGCTTTGTCCACAGGCTATTTACTTCATGCAGCATTTGCTTGGACCTGTCCCGCCCACAGCCATGACTCAGTCATGGGTACGGGATTGAAATAGACCAGGTGAGTGCTGCTGAGCTCAGTTCTACTAGTCATATGTGAGGCCGTATGGCACATTTTATAAAAATATTTTAGTGTAGGACTGCCTTAAATGAGATTTGCCGTGACGTGGCGAGGCAGCTCAAGAAATTGCATTTTTTTTGCCAAAAATCTCAAAATTTTTATAATAAGTACAGTTTGGAATGTTTAGTGCTGAAGTGCACATTTGGTGCTGGCTTTTTGTTTTTTCTTCATTGAATTGGTCGGTGGTTGACCTCCACCTTGCTATGCACCCCAATTTGGGATGTATTCCATCTGTCTAGATTTTGGCGGTTGGTGACTGTTCACATTAAGTCATCAGGCTTTGTCCACAGGCTATTTACTTCATGCAGCATTTGCTTGGACCTGTCCCGCCCACAGCCATGACTCAGTCATGGGTACGGGATTGAAATAGACCAGGTGAGTGCTGCTGAGAGCAGTTCTACTATTCATATGTGAGGCCGTATGGCACATTTTATAAAAATATTTTAGTGTAGGACTGCCTCAAATGAGATTTGCCGTGACGTGGCGAGGCAGCTCAAGAAATTGCAATTTTTTGACAAAAATCTCAAAATTTTTATAATAAGTACAGTTTGGAATGTTTAGTGCTGAAGTGCACATTTGGTGCTGGCTTTTTGTTTTTTCTATATGTAAATCTTGTAAAACTTGGCTCTTCTACTTTGTAAAATATAGGGCAATAAAAAAGTTGACATATATAATTTGTTAGCTGAGTGTACAAATTTGGTTATCCAAATAAGTCACTTTAAATATAAATTATGAACACAGACTATTTTTAATCTGCCCACTCTGACAGCAGTTCAGATGCTATCAGAGAGGACACAGTTATAGAAAGGGCGAAAGTGATTGCCAAGATGTTTCTACCACTTAATTTCCGCTACTCTTTCTCAGACACTCCTAACGGACAAGACTTAGAGCTGGAAATTATTACTAATATTTAGTTATAGAGTTTGTAGCTTAGCTTAAAGTCTCCTGTGTCCAGGAGGAAATCTGATGTTCAAGAGTTCATGTTTATTGCCACAGAATAAGAGCAGTAAGCAGCAGCCAAATACCTCAGGTAGTAGCTAATCTGGTAAATGAAGGATCAGACACATTCAAATTAAAAAATGCAAGACTTTTTCCCCACAAAAGAAGATGTTATGGGTCTGCTTATATACACGATTGCTTTCAGATCATGTTGACTTCATCATGACCTATTGACAATGATCAAATTATAATATATATTTTTCCAATCAGTGCTTTTTTTGCGGCAGTACGTGCCGGTACGGCATACCGGAAAATCTGAAGAGCGCTGAGGGCCAGCACCTCACATGGCTAAATACAAATTAGCCATGTGTGGAGCGGAGGCACAAGCAGAGCAGCTGGTGGAGCTGCAGGACCTGCTTGACCTCAGGAGGGGTGGTGCCTCCCCGGACCTACAGAAGCTGTGATTGGCTGACGAACGCCGCTCAGCCAATCACAGCCACTGTAATGAAACATTGAAATCCAGCCATGATCAGTGCAGCTATAGCACTGAGCATTGGCTGGAGCTTGGTGACCTCTGCTTCACTCGCCCCCAGCTCTGATTGGAGAGACCGGCCTTGTAACCGATCACTCTAATCACTGTGGATCTGGGGCCGGTGACCGCTCCCCTCAGCTTCACTCCGGCGTCTGTGGAAGCTGAGGAGAGCGATCCCTGCAAGTGCCGCATTAGTAAATTATATCCACAGCCCCCCCTTCTCCATTGCTGTCCCCCTTCCATCTGCCTCCCCCCCTCCATCAGCCGCTGCCCCCTCCATCTGCCATCGTTCTCCCCCATCAGCCGCTGCCCCCTCCATCTGCCTCCCCCCCTCCATCAGCCGCTGCCTCCTCCATCTGCCTCCCCCCTTCCATCAGCCGCTGCCTCCTCCATCAGCCACTGCTCTCCCCATCAGCCGCTGCCCCCTCCATCTGCCACTGCTCTCCCCATCAGCCGCTGCCTCCTCCATCTGCCACCGCTCTCCCTATCAGCCTCTGCTCCCCTCCTTGATTGAACTTAGCGTACAGACTACAAAACTGAATAATGAGAAACAGGGCCGCACCGTCCATTGGACAAGTTGAGCAGTTTGCTCAGGCGTCACTATATTCAGGTGGGCGGCAATGCGGCCGGGGGGCGGAGCTGTATGGGGACTGCCGTTTTCCGCCGCCCAGTGCCTCAACAGGTAAACCGTGCACAGGATCTCCCGGCCGCACGACAGCACCCACTCCTCAATCTCTGCCGCCGGCTGACAGGGATGCTTACTGGCAAATATTTTTTTTTACAAAAAAAGCACTGATTACAATTATGTGCTTACTGCTTAGAGTAACCTAAAATGATTTGATGCAATTCAACGCCCACCTCCTTTCTTCCTCATTGCAGCCGGGACGCAGGTAAGGCGATGTTCCTCGCTCCTGCGGCTTCACACACAGCAATGTGTGTTTGCAGGAAAGAGGAACAACATCGTAACATCGGTCCTTCCGAAATTATGGAAATGACCGACGCTACACCGATCATATGATTTCGACGCTTTTGCGCTCATTAATCGTAGTAAAAAGGATTCACATACTCCGATGTCGACAGCGACGCCGGATGTGCGTCACTTTTGATTTGACCCCACCGACATCACACCTGCGATGTCGTAGTGTGCAAAGTACCCCTAAGGCTACATGCACATGATGAGCTTTTGGTGAGTTTTTGCTTTTGCTAAATTTCTGCACTGATCATGTAAATAAGGTTACTTGCGGTTTTACATGTATTTTTGTGTAGGTCTCTATACATAAGCACGCCTTTAATGCTCCATTTTTTTGTCTCCTGTTGGCACGTCATATTTTAAAAAAGCTGTTTGTTTTTGAAACTTCACGGTATTTGGGTTTGACAACATTTTATTGAGATACTTATCTGCAAATTAAATGCGTTTTTGTTGCATTTCTGCACTAAAAACTCATGCATTTTTTTCTACAACTAGTGCAAGTGTGAAAATCTGCACATAAAACTCAGCGTACGTATAAAAGCAATTTACATATTTGTCATGGATTTAAAACAGGTTAATTTACGCTGAGTAAAAAAGAAGCACAGGGGGCAGGAGATTTCTATAAATCCCATCCACGTTGTAGAACTTTAAGATGCTGCATATTTGATGCAGCGAATATACACAGCGTCAAAAACACACCAAAAAACATTGTAGACACACAGCCTTATGATAATGAGTAGAGTTGAGCGCGGTTCGTGGTTCGAGGTTCTCCAGTTCGCGGCTCGAGTGATTTTGGGGGCTGTTCTAGATTGAACTAGAACTCGAGCTTTTTGCTAAAGCTCGATAGTTCTAGATACGTTCGAAAACGGTTCTAGCAGCAAAAAAAACAGCTAATTCCTAGCTGGCTTTCCACTGTAATAGTGTAAGTCACTCTGTGACTCACACTATTATGACATTTCAGTGTATAGTGTGCGGGAACAGCGCATTCAGGTCACTGCTGTATGTATAATGGCGATCGCCATTTTTTTTTTTTTCCTTGTCTTCCTTCCCTAAGCGCGCGCGTCTTGTGGGGCGGGCCAGCATGTCAGCCAATCCCAGACACACACACAGCTAAGTGGACTTTTAGCCAGAGAAGCAACGGCATGTGTGATAGGATGTTCATGTCACATGTCCCTGCATTATAAAATCGGACATTTTCCTCCAGCACGCCATTATCTGCCTTCTGCGTCCTTGGTGTCAGACATCACTGGCGCAGCTCCTATCGCCGATACTGCTGTATACGCTCCATACACAGCGCTGGACAGCTTAGGGATAGCACTTTCTATCAGTCCTTTTAAGGGCTCATACCGGCAGGGTCAGAGCCATAGGTGACAGGTCAGTGAAAACTTACAGCTACACAAGATGACAGCATCTGTGTAGCTAAGGTCAGGGATTTCCTCGCTGCATTTCCCCATTAGGAGGGATAGAAAGGCAGGCTTCCTTTCCTCTACCCAGAGACCCACAACCCTGCCACTGTACCCTCCTGCCCTTTGCACACTCCAACTCATTGTTACTAAGCCATTATACTAGCAAACACTGAGTGAACTTAGTGGCATCCTAAACGTGGCTATTGGACTTCTGTATCGTCCCACTACTGCAAAGATATTTGCAGCACCTCTGCCTGCATTGCACACTCAAACTCATTGTTACTAAGCCATTATACTAGCAAACACTGAGTGAACTTAGTGGCATCATAAAAGTGGCTATTGGACTTCTGTATCGTCCCACTAGTGCAAAGATATTTGCAGCACGTCTGCCTGCATTGCACACTCAAACTCATTATAACTAAGCCATTATACTAGCAAACACTGAGTGAACTTAGTGGCATCCTAAACGTGGCTGTTGGACTTCTGTATCGTCCCACTAGTGCAAAGATATTTGCAGCACGTCTGCCTGCATTGCACACTCCAACTCATTGTTACTAAGTGTCACGCTCCCCGGGTCCTTGGCTTCCCTCCCCGGGTCCTCTGCTCCGCTCCCCGGGTCCTCAGCCCCGCTCCCCGGCTCACCTGCCACGCTCCCCGCTCTCCAGCCTCCGGTCCCCGTCCTTCCCAGGCCCCCTGGTCCCCGATCGCGGCGCCCGACGGCTTCCCAGGCCCTGGCCGGCTCCCCTGCGTCCTCTTCTCAGCCTCCTTCCCTGGCTTCTGGCACCCGGGCTGCGCGCATGCGCATTAGGGCGCGCGCGCGGTCACTGACCCTTTCTTAAAGGGCCAGCGTCCATTAACAGGTAATGAGGCTAATCAGGTACAGGGTATAAAGGGGTGTATTGTCCAAGGGGGCGGGGCCTGATCTTCGTGTTCCCTAAGCTAGGAGTCAGGTCTCCTGGTGTTTCAGTGCATGTACTCACCTATCTCTCTTTGTAGAGCCGTGCTTGTCTCGCCATCCAGTCTGCCGCATCCTGAACCCCGAACGCTGTCCTTCTGCCATCCTGACAGTCCGCACCATCTCGGATCCCTGCGGTGACCCGTCATCTTGCTCCCAAGGTTCCGGACCCCGCCTGACATCATCTCAGCTTCCGAACCTGAGCTGCGTCACCCGGACCACCACCCATAACTCCGTGGTCCCAGGGACTTCTCCGCTATTCCCGTGTGCAAGGACTGTTCTGCTGTTTCTAGTGTTCCAGCTGCCGGACTCTTTCCTACCATCTAGGAGTTCGGTCCAGTGGATCCACCTCCTGGGCCTGCCCGTACACCTGGCCGTGACAGTAAGATCAGGCCATGGATCCCGCTGCAGCACTATTGGCCCTGCAAGAGGAACTCCAACGCCAGCGTGAAGTCCAGACCCGCATGCTGCAATTTATGACCTCCGTGGACACCCGCCTGTACACGTTACAAGCATCAATGACGCCTGCGGCAACCAGGTCCCCCACTAGGCAATCCACGGCTCCCGCACCAGTGGCAGCCGCGTCGGATGCCTCCCGACTCCGTTTGGCGTCACCACCTCGTTATGCTGGAGATCCCAAGACCTGCAGGGGCTTCATAAACCAATGTTCCCTTCATTTCACGCAGCTGCCACATCTGTTCGCCTCCGACCAAGCCAAGGTCGCCTTTATAATGTCTCACCTGGAGGGCGAGGCACTGGCGTGGATGAACCCCTTGTGGGAGAAGGAGGACCCCATGACCAAGGATCTTCAAGAGTTCCTGCAGGCCTTTCGCAGTACCTTTGACGAGCCGGGACGCGCCTCTGCGTCTGCTTCATCACTTCTCCGCCTACGTCAAGGAACACTGACGGTGGGCCAATACGCCATCCGTTTCCGCACTTTGGCTTCTGAACTCGGGTGGAATAATGAGGCCCTGACAGCCGCCTTCTGGGAAGGACTTTCGAGTCGCATCAAAGATGAGTTGGCGGGTCGTGACGTGCCCTCCACCCTAGATGCCCTGATTGCCCTAGCAACTCGTGTGGACATTCGTTTTCAGGAGCGCTCCAAAGAGCTGTCTCGGGAGAGACGTCCGGTACGACATTCCCCTCCTCCACAGAAGCCCTCCGTATCGCAGTCATCAACAGCTGGGATTCCCGTCCACGAGCCCATGCAGATCGACCGAGTACGGCAATCTGAACAACGTCGAGCAGAGCGGCTCGCCAAGGGCCTCTGCTTTTACTGCGGAGAGGACACTCACCTCCTACGCTCCTGTCCGGAAAGGCCGGGAAACTCCAAAGCCTAGGGTTGGTAGGAGAGGCCACCCTAGGTGCTGGGACTCTCTCAGACCCGGTTATGTGGACTGTGCAAGTGTCAACGGGAGAGACGCGCTTCACGGCTGAGGCATACCTCGACTCTGGAGCAGCAGGCAATTTCATCCAGCAGGCCACGGTGGACAAGTACCAGCTGCCTGTTACTCTACTCGAGAAGCCCCTAGTGATTGCCTCTGTGGATGGGAGACCCCTCTCTGATACCATCTCCTGGGTCACCAGACCGGTCGAACTGCGTATCGGTGCCCTGCACACCGAGAACATCACTCTCTACGTCCTTCCACACATGTCCCACCAGATCCTGCTGGGACTTCCCTGGTTGCGGACACACGAACCATCAGTCAGCTGGGGTACTGGCGAAATCACCCGATGGGGTTCTGCTTGTCATGAGAAGTGTCTGAAGTCCATACAACCTATCCGACGACCTCCGGTTCCAGAGAACCTACCGGAACTGCCCTCGGCCTATTGGTCCTTCGCAGACGTTTTTGACAAGAAGGAGTCTGAGGTACTTCCGCCACACCGTCCCTACGATTGTGCCATCGACCTGCTCCCAGGAACAACACCACCTCGAGGACGGATATATCCGTTGTCTCCGGCCGAAACCAGGGCCATGTCCACCTACATCACGGAAAGCCTGGCAAAGGGATTCATCCGGAGATCCTCCTCTCCTGCGGGAGCAGGCTTCTTCTTCGTGAAGAAGAAAGAGGGTGACCTACGCCCATGCATCGACTACCGGGGTCTAAATCAGATCACCGTCAAAAACAAGTACCCTCTGCCGCTCATCCCCGAATTGTTCGACCGGCTCAGAGGAGCCCGTGTGTTCACCAAGCTGGATCTTCGTGGTGCCTACAACCTAGTTCGTATCCGCTCTGGGGACGAATGGAAGACCGCGTTTAATACTCGCGATGGGCACTATGAATACTGCGTGATGCCCTTCGGCCTGTGTAACGCACCAGCAGTCTTCCAAGAATTGGTGAACGACATATTCCGGGACCTCCTCTACGTCTGTGTCGTAGTTTATCTGGATGACATCCTTATCTTCTCTCCGGACCTCCAGACCCATAGAGAGAACGTACAGCTGGTTCTGCAAAGACTGAGGGAGAATCGTCTTTACGCCAAATATGAGAAGTGCGTCTTTGAGCAGTCTTCTCTCCCTTTCCTGGGATACATCATCTCGGGCACTGGACTGCAGATGGATCCAAAGAAGGTCTCCTCCATACTCAACTGGCCTCCTCCTTCTGGACTGAAGGCAATCCAACGGTTCCTGGGATTCGCCAACTACTACCGCCAGTTTATCCCTCACTTCTCTGCCCTGACTGCTCCTCTCTCCGCTTTGACCAAAAAGGAGGCTAATCCAAAGGACTGGTCACCTGCGGCCGACGCCGCGTTTTGCTCCCTGAAGCGAGCATTTGCCTCCGCTCCTGTACTCCACCGTCCGGAGTTAAACCGCCAGTTCACCTTGGAAGTGGATGCCTCCTCCTCGGGGGCTGGAGCAGTGCCCATGCAGAAATCCTCCTCCGGCAAGATGGTGACTTGCGGTTTCTTCTCCAAGAGCTTCTCCGCGCCGGAACGTAATTACACCATCGGTGACCGAGAACTATTGGCGGTCAAACTGGCTCTGGAGGAGTGGCGTTACCTCCTGGAAGGAGCAGTGTACCCCGTGATTATCTACACGGACCACAAGAACCTGGAATACCTGCGGTCCGCTCAGCGACTGAACCCACGGCAAGCCAGGTGGTCCTTATTCTTTGCCAGGTTTGACTTCCAGCTCCATTTCAGACCCGCGGACAAGAATGTACGCGCTGATGCCTTGTCTAGGTCTTTCGTGCCCATGGAGCAGGAGGGAGAGACTACCCAACCTATCATCCCTCCTAGCAAGATTATTCCGGTGGCCCCTGTCACTCTGGCCCAGATACCGCCCGGGAAGACCTATGTCTCTGAGACTGACAGGCAAAAAGTGTTACACTGGGGTCATGCCTCCAAAACAGCCGGTCATGCAGGCCAGAAGAGAACATGGGGTGCGATTGTACGCCATTACTGGTGGCCATCCCTTCGCACGGACGTCGCTGCTTATGTCTCTGCCTGCTCCTCTTGTGCCAGGAACAAGACGCCCAAACACCTGCCCTATGGCCGTCTTCTGCCTCTGCCTATACCCTCAGTTCCGTGGCAACACATAGCGATGGATTTTATTACGGACTTGCCATTATCCTCCGGACACACAGTCATATGGGTCGTGGTGGACCGGTTCTCCAAAATGGCTCACTTCGTCCCTATGGCCGGACTGCCCTCTGCTCAGGAACTCGCGGAAGCCTATATACATCACATCTTCCGCTTGCATGGCTTTCCATCCCACATCGTGTCCGACAGAGGAACTCAGTTCACCTCCCGCTTCTGGAGGGCGCTCTGCAAGCATCTGGGAGTGACTCTGGACTTTTCTTCTGCTTACCATCCTCAGTCTAATGGCCAAGTGGAGAGGGTCAATCAAATCTTGACATCCTTCTTACGTCACTATGTCAACGCCCATCACGACGACTGGTCCACGCTTCTGCCTTGGGCTGAATTCTCACATAACCACCATATCAGTGAGTCGTCCTCCAAATCTCCCTTCCATGTCGTTTACGGACTTCAGCCCTCCGTTCCATTGCCTATATCCCCTTCTTCGGATGTCCCTGCGGCTGATACTGTAGCCCGTGACTTCGCTACCATTTGGGACTCTGTCAAGGCGTCCCTTGGACGCGCTTCCCAGCGGATGAAGAAACACGCTGACAAGAGGCGTCTGGACCCTCCGTGTTTCTCTCCTGGTGACCTGGTCTGGCTTGCTTCCCAGTACATCCGATTGAAGATACCTTCCTACAAGCTGGGTCCTCGCTACATCGGGCCGTTTAAGGTCCTCAGCAAGATCAATGAGGTCTCCTACAAGCTACAGCTCCCGGCCACGATGAGGATTCCCAACTCTTTCCACGTCTCCCTGCTCAAGCCGGTCGTCCTTGGTCCCTTCTCCGCTGCTGCCAGTCCGGCTCCTCCACCTATTGCCGATGACGACATCTATGCGGTAAGGGATATCGTGGCCATGAAGACCGTTCGAGGTCGTCAGTTCTTCCTGGTGGACTGGGAGGGGTATGGTCCTGAGGATAGGTCCTGGGAGCCCAGGGAGAACGTGGGCACTCCTCTGATCCGTGCCTTCATGTCCCGGTTGCGGGGAGGGGGGCGTGGGGGGGGGGGTACTGTCACGCTCCCCGGGTCCTTGGCTTCCCTCCCCGGGTCCTCTGCTCCGCTCCCCGGGTCCTCAGCCCCGCTCCCCGGCTCACCTGCCACGCTCCCCGCTCTCCAGCCTCCGGTCCCCGTCCTTCCCAGGCCCCCTGGTCCCCGATCGCGGCGCCCGACGGCTTCCCAGGCCCTGGCCGGCTCCCCTGCGTCCTCTTCTCAGCCTCCTTCCCTGGCTTCTGGCACCCGGGCTGCGCGCATGCGCATTAGGGCGCGCGCGCGGTCACTGACCCTTTCTTAAAGGGCCAGCGTCCATTAACAGGTAATGAGGCTAATCAGGTACAGGGTATAAAGGGGTGTATTGTCCAAGGGGGCGGGGCCTGATCTTCGTGTTCCCTAAGCTAGGAGTCAGGTCTCCTGGTGTTTCAGTGCATGTACTCACCTATCTCTCTTTGTAGAGCCGTGCTTGTCTCGCCATCCAGTCTGCCGCATCCTGAACCCCGAACGCTGTCCTTCTGCCATCCTGACAGTCCGCACCATCTCGGATCCCTGCGGTGACCCGTCATCTTGCTCCCAAGGTTCCGGACCCCGCCTGACATCATCTCAGCTTCCGAACCTGAGCTGCGTCACCCGGACCACCACCCATAACTCCGTGGTCCCAGGGACTTCTCCGCTATTCCCGTGTGCAAGGACTGTTCTGCTGTTTCTAGTGTTCCAGCTGCCGGACTCTTTCCTACCATCTAGGAGTTCGGTCCAGTGGATCCACCTCCTGGGCCTGCCCGTACACCTGGCCGTGACACTAAGCCATTATAATAGCAAACACTGAGTGAACTTAGTGGCATCCTAAACGTGGCTGTTGGACTGCTGTATTGCCCCAGTAGTGCAAAGATATTTGCAGCACGTCTGCCTGCATTGCACACTCAAACTCATTGTTACTAAGCCATTATACTAGCAAACACTGAGTGAACTTAGTGGCATCCTAAACGTGGCTATTGGACTTCTGTATCGTCCCACTAGTGCAAAGATATTTGCAGCACGTCTGCCTGCATTGCAAACTCAAACTCATTGTTACTTACTAAGACATTATAATACCAAAAATTGAGTAAACTTAGTGGCATACAAGAAGTGGCTGTTGTACTCCATTAGTGCCCCACTGGTGCAAATCTATGTGCAGCACCTGTGCAGGACACCCTCCTGCTCTGTTTTTAATAAGCTATAATGATAGCAAAAAATACTGCCATTTAGTGGCATCATAGAACTGGATGTTGTATTCCATTATTGTCCCACTGGTGCCAAGCTATTTCTAGCACCTGTGCAGGACATCCTCCTGCTCTGTTTTTAATAAGCTATAATGATAGCAAAAAATACTGCCATTTAGTGGCATCATAGAACTGGATGTTGTATTTCATTATTGTCCCACTGGTGCCAAGCTATTTCTAGCACCTGTGCAGGACACCCTCATGCACATTTTGCTACGCTAATGTTATAGCAAACTCAGGGAATTCATTGCTGCATATGATAATTCGGAGGGATAGAAAGTGAGGCTTCCTTTAGCTTTTCCTTCTGTTCAGACAGCATCTCCAAGTCCACACCCGAAGAGCAATTTCTCCTCCACATGTAAGTGTGGAGAGGCAGCTAGTGCGCATGCGTGTGCCGATTTACCCCAGCTGCAGCCTAACTACAGTGTTTCGCCTAGTGAGTATGCTCAGCCTGACTGTGCCATTCCTGACGCTAAGTCTTCATTTCGGGATACAGCGCATGCTCCCACACTTAGTGTGAAAAGCCTCTTTGCACAGGTACTTGCATTCCGTGCCGGGTCTAAGTCCTGTTTTGTGCCGAGACACCATGCTAAAGCTGATAGTCTTTTTTCAGAGACTCTATTTCATGCAACTGACCATGCTCAGGCACTTACTGCATCAGAAACTAGGTCCGGTAATGAACTCTTTGGCCCTGCCCCTGATGTGGGGGGGCCCATATAGACCACAGGGCATCAGGTGTCCTGACGATGTGTCCAGGCCACTCCCAAATGGCTTGCAGAGGCCCGCCCCTATGACTTGTCACCTCATTATTGATGGTCAGACGATGACTGGTGAGGTGTTTGTGTCATGGCAGCCATGAGGTCATTATTGAAGTTGCGGTTCCAAATAGGACGCTAGTTATGCCACTCATGACTTGTCACTCTGCTTTTGTCTCCAGGAGGTGCATTGTGGTCCACCCTGGTTTGGGGCGGACCCAGGTTATAAAACGGGCTGGAGCCAACAAGGAGGTGCGCAGTCTTCTATTATGCTCCGAAAGAGCACACCTCCATGTGTTGAACCCATTGCGGCTTTAGGCCAGAGGTAGGCAGGGATAGGGCGTCGATGCAGGCCGCCACCACAGTTGGTAACGCAGAACGGTTAAGACCAGCTGCTGTCCTACAAGTCCTGCTTGTGCAGCCCAGTGGCATTAACAGGCCTGCTGCTGCTGATGCGCCTGCTGTCCACAGGTGTGGCCCCAATGCACACGGTCAGCATACTGAATGGCCCCTGTGATGTTAACAGGGAGTTCCTGGGCTGGGTGGGCGTGTGGACCCTGTGACGCTAACAGGGCTCCCAGTCTCAAGATCCGAGTGGCGTCTAACTCGGTTCAGGCAACCATTAGTTTCATAGCCACACAGATCTGTATCCTCCACCTAACCTTCCATTTGCCAACCTCTCCTTTTCCATCTGGGAGCACAGTGGACATTGACTGCTGATGGGGATATATACCTTTCTCTTTCTTTTCGTATTAATTTTCGTTATATACCGGTAACATAGTATATACCACCTTATCCAAATCTGCCAGTCCCACCGTAACAGATGGTGTTTCTTCATCAAATGTTACTTTTGCTTAACCACCAAACCCACGGACAAAAACTTTTTTCCCCTTTCCAACACACCAGTTCCCCTTTCCACCAGCATTTGTCCTTTTTCAACTCATTTGGTATATGACCAAAAGTGCAACTCTGCAGGGACACCGTACTCAATGCCATCTCAGCCCAGCAGCCAGCCCTCGGCCTCTCAGATGTGGACAAGTAAAAGCCCATTTCCTCCTATCCATGACAAAGCGTTGAGATTCACTCTGTGCAGCACTGGTGTTTACTGGAAAAGCAGATCTAAGAATCCGTACCACCTTCTGCAGATACTCCTGTATACGTGCGTCCCTTTCTATGGCTGGAATTATTTCGCCAAATTTTGTCTGGTACCGGGGATCTAACAGTGTGGCAACCCAGTAGTTAGCATTACTTCGAATTCGTACAATCCGAGGGTCATGTTGTAGGTAGTGCAGCAAGAAGGCGCTCATGTGTCTTGTGCATCCAGGAGGACCAAGTCCTTGGTGTGTTGGTGGCAGAGAGGTGAGAATCGTGCCTCCTTCCTCTGCCCTCTCCCCCCAACCTCGCACAACCGAAATGTGAGCAAGCTCTCACTCATCTGCTGAGTCTTCCATGCCCATCGCCAGTTCGTCCTCCATTTCTTCATGGGCTCCTGCACCTTCCTCAACAATTTTTGCTGATACTATGCGCCCTTGTTAATCCCTCTCCCCCACCGTCCCTTGACTTCCGCCTAGGTGCCGCTCACCGTCTGGACCTTGTAGATCTTATTATCCCTTCTGCATATGACTCCTCCTGTACTTCCTCCCCTTCCTCTTGGACCAACACCTGACTCTGAATAATGCATACAGTGTGCTACATCTTGTAGGTGACCAGAATTGTCACGCTGAGAATGGCATCGCCAGTGCTAAAGATCTTCGTAGATATTTGTAAACTGTGTAGAAGGGTGCATAGGTCCTTGATCTGACACCACTCCAGCAGCGTGATCTGCACCACCTCTGGATCAAGTTAGCCCAGGCTATACGTCATACCGTATTTCAGCAGGGCTCTGCGGTGCTGCTACAGACGCTGAAACATGTGCAGATTCAAATTCCTGCGTGTCGGAACATCGCATTTCAGGCGTTTAACCGCCAGACCCTAAGACTTCAGGAGCGATGAAAGTTGTTGAGCTGCTGGGTGCGAAGGATGAAAGTGAGCACATAGCAGCGTGCCCGCTGCACAAGGCCATGTAGTCCGGGATGGTATTTTAAAAATTGCTGGAGAATCAGATTCAACACGTGAGCCATACAAGGCACGTGTGTCACATTGCCCTGACGAAGGGCCGCAGACAGGTTTGCATCATTGCCGCACACGGCTGTTAAGTCACCAACGTAGTCCACTCAATCAATTTGTACTCCGGTCGCCAGGTGACAACGTGTTCCTTTCGTGCATAGTGCTGATGATGGGAGAGGAGTCGATGCCTGCGGCGCAGGTGGACGCAGGTTATGGTCACCCACTGGGTTGCGTTACCTTGACAGATACAGAACCACAGGCTGAATGTAGGTGGTGGGTATCTCACAGATGAAGTACCATCATTCAGCTACAACCAATGGGAAGACACCACACTCTTTTTTAGGCCCCTCCTGTCTGCAGACCACTGCCAGACAAAGCTATGAACCTCTTGTTACTGTTACCCCCAGTTCAGTTTTAGGAGTTTGTGTGCTTGTTACCTGACTACTTTTCCTGCTTGCTGTTTATGTACCTCGTTGGCCGATCCGCATTTCACCTCTGCTTGTTTTCTGATTAAGTCCTGGCCATCCCATTCTGTTCCTCTTCCTCAATTAATGTTTTTGACCCTGCATGACTACTATTCTCTGGAACTGCAGCCTTCCACAGGTATTGATCCACTTGGGCCCTGTGTAATTCCAAATCACTGTATAGGGGTTAAAGGGTTTCAGGGTTCTGGGTGTCCAGCTTGGTGAGTGGCTTGCCTCTAGCCTATCCTTTACAGCCCATCTGAGTGTGTCGATCCAGGCAGGTGTTACACCGTGCCCTCTGCAGAAGGCCATGTAGGCCGGGATAGTGTTTTAAAAATTGCTGGACAACCAGGTTCAACACGTGAGCCATACAAGGCACGTGTGCCACATTGCCCTGAAGAAGGTTCGCAGACTGGTTTGCATCATTGTCGCACTCGACCTTCCCTGGCTGTTGGTTGAGTGGAGACAACCATTGCTGAAACTCGGTCTCACTCTCCAGAGCTAACCGTCCACAATTCCTCAGCAGTGTCTCACATTTCCCCTACATTTCAAAGTAAACATTTGACCGCCTGATGGCCTTGAGCTCTGCTGCCAGCATAGTAAGGAGGTGTGTGGGATTCCTTGGGCGCAGTTACAAGGAAGGGTGGCCTGACCACACAGGGTTTGGGCCGAGGTGGAGGACCCACACGAGGTTAAGGAGGCAGAAGCAGTGGAGGAACTTGTACATACAGAGGAAGGATTGACACACAAGTCGTGGGGACGGCAAGACTTGTACAGCAAACCCTTCTCCATCTCTCACCATAGTTACCCAGTGCCCAGTCAGCAACATGTAACTCTCCTGTCCATACTTACTGGTCCAAGTATCTGTGGTGAAATGCACCCTGTCACACACAGAGTTTCTCAAGGAATCGGTGAGGTTGTGTGCGACCTGCTGTGGTAGCGCGGGCACACCTTTCTTGGAGAAGGAGTGACAACTGGCCATCGGCTCTTGGGGCACTGCAATGGGCATAAGGTCTCGAAAATCCTCGGTCTCAAAAGGGTGTAAAGGCAGCCTTTCTGTTGCCAACAAGTTGCAGATGATGAAACTCAACCTCTTAGGCATGTCATGCCCTTCGAAAATCATGTAAAACACAGCGAGGGGACTCCAACCACAGTCTCCCTCGTTTCCACTAATTGGGCCACACACACCCCACTTGACTGGCATCACTTGATCCCCCTTTTCAAAATGAAACAGATGCTTTGCATGAAGCACTCTCAAAAATACGCGTGCCTTTCCCGTCCCCTGGATGACCCAGGGGAAGAAAAGTCCTCTGAGAGCCATGACTTGTTCATCTTGGTTCTTTTTTCAAAAGCGAGGGGACTCCAACCACAGTCTCCCTCGTTTCCACTAATTGGGCCACACACACCCCACTTGACTGGCATCACTTGATCCCCCTTTTCAAAATGAAACAGATGCTTTGCATGAAGCACTCTCAACAATACGCGTGCCTTTCCCGTCCCCTAGATGACCCAGGGGAAGAAAAGTCCTCTGAGAGCCATGACTTGTTCATCTTGGTTCTTTTTTCAAAAGCGAGGGGACTCCAACCACAGTCTCCCTCGTTTCCACTAATTGGGCCACACACACCCCACTTGACTGGCATCACTTGATCCCCCTTTTCAAAATGAAATAGATGCTTTGCATGAAGCACTCTCAAAAATACGCGTGCCTGTCCCGTCCCCTGGATGACTCAGGGGAAGAAAAGTCCTCTGAGAGCCATGACTTGTTCATCTTGGTTCTTTTTTCAAAAGCGAGGGGACTCCAACCACAGTCTCCCTCGTTTCCACTAATTGGGCCACACACACCCCACTTGACTGGCATCACTTGATCCCCCTTTTCAAAATGAAACAGATGCTTTGCATGAAGCACTCTCAAAAATACGCGTGCCTTTCCCATCCTCTGGATAACCCAGGGGAAGAAAAGTCCTCTGAGAGCCATGATTTGTTCATCTTGGTTCTTTTTTCAAAAGCGAGGGGACTCCAACCACAGTCTCCCTCGTTTCCACTAATTGGGCCACACACACCCCACTTGACTGGCATCACTTGATCCCCCTTTTCAAAATGAAACAGATGCTTTGCATGAAGCACTCTCAAAAATACGCGTGCCTTTCGCCTCCCCTGGCTGACCCAGGGGAAGAAAAGTCCTCTGAGAGCCATGTCCACATTGTCAGTGGACAGACACGTGTGCTTATCTGCCAGCAGACCCCCAGCAGCACTGAAGACAGGTTCCGAGAGAAGGCTGGCTGCAGGACATGACAAGATCCCCAAGGCGTACGTGGCAAGCTCAGGCAATTTATCCAGATTGGAAGCCTAAAATGAGCAATGCTCAAGTTGCACAGTAATGGCATCGATGTTTCCTTGCATATACTCATATATCTGTGTCTACTCCTCTTTTTCCTTGTCCAGCTCTTTTGTTTTCGCATGAGTATATGTCCTTGTCACTTTCCCATGTGTTTGTGTTGTGTTGTGAGTTGTTTGTCACCTTTTGGACACCTTTGAGGGTGTTTTCTAGGTGTTTTTATGTGTTTGTGATTGCCTGCCATTGTTTCCTATGCGGTTCGAGTTCGGTTCGTCGAATGTTCGACGAACCAAACTCGAACGGGACCTCCGTTCGGCGAACCGACCTCGAGCCGAACCGCGACCGGTTTGCTCATCTCTAATAATGAGTAGTCGGTAATGCTTACAGCTCTTCGATGGAGACAGGGTCGGACTGGGGTATCTGGGGCCGACCAGGGGAATTGACTATAGGGGCCCAGCCTACAGCTACATGCAAATACCTATTAGCCGCGATCCCCGTTATAGTGAAGCAATGACTGTAAAACATGCAGCTCCTGCACATCTCCTGTGCAACATAACTGATGTATAATTACAGTAGTTTGCAGTAGAGAGTCTTTGGTGACAAGTTATCAGCAATCCACAGGTTCGGTAGTTGATAACTTATTGATCGTTGGTACCAAACCAGTGGAAACCGCACCGATCAGAAGAATGAGAAACTTTTATCCCTGACAGGGCATTTATATCCCCATTATATAATGCAGCGCAGGTGGGGTATGTGACCACAGCTCCATTCATCCTCTTTGGGGTGGTCAGATAAAAACAAGTGCAGCGCTCGCAGCCACTGAGGGAATGAATGGATCAGGGATCGAGTCAGACAAGAGCTCCAGTGTAATGGGGATAAAAGTTGCACATTTTGCCGATCAGTGCGAGTCCCATTAAACAGACCTCCACTGATCAATAAGATATCACTAATCCTTAGGCCATGTTCACACGTTCAGTATTTGATCACTATGTAACCTCAGTATTTGTAGCCAAAATCAGGAGTGGCTGAAAAATACAGAAGTGGTGCCCGTATTTCTATTCTACTTTTCCTCTGATTTTTCCGCTCCTGGTTTTGGCTTCAAATACTGAGGTAAAAAACTCACCAAATACTTTGTGCACCTGGCTTTAGAAGAGGTGATTATTTGTTTTCACTGGAGAACCTCTGTAAGTGCATATGTGCTACAGTGCAATAGTCACAGGACAGGGAGGGGTTAAACGTTCAAATATTTAAACTATTGGAAATAAAGACTCTTCCCCATATTGATATCAGAGAGAAAAAGTGACCTCCATACACAACACAATCCACTAGACCAAGACCAATAATACCACATACAAGGGGGAAATACCACCACACCGTGACCAGACCACATATTACCACCACATAGTGACCGAATATAACCACATACAAGGGAGAAATACAGCCACACCATGACCAAACATATTACCACCACATAGTGATAAAACACAACCACATACAAGACTAGAGATTAATACTGCCACACCATAATTAGAGCACATAATAACCAAATATTAACACATACAAGGGAGAAATTCCACGACACTATGACCAGACCACATAATGACCAAATAATACTACATACAAGAAACAAATACCTAAACGAACAAAAAAGTCCAGCTCACCCCAATATAAAGATGTGATCCTGAGACGGTGCACGGATGGAAGGCGAATCCACAGCATGTAGGTAGGTAATGAAATTCCAGCAACTGCGTCCAGTAAAATAAAAACTTCGACTTTTATTTCAACAAGGTTAAAAGCGATAAAACCAATTCACATGAATGGAAAGGAAGACGCGTTTCAGACAGTATACAGTGCCTACAAGTAGTATTCAACTCCCTGCAAATTTAGCAGGTTTGATAAGATGCAAATAAGTTAGAGCCTGCAAACTTCAAACAAGAGCAGGATTTATTAACAGATGCATAAATCTTACAAACCAACAAGTTATGTTGCTCAGTTAAATTTTAATAAATTTTCAACATAAAAGTGTGGGTCAATTATTATTCAACCCCTAGGTTTAATATTTTGTGGAATAACCCTTGTTTGCAATTACAGCTAATAATCGTCTTTTATAAGACCTGATCAGGCCGGCACAGGTCTCTGGAGTTATCTTGGCCCACTCCTCCATGCAGATCTTCTCCAAGTTATCTAGGTTCTTTGGGTGTCTCATGTGGACTTTAATCTTGAGCTCCTTCCACAAGTTTTCAATTGGGTTAAGGTCAGGAGACTGACTAGGCCATTGCAACACCTTGATTTTTTCCCTCTTGAACCAGGCCTTGGTTTTCTTGGCTGTGTACTTTGGGTCGTTGTCTTGTTGGAAGATGAAATGACGACCCATCTTAAGATCCTTGATGGAGGAGCGGAGGTTCTTGGCCAAAATCTCCAGGTAGGCCGTGCTATCCATCTTCCCATGGATGCGGACCAGATGGCCAGGCCCCTTGGCTGAGAAACAGCCCCACAGCATGATGCTGCCACCACCATGCTTGACTATAGGGATGGTATTCTTGGGGTCGTATGCAGTGCCATCCAGTCTCCAAACGTCACGTGTGTGGTTGGCACCAAAGATCTCGATCTTGGTCTCATCAGACCAGAGAACCTTGAACCAGTCTGTCTCAGAGTCCTCCAAGTGATCATGAGCAAACTGTAGACGAACCTTGACATGACGCTTTGAAAGTAAAGGTACCTTACGGGCTCGTCTGGAACGGAGACCATTGCGGTGGAGTACGTTACTTATGGTATTGACTGAAACCAATGTCCCCACTGCCGGAGCTCCTTCCTTACATAGTTACATAGTTACATAGTTACTTAGGTTGAAAAAAGACCTAGGTCCATCTAGTTCAACCTTCCTCCACCAGTTCTACATTTGGTGACTAAGTCATTTATAACCAACAATGTTGTGTGTACTGAGGAAATCATCCAGCCCTTTTTTGAAAGCTGTTATAGTATCTGCCATTACTACCTCTTGTGGTAGGGCATTCCACAGTCTGACTGCTCTAACTGTAAAGAACCCTTTCCTATTTAGCTGTCGGAATCGCTTTTCTTCCACTCGCAGTGAGTGCCCCCTGGTCCTTAGTACTGTCTTTGGAAGAAATAAGTCATGTGCCAGTCCTTTATATTGACCACACATGTATTTATACATATAAATGAGATCTCCTCTGAGACGTCTTTTTTCTAAGCTAAACATATCTAACTTTTTCAACCTGTCATCATATGTGAGGCCTTCCATTCCTTGCAATAGTCTAGTTGCCCGCCTTTGAACTGACTCTAACTTCTGAATGTCCTTTTTAAAATGTGGAGCCCAAAACTGAATCCCATATTCCAGATGTGGCCTTACAAGTGATTTATAGAGGGGTACCAATACGTTGGGATCACGGGATCTAATCTCTCTTTTTATACACTGTGATAACACGCTCCGGGATCGCCTTTGCTGGGTTCAAAGGGCACGTATTCACCTCAGGCAGACAGCCGAATTCAAGGTGTAACTGACGCTTGGTCAGGTTTATTGCAGTGAAGCATAAACAAAAAGAAAAAAAAACACCAACAAAATAATTCCTTGCCTGTCCGGCACTAACTATACACGGTGTTATCCTAACTACCAACTGGAGGGCTTCTCCCTTCCAGCTAAACCATACAAACATCAGGCACTGCTCCTCACAAGTGTCTCCTACACAGACAGGCTTACTGTGTTCCCAGATGGAGACCCTCCCCCAACTTCCCAGATTCCTTTTACCTCCGTCCTTCACCTCCCATTAATCCATTAGTAGCCGCGAAATTGGGAATGAACCGTCGGTAGTAGCCAGCTATTCCCAAAAACGCTCTCACCTGCTTCTTGTTGACTGGTTGCGGCCATTTCTGAATGGCTTGTATCTTGTCAATCTGGGGTTTAACAATTCCCCTCCCAATTACGTATCCCAAATACCGGGCTTCTTCCAGCCCGATATGACATTTCTTGGGGTTTGCTGTTAGACCCGCCTCCCGCAGGTCCTCAATCACAGCCTCTAGTTTCTGGAGGTGCGTCTCCCAGTCCAGGCTGTAAATGACTATGTCATCCAAATACGCAGAAGCATACTGCCTATGGGGCCTCAGGACTCGGTCCATCAACCTTTGAAAGGTTGCCGGTGCCCCGTGTAGTCCAAACGGCATATACACATACTGGTATAAACCTTCCGGTGTAGAAAACGCGGTTTTCTCTTTAGCGGCCTCTGTTAGCGGGATCTGCCAATAGCCCTTCGTTAAGTCTAGGGTCGTGATATACCGGGCTTTTCCAAGCCGATCTATTAATTCATCGACCCGTGGCATAGGGTATGCATCAAATTTGGAGACCGCATTTAATCTCCTGAAGTCATTGCAGAATCTAATGGAGCCGTCTGGTTTCGGTATTAACACAATCGGACTCGACCAGGCGCTATGCGATTCCTCGATTACACCTAACTCCAACATGGTCTTCACTTCTCGGGAGACAGCTTCCCGCCGAGCCTCCGGTATTCGGTAGGGCTTTACCTGAACTGTTACCCCAGGCTCTGTTATGATGTCATGTTTAATGAGAGTGGTCTGCCCGGGCTTTTCCGAGAAAAACTCGTGATTGTTGATTACAAACTGCTTGACGTCGGTCTTTTGCCGCTCCGACAGAGTCTCCGCCGTCCCGACATCCAGTATGGTCTGCTTGCAGACCGGAAGGGCCAGACCTGCTGACAGAGCTGGACGGTCCTTCCAGGGTTTTATCAGATTCACGTGATAAATCTGTTCAGGCTTCCTTTTACCAGCCTGGTACACTTTGTAGTTTACCTCACCCACCCATTCCTTAATTTCAAAGGGGCCTTGCCACTTTGCCAGAAATTTGCTTTCTGCCGTGGGGACCAGGATCAACACCCTATCTCCGGGTGCAAAAGTACGGATCTTGGCCCCCCTATCATAAATCCTTTTCTGTGCTCCTTGAGCCTGTATCATATGCTCTTTAACGATGGGCATCACCGCCGCAATACGGTCCTGCATTTGGGTTACATGGTCTATTACGCTTTTGAACGGGGTGACCTGTCCCTCCCAGGTTTCTTTAGCGACATCTAACAGTCCACGGGGACGTCGGGCGTACAGAAGCTCGAAAGGAGAGAACCCGGTGGAAGACTGGGGCACCTCCCGGATGGCAAAAAGCAAATACGGGAGTAAGTAGTCCCAGTTCTTCCCGTCCTTGTCTATCGCCTTACGGAGCATCTGTTTCAAAGTTTTGTTAAACCGTTCGACCAGTCCGTCCGTTTGAGGGTGATACACGGAGGTGCGTAACTGTGCTATTTGTAACAGCCTGCAGAGTTCTTTCATTACTTTAGACATAAAGGGGGTTCCTTGGTCTGTGAGTATTTGTTTTGGGACACCAACCCGACTAAACACATGGACCAGCTCCTTGGCAATGGTCTTGGTGGCCGTGTTACGCAAAGGGATGGCCTCGGGGTAACGAGTGGCATAATCCAAGATGACAAGGATGTGCTGGTGTCCTCGTGCAGACTTGGGGAGGGGTCCAACTAAATCCATCCCAATTCTCTCAAATGGGATCTCGATGATAGGCAGAGGTACTAAGGGGCTACAGAAACGGGGCCTAGGCGCAGAGATTTGGCAGTCAGGACAAGACTCGCAATAGGTGCGAATATCGTGATGCATGCCGGGCCAAACAAAACAGTGTAATATCCTTTCGGTAGTTTTCTGGACCCCCAGGTGTCCCCCCATCATGTGTCCGTGTGCCAGGTCCAGCACTCTCCGCCTGTAGGCTCTCGGCACAACCAATCGTTGTACTGTGTCATCCCCCTTCTTCTCTATCTGATAGAGAAAGTCATTCTCCAGTGCCATGTAGGGGTAAGACAGCCTAGTACCTGCATCCACCTGCACCCCGTTTATCATTTTAACATTTTTTATAGCCTGAGAAAGGGTAGGATCTCTCATTTGCTCACTTTGGAAGTCATCTTTCTGGACTTCCAAATTCAGCCAAGAGGAAGGGTGACAGCCACCCGTGTCCGCCTCTGCCCCGGGTTCATCGGAATCACCCGCCAGAACTGAAAAGGGGAACTGGGGGTTGTTTTCAGCGGATTCCTCCTCTGAACCCTCTTGTGGGGCATCCTCTAGTGGCTCCGGGCCCACACAAGGTGTGGGAGAAGGATCATCCGTGCGGCTACCCTGGGGTACTAATTGGTTCTCCCACAACTGCCAGAAGTGGGGAAAATCCCTGCCCAAAATGATATCATGCAATAGTGCTGGTACTAGTCCCACCTTATGATGCACAGACCCATAGGGCGTAGTAATGCAGGAGACCGTTGTGAGGTACGAGCAGGTGTCTCCATGCACACATGTCACAGAAAATTTATCTGACGGTCCCATCGGGACTGCCACCAGACTGGCCTTTACCAGAGTCACCACACTTCCCGAGTCTAATAGTGCAACAACAGTATTGCCATCAATGGACACTTCACACAGGTGTTTTTTCATATCGCCTTGACATGCAGCAACACACACTACCCGTGCAACCATAGCCCTGCGTTTTTCAAAGTCCGTGACATCACACTGCATCGGTTCTGCAGTTACTGGACAGTTTGCAGCAATGTGGCCCGCCTCCTGGCAGCGGAAACACCTCACGGGCCCCTTGCTAAGACCATAGTTTGGCACCTTAGCCCTCACAGGGCCAGCAGTCCTGTTTTCCTCCTCCACTGCCTTAGGATATTTTCCTCCTCCCCATGACCCTGGAACAGTCTTACCAGATCCTCGTCGAGAAGGGGAAGAGCGAGGATGTGTAGCATCGTCCATAAGTCCTTCTGCCAAGGAATAACGCTCCACTAGATCCACTAGCTGATCCGCTGTCGTGGGGTTTCCATGGCTTACCCACCTCTTCAGAGATGGCGGTAGAGCTCTTAGGTATTTATCAAGAACGATTCTTTGTACCATCTCTGGCGCCGTCAGAACCTCGGGCTGTAGCCATTTCTTGGTCAAGTGAATGAGGTCAAACATCTGTGACCGCGGTGGTTTATCGGGCTGATAAGTCCATTGATGAACTCTCTGTGCTCGCACGGCCGTCGTCACTCCCAGCCGGGCAAGGATCTCGGCTTTTAGTTTATCAAAGTCATGCGCTGCTTCAGGCTCAAGATCAAAGTAGGCTTTTTGTGCCTCACCTGCCAGAAACGGTGCAAGCAAGTCGGCCCATCGCTCCTTTGGCCACTTTTCCCGCTCCGCCGTCCGTTCAAACGTGGTCAGGTAAGCTTCCACATCGTCCTCTGTGGTTAATTTCTGCCAGCACCGACTCACATGAATCACCCTCTGGTCAGCCTCCGCATTACTCTCCGGTACGGTCGCCAGACGCTGCGCCACCTGCTGCAAAAGTTGGCGGTCTTTAACCGTCGATTCCACCAGTTCCTTCAACTGTGCCGACATCAAGCGATTTGCCTCTTGCTGCACAGCTGCGGATTGTACCAGCGCTTTCACCACGTCATCCATTATGATGCGCTGTAACGTGCTGCCCGCGTTCTCCACCACAATGTGATAACACGCTCCGGGATCGCCTTTGCTGGGTTCAAAGGGCACGTATTCACCTCAGGCAGACAGCCGAATTCAAGGTGTAACTGACGCTTGGTCAGGTTTATTGCAGTGAAGCTTAAACAAAAAGAAAAAAAAACACCAACAAAATAAATCCTTGCCTGTCCGGCACTAACTATACACGGTGTTATCCTAACTACCAACTGGAGGGCTTCTCCCTTCCAGCTAAACCATACAAACATCAGGCACTGCTCCTCACAAGTGTCTCCTACACAGACAGGCTTACTGTGTTCCCAGATGGAGACCCTCCCCCAACTTCCCAGATTCCTTTTACCTCCGTCCTTCACCTCCCATTAATCCATTAGTAGCCAGGTGATCCTGGCCAGGCTAAGTCACATAGGACCGATACCGGGGTGAGATATACCTGCCCTCATCCACTAAACCCACATGAGTCTCACAACACCCTAAAATCTTGTTTGCTTTAGCAGCTGCTGCTTGACATTGAGTGCTGCTGCTCAGCTTATTTGTAATGAGAATACCCAAGTCCTTCTCCTGTTCTGTAGTCCCGAGTTTACTTCCATTTAATGTATACGCAGCTATAGGATTACTCCGTCCTAGGTGCATTACTTTACATTTATCAACATTAAATCTCATTTGCCAAGTATCTGCCCATTCTGACATCTTATCCAGATCTTTTTGTAATATTGTACTATCCAGGTCAGTTTTTAATATCCTACATAGTTTGGTGTCATCGGCAAAGACTGACACTGTACTATCAATCCCATCCACAAGGTCATTAATAAAGAGAGTAAAAAGAATCGGTCCAAGTACAGATCCCTGCGGCACCCCACTGCTGACTATAGCCCATTTAGAGAATGCACCCTTTATGACTACTCTTTGTTTCCTATCTTTTAGCCAATTCCTTACCCAGTTGCATATTGTGTCCCCTAGTCCTTGCTTCTGGAGCTTTAGTATAAGGCTATTATGTGGGACAGTATCAAATGCCTTTGCAAAGTCCAAATAAATCACATCAGCTGCATTACCAATATCCAGGTTTGAACTTACCCCCTCATAGAACCCCAACAGGTTGGTTAGACACGACTTATCTTTCATGAATCCATGCTGTTTGTCAGTTATCATATTATTTTCTGCAATATATTTTTGCATGTCATCCCTTAAAATGCCCTCAAAAACTTTGCATACTACTGATGTCAGGCTTACTGGACGGTAGTTGCCTGGATCTACCCTCTTACCTTTCTTAAATATCGGTACCACATCAGCAATCCTCCAATCCTGAGGCACCAACCCTGTTACAAGTGAGTCTAAAAAGATGAGATACAGCGGTCTGTCGATTACGGAGCTTAATTCCCTCAATATTCGTGGATGAATGCCATCTGGCCCTGGGGATTTGTCAATGTTTAATTTACTCAGACATAGGCGTACTTCATCTTGTGTTAAATTAATTATATCGGGTGGTGGACTTTGATTTTTCACTTGTTGAATGATCCCTGGTACAGTCAGTTGCTTGGTGAATACAGATGAGAAATGCCTATTTAATATCTCAGTCTTTTGTTTGTCCTCTATAACTAACTTGTTATTATATTTTAAGGGGCCGATACTATCCTTTGTTTTCCTTTTGGCTTTAATGTATTTATAAAAGATTTTGGGATTTATTTTAATGTCATTGGCGATTTTTGTTTCAGTAGCTAATTTTGCTTGTTTGATTTCTTTTTTACATTTCCTATTGATATCTTTATACTTCTGAAATGCTATTTCTGTATTCTCAGCCTTTAAGATTTTAAATGCCCTTTGTTTTTGTTTTATTTTACTTTGTACAGTCTTATTTATCCATAGTGGTTTCTTTTTATTCCTGGACATTTTATTACCAGAGGGTATACGTTTTTTACAGGACTCTAGTAGTAGGACTCCTTGTTGTCCTTGGGTTAGCCTTGACTCTTCGGACAAGCCTGGCCTCGGCACAGGTGGAAACTTTCAAAGGCTGTCCAGGCCGTGGAAGGCTAACAGTAGTTCCATAAGCCTTCCACTTACGGATGATGCTCCCAACAGTGGAGACAGGTAGGCTTAACTCCTTGGAAAGGGTTTTGTACCCCTTGCTAGCCTTGTGACCCTCCACGATCTTGTCTCTGATGGCCTTGGAATGCTCCTTTGTCTTTCCCATGTTGACCAAGTATGAGTGCTGTTCACAAGTTTGGGGAGGGTCTTAATTAGTCAGAAAAGGCTGGAAAAAGAGATAATTAATCCAAACATGTGAAGCTCATTGTTCTTTGGGCCTGAAATACTTCTTAATACTTTAGGGGAACCAAACAGAATTCTTGTGGTTTGAGGGGTTGAATAATAAATGACCCTCTGAATAAACTTTTCACAATTAAAAAAAAAAAATAAAAAAAGAAATAACATTCTTTTTTGCTGCAGTGCATTTCACACTTCCAGGCTGATCTACAGTCCAAATGTCACAATGCCAAGTTAATTCCGAATGTGTAAACCTGCTAAATCTGCAGGGGGTTGAATACTACTTGTAGGCACTGTATGTCCTTAGTCATCTAACATCATGAGTGAACACACAAATGTTTTATAGCCAAAAGAAACATGTGACAACCAATCACCTGGACAGCTGATTACATTGGCTAAACATGCACCAAGCACAACACATATGTGGAATAAAGACTGATTGATCACTATACAATTTAGACAGAAACTTGAAAGGTCTAGAAAAAAAACAAAACAAAACACTTTAGAAAACCACAAATGATCAATTTTGATAAATATTATTCAGTTTGTTTCTCAAATTTAACCCAAAGGACATCCTAGTGCCTAAGTCAAAGATCCATTTTGCCTCTTTTAAATGCAATATAGACACAGGATTTCCTCCTCTCTTAGGTAAAAAAATCTGTTCAATAGCATTGACTCTGAAGGAGTCCACATTGCCACTGTGCACATTGATAAAGTGCTGGGACGCACCTGATGGGCTTCTGCTACTGACGTTTTTTATATCATAGAGATGTGCAAAAATCCTGCGTCTTAATGTGCGATTTATGCTACCTACAAATTTGTACATCACAGAAGGTGCAGGTAATCAAATAAAATACCCCACTGAATCCACAATTAATAAAGGTTTTAATATTGAATTCTTTTTTTGATGTACAAGAACAATTTTTTTTGTATTGTACATGTGTTTGCACAAACCGCATAATTTGTGTCCACACTTGTAGGACCCAGTAGTGGAAAGCCACGTTCTTGCATTGTTATTTTTATTCTGAGAAATTTTGTTCAAGTGGTCACTGGGAGACAAAATCAAACCTATGGTGCGGTTTCTGTTGGAAACAAACTTTACACCATCCCCTAGAATATTTTTTAAGGTATTATCGATAGTCAAAATGGGCAAAACATTTTTTACAATGTTAACTATAGAAAAATAATCTTTGCTGAATTTAGTAGAAAAGACTACTGAATTGGAGGATGTTTTTTCAGGAAAGGTTTTTTTCATCAAATACTGATCTCTGCTTTTTTCATTGGTTTTGTCCATGGCTTTTTTTATAATTGAACTGGAGTAACCTCTGTTTTTGAATCTGCTGGCAATTCGATCACATTCAGCCCCAAAAGCAGCCTCAGATGTACAACAACGTTTAGCTCTAATAAATTCCCCAGTGGGTATATTATTGACAACGTGTTTGGGGTGGCAGCTCCGGGCATGAAGGAGTGGATTGCCAGCAGACAATTTTCTGTAAACCGTACAATCGATTTTTTTGAGTAGCAGTATTAGATGAAAAAAACACATCCAAAAAGGAAATTTTGTTTGGGTCATGTTCATACGTAAACCTGAGATTATAAGGGTTATTTCTGATATAGAACATGAAGTTGTCCAAGCAAGGAGTGTCTCCATCCCAGATGATGATGACATCATCTATGTATCTCACAAAAATAATGATGTTCTTAATAAAGGGATTATTGACAGAAAAAATATATTATTCTTCCCACCAGGAAAGAAAAATATTTTCAAGTGATGGAGAAAAACGAGCACCCATTGCACAGCCTTGTAGCTGGATATAGAATTCACCCAAAAATACCAAAAAATTATTTTCCAGCAAAAACCTAGTGACCTCCAGTATAAAATACTGAAGCTCATCTGAATAGTTGCTGTATTTGTGTAAAGAATGTTTTAGTGCAAGAATAGCCAGATCGTGTGGAATGGAAGTGTACAGGCTCTGAATATCACAGGTCACCCAGCTATATTGATTCTGCCAGGAAAAATCGGAAAAAACATTAAGAATGTGTTTAGTATCCTAAATATAACTGGATGACACATGAGACAGAGCCTGCAACCTGACATCCAACCACTCAGAGAGGTGTTCAAGCAATGAATTGATGCCAGACACAATGGGCCTGAAACTACAGTGCCTACAAGTAGTATTCAACCTCCTGCAGATTTAGCAGGTTTACACATTCGGAATTAACTTGGCATTGTGACATTTGGACTGTAGATCAGCCTGGAAGTGTGAAATGCACTGCAGCAAAAAAGAATGTTATTTCTTTTTTTTTTTTTTTTTTTTTTAAATTGTGAAAAGTTTATTCAGAGTGTCATTTATTATTCAACCCCTCAATCCACCAGAATTCTGTTTGGTTCCCCTAAAGTATTAAGAAGTATTTCAGGCCCAAAGAACAATGAGCTTCACATGTTTGGATTAATTATCTCTTTTTCCAGCCTTTTCTGACTAATTAAGACCCTCCCCAAACTTGTGAACAGCACTCATACTTGGTCAACATGGGAAAGACAAAGGAGCATTCCAAGGCCATCAGAGACAAGATCGTGGAGGGTCACAAGGCTGGCAAGGGGTACAAAACCCTTTCCAAGGAGTTGGGCCTACCTGTCTCCACTGTTGGGAGCATCATCCGGAAGTGGAAGGCTTATGGAACTACTGTTAGCCTTCCACGGCCTGGACAGCCTTTGAAAGTTTCCACCCGTGCTGAGGCCAGGCTTGTCCAAAGAGTCAAGGCTAACCCAAGGACAACAAGGAAGGAGCAACGGGAAGATCTCATGGCAGTGGGGACATTGGTTTCAGTCAATACCATAAGTAACGTACTCCACCGCAATGGTCTCCGTTCCAGACGAGCCCGTAAGGTACCTTTACTTTCAAAGCGTCATGTCAAGGCTCGTCTACAATTTGCTCATGATCCCCTGGAGGACTCTGAGACAGACTGGTTCAAGGTTCTCTGGTCTGATGAGACCAAGATCGAGATCTTTGGTGCCAACCACACACGTGACGTTTGGAGACTGGATGGCACTGCATACGACCCCAAGAATACCATCCCTATAGTCAAGCATGGTGGGGTCAGTATCATGCTGTGGGGCTGTTTCTCAGCCAAGGGGCCTGGCCATCTGGTCTGCATCCATGGGAAGATGGATAGCACGGCCTACCTGGAGATTTTGGCCAAGAACCTCTGCTCCTCCATCAAGGATCTTAAGATGGGTCGTCATTTCATCTTCCAACAAGACAACTACCCAAAGCACACAGCCAAGAAAACCAAGGCCTGGTTCAAGAGGGAAAAAAATCAAGGTGTTGCAGTGGCCTAGTCAGTCTCCTGACCTTAACCCAATTGAAAACTTGTGGAAGGAGCTCAAGATTAAAGTCCACATGAGACACCCAAAGAACCTCGATAACTTGGATAAGATATGCATGGAGGAGTGGGCCAAGATAACTCCAGAGACCTGTGCCAGCCTGATCAGGTCTTATAAAAGACGATTATTAGCTGTAATTGCAAACAAGGGTTATTCCTCAAAATATTAAACCTAGGGGTTGAATAATAATTGACCCACACTTTTATGTTGAAAATTTATTAAAATTTAACTGAGCAACATAACTTGTTGGTTTGTAAGATTTATGCATCTGTTAATAAATCCTGCTCTTGTTTGAAGTTTGCAGGCTCTAACTGATTTGCATCTTATCAAACCTGCTAAATCTGCAGGGGGTTGAATACTACTTGTAGGCACTGTAGGTGGGAACAGACCCTTATGGGTTTTGGGCAGGGCATGGAAGAGCAGTATGGAAGGAAATTCGGGGTTAAGAAACTCAATTTGTTTATCATTTAATATGCCTAGATGAAAACCCTCCTCCAAAATGCGAACAAGAGCAGATCTTATCACTTTAGTAGGTTTATTGGGGATTTTTTTATATGTAGTATTGTCATTTAACATATCAAGAAGTTCCTTTTCATATAGTCCAATATCTAATACAGTCACTGAACTGCCCTTATCAGAGCCCCTAATGATGATATGGTCATTGTCCCGCAGTTCCTGCAAGGCAGACCTCTCACTAGCAGATAAATTAGATCCAATATTAACATGCGTTTTAGAAAGTTCAATTAGTTCTTTTTCAACTACGTTTTGAAAATCATCCATAGCCTGAAATTTGGATTGTATGGGGTAATATTTAGTGTTTGGAACTCTGCTGGAAAAATTACTATCCTGCAGTGTTTGAATAACACCCCCAGAGTCAGAAAAATCACGTAGATGCTGCAGAGAGATCTGTTCTGTAAAGGAAGTGGGGACAAAAGCAACCTCATCATCAACATTGCTAGATGGCAAATCAATATCATTTTCATCAAAAAAATGTTTTTTTACTGTTAACCTGCGAACAAATTTGTTAACATCAAGCAATGTTTCAAAAACATCAAATCTGGTAGTAGGAACAAAATTAAGTCCTTTACTCAAAACCGCAATGTGGTCATCAGTCAGAATAGTAGCAGACAAATTCAAAACCGTGAGATGTAATTCATTCAATATTTTCCCCGTCTGGTGCGGTGGTGATACATTCCGTCTATAGGCTTGTTTAGATCCTGCTATTCGTAGTCGTTTCCTTTTCCTTTGGAATTTCTCTGAGGCTTGCTTGGGTAGTTATTTAAGAAACAAATACCACCAAACCATGACAAGACCACATATTACTACTACACAGTGATGAATACTACAATAAATGATCATTAATAAAAACCACAATACTAATAACACTAATGTTACCATCAATGCCATTATACACAGGAGCTCTGTATATAGTGTCAGTGTACAGGTAATACAGTGATCACCGATGACTTTATAAACAGGAGATCTGTATATAGGTAATACAGTGATCACCAGTGACACTATACACAGGAGCTCTGTATATAGTGTACAGTGTGTGTACATGTAATACACTGACTTACCAGTGACATCTCTAGCTGAAGTTATTTATCTTCACTTTTCCTCTTCATCCGGCACTGACCATCATCACTATTTGCTGCCATGACGTGACTCTGCAGAAATTAACACAGTCACCTATAGCTGATCACTGTCTCCCAGGGCACATTCCACACTTTTTCCCCAATTTCTACACTACATCAGACTTTTGTTCCCCCATGGAAGACAGTATCCTCAAAATTAATTTATATTACAGCAGTAATAATCTTCGCTAATATGCCCCTACAGTAATTATACCCTACTTGCCACCATAAACTAATAATGTATGTCCCTCATCCTGGCCCGTTTTATTTAATAATATCTGGGGGAACAAGTGGAATCAGAAGGGGTTGTTAATTGCTTCCTGCACAAAATATCGCCACACACACTGCTCCTCTCCAAAATTGGGCCACAAACTGCCCCTTTCCATAATGTACCCCCAAAACGTGCCCTTTCTATAACTCTCTGCATAAATTCTCGCCCCGCTCCTCATTGTACTATGCTGCCTTTCACAATTCCCCTTCCTAATTGCCTCATAATGATCCTCATTTCCCCATAAAGTCCCCCACTGCCCCATAACGTCACTTGTAAAGTAATACCGCTCCTCCCCCACCAAGGCCCCCTCATTTCAAATTACCGTATATACTCGAGTATAAGCCAACCCGAGTATAAGCCGAGGCCCCTAATTTAACCACAAAAAAATGAAAACTTATTGGCTCGAGTATAAGCCTAAGGTTGGAAATGCAGCAGCTACTGGTAAGTTTCAAAAATAAAAATAGACCGCATCCTTTTTCCGTGTAGCAACGGGCCCCTCCATCCTTGTGCCGTGTAGCAACGGGTCCCTCCATCCTTTTGCCGTGTAGCAACGGGCCCCTCCATCCTTGTGCCATGTAGCAACTGGCCCCTCCATCCTTGTGCCATGTGGCAACGGGCCCCTCCATCTTTGTGCCGTGTAGCAACGGGCCCCTCCATCCTTGTGCCGTGTAGCAACGGGCCCCTCCATCCTTGTGCCGTGTAGCAACGGGCCCCTCCATCCTTGTGCCGTGTAGCAACGGGCCCCTCCATCCTTGTGCCGTGTAGCAACGGGCCCCTCCATCCTTGTGCCGTGTAGCAACGGGCCCCTCCATCCTTGTGCCGTGTAGCAACGGGCCCCTCCATCCTTGTGCCGTGTAGCAACGGGCCCCTCCATCCTTGTGCCGTGTAGCAACGGGCCCCTCCATCCTTGTGCCGTGTAGCAACGGGCCCCTCCATCCTTGTGCCGTGTAGCAACGGGCCCCTCCATCCTTGTGCCGTGTAGCAATGGGCCCTTCCATCCTTGTGCCGTGTAGCAACGGACCCCTCCATCCTTGTGCCGTGTAACAACGGGCCCCTCCATCCTTGTGCCGTGTAGCAACAGGCCCCCCCATCCTTCTCCTGTGAATGCGGCTGGAACCCGGTGACATCCAGAACAGGAAGCAGAAAAGGACAGTGGGTCCCACGAGACTGCTGTTGAAAACCAAGGGGGAAGGACCGGAAGGATGTCGGCACCTGATGGTGATGGCAGAGCTGCAGCTCCCACAGCAGTGCAAGATGACTGAGAAGCAGCGGGTCCCGCTCTGTGGTCTCAAGATCGGCGGACCCTGCGGTCCCGGCGGTCAATCAAGTTATGCCGATTACCCTACCTTACGTGCCCGGTGCCGCCTGGCTGCCCCAGTATGATGGCCGACCTGATGCCCTTCAGGTATTTAAGAAAAAGATATGTACTGTTCTCAATATGTATGCAATGACTGGCAAACAGCGCGCATCCGTGGTACTCGGACAGCTGACAGGCGCAGCCGAGCAGGAGGTAGAGACATGGACTGACGAGGATCGGGCCTCATTACCTGTCATATTTGATAAACTGCAGATAGCCTTTGAAACTCGCATGGAAGCGGAGCTGAGGATGCAATTCTACAACTGCAGGCAGCGTCCCCAGGACAGCATTAGAGACTATGCCCTGAGGCTACAAACCGCCCTGCGCACCCTAAAGCTAATAGACTCTATCAGTGAACCAAAGAGCAATAAAATGCTTGTGGAGCAGTTCTTGCAGGGGCTGGAGTCATCCGAAGATTGCAAGCAGCTGTGGCTGTGGGCCCTGGAGCACCTGGACTTAAACTTTGCAGTTTTAAAGGACCGGGCCATAAAGGCTCTACAGACCCCTGAGGTCAATGACTTTATACCATCATCTTGGTCAGCTGACACCTCTCACCTGCTGGTGAAACCTTCTCTATTAGCCTTACCAGCACCTGCAGGGCCTGCAGCACCCCCTGGAGCTCCTGGTGATCTGTCATCCCAAGTTCAAAAGCTGACCAAGGACGTCGCCAGGATCCTCGAGGCCATGCAGCTCCAGCCAAAGACTAAGCCGGTGGAGAAGATCCAGCTTGCCGACAGCCCTGAGGCTGTCCCCTGGATGCAGAGAAGGGGCAGCAACCGGTATGGACAACCCGTTTGTTACAGGTGCAACAAGACCGTCCATTACGCCTATCGGTGCCCTTTAAACGGTCAACCCCTGAGGCCAAGGTCCAATCCTCAGGAATAGACCAACAAGGCCCAGCTGATTGGCGTGAACAGTACGTCGGAGGCCACCCCATCATCTCCCTCACCGTAGACGGGATTTCGACGTTTGCACTTCTGGACATCGGCTTGCAGGTAACGACTATACCCTATGTACTGTATAAGCGTTACTGGTCTGATGATGACCTTACCTCGCCAGATTCTGGCCTTACCATTAATGCAGCCAATGGACCTCCAATAACCCAAGTATGGTTTAAAGAGTGACTCTTAAGGTGGGGAGAGTGGAGTTAGAGCATCAAGGACTTATAGTGGTGCAGAATGACCCTAGTGATCGTAGCCAGAAAATGGTCCTAGGAACCAATGTTATTGAAAATTGTATGGGGGAAGTATTGTACTTACTTCAGCAGCTGTCTGCAACGGCAGGAGTGGGGCGGCAGAGAGTCCTGCAACGTGAGATCCGAGCCCTCCTGCTGAGGCAACAGGAATCTGTCTGGTGGGGAGATTGGTGGTGTGCGAGTGATGGATGTTGCTCAAATAGAATACCAATACAGGATGTTTAACGTAGATATATTGCATCAAAACCAAATTCTTTTCTACTTTTAAATAAAATATAATTTTATTAAGTATCAATTCACAAACATACATATAGTTAAACACTAAAAACAATCATGGAGATGAGAAAGAATAGAGGGGCCAAAGCCCTAATCTTTCCCTTCCTAGTATACGGGGGTCGGCGTCCTAGTTCTAGTGACGCCCCCGTTCCACGGCGGCTTGGCCCTAGGTAGTCCCTCCCTAGTTCTAGGATAAGTGCATTGACTCAGGGGAGTGTACAAACCCAAAGCAGTAAGACCACAGAGAGAATAGGTGCACAGTCTAGGGTAACTAATTTTTCTGTATAATCACCTGGGGCTGACAGGGAAAAGGGGCCTAGAGTTAGTCGTGTATATTCATCAGTCTGTGTGCTCAGTAATAGATAATAGTAAATTAGCTGTGAATATGAAACTTTACTATCCACGAATCTCCCAACGCATTTCGCCCTTTCTGATAATGGTAGTCTCAGGGCTCATCAGGGGCGTCTTAACTAGATCCTTGAAAAGTTTATTCATTAATTCAAATCAGGGAATGGAAGGGTCCACACTTAGCGTGACAGAAATAATTTCAGTATATCCAGGATCTTATTCGGTCAGAAAAATACACCCTCCTAGAGAATTGTGCCACCTCAGTCCATAGTTGTATAATGGAAATTGTTTCTCACTGGTTATCCATACAACAGGCCTCAGTGGGTCTATATTAATTTCCCCATAGGTTCGTTACCTTCACCTATGGAAGTGTGTATAACAGGACTGGATTCCAGTTAGATTACATAGATAGGGTCCGGGACCTTGCTAGCGTATGGTGCGCTGTCATTCAGCTGACCTCCAAGTCACAATGGGATTCCCCTTCAGCAACAGTACATGCAGGTTCAACAGTGCTGCAGTAAACCGCTGTCACAAAGACAATCCTGGTTGCTGTCTTTCCCAGTGGAGCATGCATGGGACACAACGTCAGTGACGGCCAGACCCAGGGATCCACGCTCCTGTACCAACATTTATCTGAACATAAGATACCTGAGTTGCTGAGGACAAGTACAGCGGTTTAATGCAGCACTGTTGAACCTGCATGTATTCTGATATATAATATATGTCTCCAATCCTGGTATATAAGTTCCCCATCCTGAGGCCATCCTAGTATATATGTCCCACATCTTGGTCCCCTTCTTGTTTAATATGTTCCTTATCCTGGTATATATGTCTCTAATCCTGGGCCTCTTCACGGTAAATCTGACACCATCCTTTTATATATGTCTCTCATCCTATGCCCCTTCCTGATATATATTTCCCATCCTGGTATATCTGTCTCCCACCCTGGACCCCTTACATGTATATATGTCCCCCATCCTGGATCCATTCCTTGTATATATGTCTCCCATCCAGGGCTCCTCCGTGTTTAATATGTCCCCCCCATCCTGATATATACTGTATGTCTGCAATCCTGGACCCTTTCATGGTAAATATAAAACCATAATGGAATAGGGGACCTGCGGTTGAGACCAGCCGGCCTCGGGTGACTAGTTTCCAGCTTACTGTGAGCAAAGGAACCAGTTACTACTGTGGACTGTGCAAATTTAACAGCATGCCGTTTGGACTCTGCAACATACCTGGAACACTTCAAAGGTTGATGGAATGTTGTGTGGGACACCGTAACTTCGAGACAGTACTGCTTTACCTGGACGATGTGATTGTATACTCGAAAACCTACGAGGAACATCTGGAGCAGCTAGCTGAGATATTTGAGGCACTGTCCAAGTATGGAATGAAGTTGAAGCCATCAAAGTGTCACCTGTTGAAACCCAGGGTCCAATACCTCGGACACGTTGTCAGCACAGAAGGAGTAGCGCCAGATCCAGAAAAGATTATTGCCATCAAGAACTGGCCAAGACCGACTACCGTCAAAGAGGTACGTCAGTTCCTGGGCCTGGTAGGATACTACAGAAGATAAATCAAGGGCTACATGAAGATGGCAGTGCCTTTACAAGAACTCCTGGTAGGCCAGACCAAAAAGGGTAAAACTTCTGGTCCTCCATTCAAATGGGGTGAGGGAGAAGAAAACTCCTTCAGACAGATGAAGTTAGTGTGCCGCCCCCGCGTCAGCAGCCTGCCACCGCTGCTCGGATCCGGATCCGTGGTGGCTTGAGGAGTCTCCGGACCCGTGCGTTGGGGTTGCGCGGCCACTAGGAATAAAGGGGGTTATTTACAGGGGATTGTATGGACAGTTTGTGACGCCACCCGTGGTGCGTGGTAAAATGGAGTACCACCGCTGCAATGGGGAGTACCTGGTGGCAATGTTTGACCCCTCCACGGGTAGGGGGAATGCCCCGGGACTCGGTGTAGGTGACAGGGAGGTGCTGTTGGGATGGTTAGGGATCACTTTAGCACTCAGTTCAATAACGCTGACACCGACAACCGTGGTAAACCAAAGTTCGTTGGACCGCTGTAGCAGGGAGGGAGCATGCCTGGATCCCGTGCCCGTTGGTGTTGCTTGTTAGCCTGTGGCCTTTTCCGTGGCACCTTATTTCTAACTGGTCCCTCTAGCATAGAACTATCGGGTCCCACTCACCAGTATGGCTAACTGGATGAGCTTGCTCTCAGGGTCACGCTTGGGATTTTCTGGTCTATGTAGTGGGAAAGTCCTATCCCCCTCATTGCGCTAGTACCCCGATTTTGGAGCGGGTGGAGAACGGATCTTGAAGGCTCCGTCCTCGTCGGGTAAATTGTCAAGACGCTTGAAGCTCCTTCTCGACCTAGGGTCCATGTACCCTATCGCGACAGTCAAAGAGTGCCACTGCAGCCAATTGTTACCAAACAGCCGTTAGTTTCACATGATCCAGGGCTACAAGCTCTAACACCTAGTCGAACAGGCTACACCTATGCCCTCACAATGGTGGATCATTACTCTAGGTTCTTAGTGGTCGTCCCAATCAAGGACTGAACAGCAAAGACAGCAGCAAAAGCCTTTCAAGCACCTTTTTGCAGACCCCATGGATACCCAGAGCAGGTATTGACAGACCAAGGACCTGCATTTGAAGCTGAAATATTCCAGGAATTCTGCACAAACCAATGGCATGTGTGAAAGAATGAACCAAATCGTCATTGACTTGTTGAAAACTCTACCATTAGAGGGGAGAAACATGGCCAGAAAAGCTACCTGACCCAGTGGATATATACAATAACATCCCAATAAGTTCAACAAACTGTAGGTGGGCATACCTCATGAGAGCAAGACCTGGAAGATTGCCAGTTTCTCTTGAAATGGAAGTTGTCATGCCAGAACTAGATTCATCAGAAACTGATTGGAATACTAACTGTCAAGTGCAGTACAGAAAAATACAAGAATGCGTTGAAAAGAGCTTGAACCAAAGTCAAGAAAAACAAGAAAAGGACTTTAACAAGAATGCAAAAGGTGTTCCTTTAACACCCAGAAAAATAGTTCTGAAAAGGAAGAGAAGAGTTCACAAACTCAACGATCAGTGGGAAGCAGAACCCTACACAGTGCTACCTTCTAACACAAACAACAAGAAAGCTTGTGTAATTACCAAGGGTATAGGAAAAACTACATCCACAGTATCAAGGGATCATTTGAAGAAATGCCCAGAACAGTTAAGACCTCAAGAAGAGATTCCCAGTACACCTGAAGTACAAGAACAAAAAGAAAAGGTGATACACACAATACTTGGAGACTTTCCTGAGAACTGGTCTCAATACAATAGAGCCATATTTGTACCAGTGATCACATTCCAACAACAAGTGGAAGAAGTCATTCAAGAAGAACTATCTGCTGCAGTAGAACCAGAAGAGCCTACCAACAGCCAATCTATCAATCAAGGCAGAAGATTGAGAAGTGACAGACAACCACTTTGTGTAAAGCCTGCTTTACACGAGACGACCGATTGTGCGATAGCACGATCGATCGTACCCGCCCCCGTCGTTTTTGCGTCATGGGCAATTAGTTGCCCATGGCGCACTAACTCATTTAACCCCTGTCACACGTACTTACCTTCTGGACGACCTCGCTGTGGGCGACGAACGTCCACTTCCTGGAGTGGGAGGGACGTTCGGCGTCACAGTGACGTCACACGGCAGCCGGCCAATAGAAGCGTAGGGGCGGAGATGAGCGGTATGTAAACATCCCGCCCACCTCCTTCCTACCACATAGCCGGTGGGAGGCAGGTAAGCTGATGTTCATGGTTCCCGTAGTGTCACACGGAGCAACGTGTGATGCCACGGAAACGATGAACAACCGCCGCCATTTTAATTAAACAATTTTATGAAACCTAGAGACGAATACACGACTCACGATTTGTGAGCGATACTGTGTCGCTAGGAGGTGTTACACGAGACAACATCGTGTACGATGCCGGATGTGCGTCACGAAAACCGTGACCCCGAAGATGCATCGCACGATCAGTCGTCTTGTGTAAAGCCCACATAACTCTAGTGTCTCTAAGTGAACTGACACCAGACACTAGAACACCACAAAGACCAGCTTAGACACCAGGATTACGTAAGTCCAGTTGTAGCAACCTAGGTCAACCTCCGCTCAGGTACAGAAAATAAGGTGAATAAAACAGAATGTACCTAAAGTTAATTGTGAAATGTAAATGGTTTAACCTGATTTTTGAACATTTGATAAATATGGACAATGAAGAAAGGTTAAAGATGTTGCATTAACCAGTTCGCACAAAAATTGATATAAAAATGGACCCAGGCTTCAGGACTGGCAGCAGCCAAAAACTTTACCTGTAAATAGTTGCACCAGAGGTGCAAAACCAGAGTGCAACCAATGGACCCTGTTTAACACCGCCACCAAGGAGAGGCCGGGTGCAGGAAAGGTCTGCGGCAGAGGCGGCCTAGACCTGATCACTAAAGAAACCGGTGACCTTCCTCCTAGAGGGTTTTGGGACCAGGATCTTTGGGTGGTGGGTGAAGGGAGAGGGGTACTCCAGGTAAGTAACGTTAAAGCCTGAACCTCCCTTGCGTGGGAAGATTGTTTATGTTTTCTTTATATGCAAAAATAAAAGTGTTAACCTGTATCACTTTGCAGCCCGAGGACATGCTGGAATTAACCAAGGGGGAATGTAGCGCCCCTGAAGCCATCAGGGAGCTACAAGGTACTGCATCCCCATCAGGATGCAGGGCCTACCCCCTAGGGACTCAGAAGACCTGTTCCGCTAACAACTAGACAATCCATAAAACCCTGTTCTTCCCCAAATTCCCCCATAGACTGGTACCAGGCTAGGGTTGGACCAATGGATGGCCACCTAGATGTGGAGCCAATCCAGTCCACTAGATGACCAGGTGGGAAGGACAGACAGTGGACAGTGAGCAGTGAGTCGGTGACAGTGAGAGAGAGAGGACGCACTGACAGGAATGTGACAGTGACCTGAGGGCCCAGGCGGTTGGTTGCCAGTGGAGTACGGTGGTGTACTCCTGGAAACACGCACCAACTGGGTACAGAATCCTAGGTCAGGCAAACGCTCCAGGCAGACCTGATAAAATTTGCACAGTGAGGGGACCATCAAGGACCTCACTGACCTTGAAGTTTGGGACACAGTAGCAACGGGAGAACCGGGGGACCAGGACCAGAGATTCCAACCCCACAAGGTTCACGCTACTGTCATACGGACTACCGTTAAGAGACTACCAGGGGGGGACCCCCCAGCCACTCCAAGCCACGGGGACCCACCAGCTAAAGACAGGTGCAGGGGAAAGAAGCCACCAGTTCACTAAACCGGCACTGGGACTAAGGGGACCTGCGGTTAAGACCAGCCGGCCTTGGGTGATTAGTTTCCAGCTTACTGTGAGTAAAGAAACCAGTTCCACTGCAACCCCTTGTGTGGCATACCTTCTTACAACACCCATCTACATCACCTATCCTCTGGGGCCTGGCCCTGCTTGCGGAGGGCCTAACATTCAGGATGCCACTAACACCAGCCTCAGTAGTGAAAACTGCAGCGGCGGCTCCATCCACATAGCCACAAACCGCAAGTTGTGTCACGTGATAAACTCTTATTTAATTCCCTTGTAAATATAACCCCTTTTAAAAAAAAGGTCAATTCCACGCAGATCATGTGGAAGAACCTAAGTAACGAGGGGGACATGTAATAGGTAATGAGCAACATGGAAATATATATTAAACTAAAGGTACCATAGGTAACAGTGCGTTACATCACATATGGTAAATACCCAATATAATTCTGGTATGTATACATGTATGATGCACCTGGCCAGTGTGCAGAATCATACAGTATGTAAGACCTGAAAAGAATAATTTTCATGAATGCCAGTATACAAAACCACATATAAACAATATAATAACTGCAAATTAATTTATCATTTTATACTTTGATAGATTGCGTATCTCTGAATGCGCCAATACCAAATAGGTGTGTGTGTGTGTGTGTATATGTGTGTATATATATATATATATATATATATATATATATATATATATATATATATATATATATATATATATATATATATATAATTGCCTTATTCTGTCTGTCTGTCTGTCTGTCTATCTGTCTGTCTATCTGTCTGTCTGTCATGCTCCGAAATTGTGTCCTTACGGTGACACAAAGCTGATTGGCCGCTGGGCTCGCCATGGCCCCGCCCCCCCACACGGATTGGCCTCTCGCCCCGGCTCTCTGCAGGCCCCGCCCCCCTCACGCAATGCACGCTCGCTCTGGCCCAACTGACACGGAGCCCCGATTCCCAGGTGAGTACACACACACACACATCAGATCACACTCACTCTCACACTCAATCTCACACACACCTCACACATCACAACATGCTGGGATATCGCTTGCTTCTACACCGGCTCCGTCAGGATCCCAGCAGCGCCACACATAACCTTGCGATGCTGGGATCTTCACGGAGGCCGTGAAAGCTGGTAACCATTATACACATCGGGTAACTAAGGTCCCTTAGTTACCCGATGTGTATCATAGTTACCAGTGTACACCGGCTCACACTCACTCTCATACACACCTCACACACACATCACATCGCATCCACACATCAAGGTCCTGCAGCGGCGGAAAATACAGACACATAACAGCACACACATAACAGCACACACATACACACACACAAATCAGATCACACTCACTCACACACACACATCACATCGCATCCACATACTCACAACATCCTGGGATATCGCTTGCTTCTCGGCGGCGATACTGTGCTGTTGTGATCTTCCAGGACCTGCCGGAGGATCACATGGCCAGAAGCATGTGATATCCCCGGATGTTGTGAGTATAAGCGCGTATGTGCGATATCGTCAGTGTCTGTGTGTGTGAGTGTATGCGATCGGGTGTGTGTGAGTGGATGCGATCGGGTGTGTGTGAGTGGATGCGATCGGGTGTGTGTGAGTGGATGCGATCGGGTGTGTGTGAGTGGATGCGATCGGGTGTGTGTGAGTGGGTGCGATCAGGTGTGTGAGTGTCGGCAGAGGAGCACGGCGTGCTGGAGGAGGCTGGGAGCAGAGAGGCTGATCATGGGGAAGGCTGGGAGGAGAGAGGCTGATGCTGGGGGAGGCTGGGAAGGGGAGGCTGGGACGAGGGAGGCTGATGCTGGTGGAGGCTGATGCTTGGGGAGGCTGATGCTGGGGGAGGCTGGAAGGAGAGAGGCTAATGCTGGTGGAGGCTGATGCTTGGGGAGGCTGATGCTGGGGGAGACTGGGAGGGGAAGGCTGATGCTGAGGGAGGCTGGGAGGAAGGAGGCTGGGAGGAGAGAGGCTGATCCTGGGGAAGGCTGGGAACGGGAGGCTGATGCTGAGGGAGGCTGGAAGGAGAGAGGCTGATGCTGGGGGAGGCTGGAAGGAGAGAGGCTGATGCTGGTGGAGGCTGATGCTTGGGGAGGCTGATGCTGGGGGAGACTGGGAGCGGAAGGCTGATGCTGAGGGAGGCTGGGAGAGGGAGGCTGGGAGGAAGGAGGCTGGGAGGAGAGAGGCTGATCCTGGGGAAGGCTGGGAAGGGGAGGCTGATGCTGGGGGAGGCTGGAAGGAGAGAGGCTGATGCTGGCGGAGGCTGATGCTGGGGAGGCTGGGAGAGGGAGGCTGATGCTGAGGGAGGCTGGGAGGAGGGAGGCTGGGAGAGGTAGGCTGAGAGAAGAGAGGCTGATGCACACACACACACACACACACACACACGCGCGCGCACTGCACAACACACCACACACACACACACACACACTGGGAACCACAAACAACTGCCCTACACAGACACCCACACACACAGACAACGCTGCACACACACAACACCCAACACACAAACACCGCGGCACACACAAATATACGCACATACCGCACAACACACACATTGCACAAAACATACCTCCCCCCAAAACACACCACACACACACAAACCGCGCAACACACACACAACGCTACAGACACACAGCGCTCCACAAACAACGCAACACACGCAACACACATACAACACCGCTCTCACCCCCCGTCACACCCAGACAACACCCAGAACATGTACAGCGCCTACACAAACACTTGGTAACTACAGACAACAACATCTCTCTCTATATATATATATAACAAAAATCATACATGAACTACACAATACGTAAATTCTAGAATACCCGATGCGTAGAATCGGGCCACCTTCTAGTATATATATATATATATATATATATATATATATAAATAATTTTTTTTATTATTATTATTTCTTTTTTTTTCAATGGGGCAAAAGGGGGGTAATTCGAACTTTTATTTTTTTTAATGTTTTCATATTTTCTAAAACTTTTTTAAAATTTTTTTATTGATTTTTACTAGTCCCCGTAGGGGACTTTATCACTGCACAGTCTGATCACCTGTGCATTTCTGTGAGTGCCGACTGTCTGTTGGCTCTCACAGGAAATACGTCATGCTAGCATCAGGGGTCATCAGCTGATGCCACGCTACCATGGCAATATATTGGAGCCCCTTGAACGCGTCACAGGGCCACCAATGATGGCAATCCTGAGCGCGGCCATTTAAATAGCGCTGTCAGATTTTGACAGCACAATCTAAAGGGTAAGCAGATGTGGGTAGATCTCTGATTCACCTGCGCCTATTAACCACACGTCTGCTGATCGGATCAGCAGACATGTGCGGGGATTACCGCGGGCTTGCCGACGGAGCCTGCGGTTACCGGGAATACATGACCTAGGACGTATATATACCTTCAAGGTCGTCAAGGTTATTTATGTACTGATGATGTAATCATGTAAGTATCACATTAAAAAAAAATTGCTGTCCTTGGGATTGGTTCAGTATGGCAATGTGACCCTTGACCAAAAAATGTTGTGTTCCCCTGTTCTAAGGAGTGATGATTAGTCCACCCACTGCTCAGTTATTGATTTCATATTCTAGCTATCTGCCATCATTTACACCCATTAAATAAATTGTACATTTTTAACCAATCTAGAATAATTTTGAGTATATTTCTAAAGCAATTGTTGTCTTAAGAATTACTTTACTAACAAGAAAATGCAGCATTTTATAAAAGTAAAAGGCTTTGGGAAAAAAGAAACAATTGTATTCTCTGGATAAACCTGTTTGGTCTCAGAATGTGGATGCAAGAACAGGTGCAACAAGTTGTTTCCACCCTCTGTGTGTTCTGCTGTCTGAACTACTATGTTCTATGTATCAATGTATACCTGTGCACTATCTAGAAGTTAATGTCTATGTAATACTTTACTGTCACATATTGTGTGTGTATATACATCACACATGAAAATGATAGCCATGAGGCAATTTGGTATCTATATTATTATTTATATCACCACAAATTCACTTAGGAAAACCTGAAATACATTATAATGTTCTTTTCTAACCATATTATACAGTATGTTGGAGATTTGTCAATATTCAATGAATGTTCACAAATATTCAACACCTGTATGGATCCGATAATGTTATTTTGCTATAAATGTTATTAGTGAAATGATATACTCACAGGTCAAACCTTACATTTTATATTGCAAAGTTCTCTGCTTACTATCACTTACGGATGGCTCTACATCATGGTAATTATCATTGAGAGAACACGATCTCTGCTCCTCCCTTACCATATTATATTTTCTAAGAATTGTACATATATTTTGCCCATGGGGAAGTCACTATGGGCAATGAGTGTTAAAAAAATAAATGCAAGGTTTCATGGTAAAAAAATATGACTTTCTTTTACTGCATTATAAAATTAAATGTTAAAGGCATTGACAATGTATGAAACTGTTTTATGCATATCTGGTACAATTGTTTATAAACTTCACATGCAACTTCGAAGTTTGAAGACCCTAGCACTAATTGTACTAGTAGATTGTTCAATTTTAGAACATACATTGAATGACATTAGATCACATTATCATTGACAGGATTTGTATGTATTCAATCAGTAACTTAAGTATTCAAGATCTTTTTTTGTGATCTTATTCAATGTGTTGCTTTTTTACACATTTTCAATTTGTTTTGTTACCTTTTTTAAGCAATCTGCTATTTTACTCCTGCATCGCTTTCAAAAGAATATGAACAAACGTAAGCATTAAGGGGTACTTTGCACGCTGCGACATCGCTAGCATCGGCTAGCGATGCCGAGCGCGATAGCACCCGCCCCCGTCGCACATGCGATATCTTGTGATAGCTGCCGTAGCAAACATTATTGCTACAGCGGCTTCACACGCACTTACCTGCCCTGCGACGTCGCTCTGGCCTTCCTAAGGGGGTGGGTCGTGCGGCGTCACAGCGACGTCACACGGCAGGTGGCCAATAGAAGCGGAGGGGCGGAGATGAGCGGGACGTAAACATCCCGCCCACCTCGTTCCTTCCGCATAGGCGGTGGAGGCAGGTAAGGAGATGTTCCTCGCTCCTGCGGCTTCACACACAGCGATGTGTGCTGCTGCAGGAACGAGGCACAACATCGTATCTCCTATTGGTGCGACATTATGAAAATGAACGACGCTACACAGATCACAGATTTTCGACGCTTTTGCGATCGTTTATCAGCGCATCTAGGCTTTACACGTTGCGACGTCGTTACCGGCACCGGATGTGCGTCACTTTCGATTTGACCCCGAAGATATCGCAGTAGCGATGTCGCAGTGTGCAAAGTACCCCTTAGAGTCAGGACAAATCTTAATGATTTTTGGTGATATAAATGAAGACTTTATCAACTATTATTTCAACATAGAATGTCAGATATAAATGTTATCTGCAAATTGATAACATTACAAATGTGTTATACCATCATATAATTATGTGCTTATATATCAGATAGAAAGTTCTCTGAAGTACTTTGGTCTAAATCAGTAGTCCCCAACCTTTATGACCTGGAGAGCCACATTGAGCTCTGAGAGAGGGTTGCGAGCCATATCCAGCTCCCACCCCTCACAGTAGTGTCATCCAGAGCCCCCATTACTGGTATAATGACAGCCAAAGCTTCTTCGCAGAAATCTCACTGAAGTAGTATCCCAGCCTACCGCTACCCAGATCTACTCTTCTATGTAGACCTACTCACAAAAGCTACACTCTGGAGACCGACTCCTTCATAGCTGTTTGTTAGACCAGGTGCTTATGCACCAAGATGACAGACAGCCACAAGCCACACATCATGGGCTCGCGAGCCACATCTGGCTCCCGAGCTACAGGTTGGGGACCTCTGGTGTAAATTATAAACATTTTTCATTAATACACTAAAAATAATGTAATTTGTGATGGTTCAAGTGTTGCTGGTTTAGTATTTTTGTTTTTCTTTTTTTTTTTATAGGGATTGTCTTTAAATAACGACAAAATAAGTTAACAGTGAAATTTGTCATTTAGCTCATTTTTACAGTAAAATGTGTAATTATTATCTGTTTTTGCCTGAACTCTTCTAATTTGTTTTGTGACCACATTACAGTAGTGCTGAACTTTGATGCCAATATGTAAATTTGCTTGGAAGACTTCAAATAAGTAGATCAAAAGTTATAATCTCTGTCATCATAACTCGGTTGCCACTTGTAATGCTCACCGCCAAGGTGTGGCTGAGGCAGCGAGCAAGAGTGGACCAACTGGATCACAGGGGGGACCCGGACTTACCCTTCAGTGGGAGGGGCCTAACCAAGTGTCTACCGCGAGGCAGACACAAGGTACCACTCTCATGACAGGGACCGAAACTGTGACAGCTGACCCCCAGGACAGGAGACTGACTCTGGTACGGACACAGGAGCACGCAGGTACAGACAGGATGGTTGAGGCCGACAGGAAAGTCGGGTACAGACAGGTATGGTGGGCACTGCAGGGATAGATAGGTAATGGAAGGCAGACTCAGGAATAGATAACGGGATCTGAAAACTAACTAGCAGACTGGTAGACTAATTAAAGGCGTTGTGCAGGCCCTTTCCCAAGTGGAAAGGTTCCTTAAATACCTAGTGCCTCTGAGCCATAGGCTGAGAGGTATTTCTGGGAAATGGTGCGCTGACCCTTTAAGAGGTGGGCAGGTGTGCATATGCGTACCCTAAGCTTACTCCCGGAGGACCTGTGCTGCGTGCAGAGGCCCTGGGAAGACAAGGAAGTAGGAGCACATGGGGAGGGTGCAGCAGAGCCGCAGAAGTGATTGAGTAGGCATCCCTACTTGGGCGAGGACAGAGCAGGAATACCAGTGCTAATTATAAATAAATTTATGGACAGTTAGTAAGAAGCAAGAAAATAGGTGCTTTTTCCTGCTGTACATAGTGTCCAGCAGAAAAAAAGTGCCATACGTGATTTTTTTACCCTAAAATTTGCCACTATGCATGCACAGTGTATGCTGCTTACCTCTGGCCCAGCAGCAATAGTGAATCAAGGAAAGGAGCACAGGAATGGAAGAAGAATCAGTAAAACATTTGCCAATCAAGAGTAAGTGCAGGCTTAAGGGTGCTTTACACGCTGCGACTTCGCTAACGATATATTGTCGGGGTCACGTCGTTAGTGACGCACATCCGGCGCCGTTAGCGACATCGCAGCGTGTGACACCAATGAGCGATGATCAACGAGCGCAAAAACGTGAAAAATCGTTGCTTGTTGACACGTCGTTCATTTCCTTAATATCGTTGCTGCTGCAGGTACGATGTTGTTCGTCGTTCCTGCGGCAGCACACATCGCTATGTGTGACACCGCAGGAACGACGAACATCTCCTTACCTGCGTCCACCGGCAATGAGGAAGGAAGCATGTGAGTGGTATGTTCCGGCCGCTCATCTCTCGCCCCTCCTCTGCTATTGGACGGCTGCCGTGTGATGTCACTGGGACGCCGCACGAACCGCCCCCTTAGAAAGGAGGCGGATCGCCGGCCAAAGCGACGTTGCAGGGAAGGTAAGTCCATGTAACGGGTGTTAGTGATGTTGTGCACCACAGGCAGCGATTTGCCCGTGTCGCACAATCGACAGGGGCCGGTACGCTCACTAATGTGACGCCCTGGACTAGTCAGGTCGTCCCAGGTAGTCCCATGCACACACCCACCCCCTCCCCTTAATAAGGTGACAGCAGCCAAACTACAAACCCTTGTCACCACCCTCCGGGTTTGATGTTCACACCAGGGGGGTGGAGCCAGGTGGTTGGCTCTGCCCACCAAGGAGTTCCCAGTCCCGGAGGCGGGAAAGACAGTAGATGAGTTTGAGTCAAGTTCAAGGGCAGCCCTGTGCTCAGGCCTGCCAAAAGTCTACACCAGGTGTCTGGGTTGGAGCCCAGTCACCTCTGGCAAGGAGGCAGACAGTAGTGGCCGCCTGCAGGAGCTGGGATTACAGCCGGTGGAACCGTAGGGAACGGGTACCCGCCGGTACCGAACCGGGGAACCGATTGGAAACCAGAGCACCAGGAGGGGTACTCAGACCCAGTACGAGGCCCAGAAACAACTAGGCTAAGTCAAATCAACTGATTGAGCACTGGACTTTAGGACCTTTCCCACACAAGACCCGACTGAAGACAACAGCCCAACCATTAGGGTAAAGCCACCGCCAAGGCATAGAGACCCAAGGGGCCAGCGTCTGCGGGCAAACAGGGCTCTCCCGACACACAGCAAGCCGGGGAGCAGACTACCGTTGCTTAGGCATAAGAGTCGTAACTTTTACACAAGAGAGGTGCAGGAGAAAGGCGGAAACCACCAACCTGTTAAGGGGAAACTGTAGCCGGCTGCGGGCACTGTCACCATCTTGTTTAGTTTACCAGAGACTCCAGCGTGTTTATCATAGTGAGTACACCAGTGCCTTTGGGCCACGCACCACGCCGCACCGCATCGGCACCCCAGCACACATCTATCCCCGCGCTTCAGCACCTCCCTCGGGCCCCCGGGACCATCATCCCCCTACCCACGGAGGGGGTCAACACCAAGCTGTGCAACACCGTTCCCAGGAGCCTAGTCAACGGCAGCGGTGGTGACCATCCATTCACCACAACCCGTGGGTGGCGTCACGAACTTAAATCCCCTGCAAACCACTGCGGCTCCGGCCGTGGACCTCCCAACCGAAGTCCCTACGTGTAGTGCCAACCTCCCCCTTTCAGAGCGACGTGACCCCCGGGTCCGTGGAGAGCTCGATCCACCCACCGACGAGCACGGATCTGAGCGGCTCAGCAGCCGGCCGAGCTCCGGGGCGGTACACTAGCGATATCGGTACCGATATCGCAGCGTGTAAAGTACCCTTTAGGCTCTGTGCCCACGTGTGCGTATTTCATGCAGTTACGCTGCGTTCTGCACCTGCACCTGCATGCGTCCTGCATCCCCAGCATAATCTATGAAGATTGTGCATAATCCATGCACACGTTGCGTTTTAGAACGCAGCGATTTGCATACTGCCAAATTGTTGCGTTCTTAAAAGCAACATGTCACTTCTTTCGTGCGCTTTGGATGCAGCCCCCGCTCTGTCTATGGAAGAAGCAGCATCTAGAGCGCATGAAATCGGCTTTTCATTAAGCAGTGTTTCTGCAGCGATTTGAAGCGCACATGTGCTACTGCTCCTCCTTCAGGGTTCAGGCTCTGTATTGCAATGCCTCAGCATCGGTGCTCATTCAAATCTCTCAACTTTCTTGCCGGCCCTGCTGTCACTGGGGCAACAGTACAGAGTTACCACTGAATGGGAGATGGAACTGTGAATTATTATGTGTATACAACAGGTGAAATAAGTATTGAACACATCACCAAATTTCTGTAAATACATTTATAAGGTGCTTTTGATATGAATTTCTCACCAGATGCAGGCAACAACCAATCCACACAGGTAAACAAATCAAAGTATAGATGTTCATAATTTCAGTGATGTGCAATAATGAGAAATGACACAGGGAAAAAGTATTGAACACACTTACTGAAATTTGTTTAATACTTTGCACAAAAACCTGTTTTTGGTGATAACAGCTTCAAGGCGCCTCCTGTATGGAGAAAATAGTTGCATGTGTTGCTCAGGTGTGATTTGGGTCCATTCTTCCACACAAACACTTTTCAAATCTTGAAGGCTCTGTGTTAGTACGTTTTGCAATAATACGGCTGCAAAGATCTTGAGACAGACTCCTTAGTATTACCCATTATGAGATGTATCATGTGTGGCACCTTGGAAATGAGTCACCTTTTTATAGTCCATAAATTCAAGCAGCTCATATTATGTTTCTCTAAGTGGTAGGATTGATTTCTAATTAATTCTAATTATTTATAGATTTCTGCTGTTGTTATGACTTTCCATAGCTTTTTGCATCACTCCAATTTCATGTGTTCAATACTTTTTTTCTGTGCCATTTCTCATAATTGGACATAACTTAATTTTTGGACAGCTATGGTTTGATATTTATTTAAATACAGTACTTCTCGCGTTATGTACACTGGATGTAATTCTCAGCTTCTGTGCCTATACACCATACAGTACTACTCCTTTCGTCTTGTATATTGGGTATAATTCCTAGTATTTCAATATATATACACTGCACAGTATCACCTCTCCTGTCCTGTACACTAGGGATAATTTTAAGTATCTACTCTTATTCTGGATATATTGGGGGTGTGGTTTTAGTGGTGCATGGTCTTTATTAGGGGGCATGGCAAATGTCTGTAAAAATTTTGAACCATCTGTGAATTTTGATCCAATTGTCCGGAAAAAAATTTAATAGTAGGTTAGCAACCTTGCATCATAGTGAACTTACTGACAAATTCACTGTTAATTCATTTTGAAACTCAATGTGTACTGTGAAGCATAAAAACTGTAGAAGCTAACTAGTGCTATAGCCCAATTGCAAAAATTATTTTTAACCAAAAATTTGAGTATTTAAGTAACATAAAACTTGCCCCAAAAGGTGTGGATATTGTTTAAAGACAATTTAGATTTTAATATTTCTAACAGGATTTACTCAGTATGTATTCAGTTAGTAATATCTGTAATTAGCCTCGTGAGTTTTGAGTTTTAAACCATCAGCACTTTTCAATTTATTTTCGCATCACAACTTTACTAAATTATGATTCAAACTTATACTACACAGTCACTGTTAGATGATTATAGATCTATGGAAAAAACTCTTTACAAACAACTATGTCTGTAAAATTACAGTAATGAGTGTGAATTGCAGTTCCTTTCCTTTGTGAAAAGTCCAGGCATTTCACATGTACTGAAACACCCACATGTCACACTTAATATGACAGATTCCCTTTTAGCAGTGTTCAGCAGAGCTATGCAACTTAGAGAATTTACCCTAATGAGTTTTTAAAAGCGTATATATACTAAAAATATAAAATTTCAGGCATGGGTGCAGCTACTACCAGTAGCTACTTCATCCCCATGCTAGACTAAGGCTATGTGCGCACATTGCGTCCTGAGCAGTGCGGAAAAGAACGCACCCTCTGGCAGACGGGACACTGCGTGTTGACAAAAATAATGCATCCAAAATGCATGTATTTTGGATGCATTTTTGCATGCATTTTACATGCGTTTTGGATGCATTTTTGTCAGTGCGTTGTGCGTGCGGCAATTCAGCTTTTCTACATGTCCGCTGACAGCAGACACAGACAGAGTCGGGCGATGAGAATGAACTCGGATAAACTGCACCCGACTTCATTGTCATCCCGCGGCTCTGTCTCTGTGTGCTGTCATGAACTCAGATGAACCTGCGAGGTCAGTGCCAGGACACAGGAGTCCACAGCAATGACGTCAGAGCTTCACCTGATTTCATTGACATTGCGCGGCTCTCTCTGTGTGGCAGCCTGATTTGCGGTCACACGTGAAGGACTCACCTGTGATCGCAAATCCCCTGAGTGATTGCAGTGAGCCGCGCGATCAGCTGTGCTTTCACTCAGGTTACTCACGGCCACAGCTGCAGTCCTCCACCTGAGAACTGTGCCCGCGAGTAACCTCAGTGACAGCACAGCTGATCGCACGACTCACTTGAGTTGCTGCATGGAGCTCACAGGAGCAGCGATGTTCTACTGCTGCTCCTGTCAGCTTCCAATGTAGCAGTGCTGGAAGTGTCGTGGGGCCTTGCGTGGATTACGTCGGACCTGGAGGTGTTTTTGAGGGGTTAATAAAGTGGTGAAAGAGGGGGGTTTTGTGTCTTTCATTACAAATAAAGGATTTTTTGGATGTCTGTGTTTATTTTCTTTAACTTACAGGTTAATCATGGAAGGTATCTCGGGGAGACGCCTGCCATGATTAACCTAGGACTTAGTGGCAGCTATGAGCTGCTGCCATTAACTCCTTATTACCCCGTTTGCCACCGCACCAGGGCAATTCGGGATGAGCCGTGTAGAGTCCCGGGACTGTCGCATCTAATGGATGCGGCAATTCCAGGGGCGGCTGCTGGCTGATATTGTTAGGCTGGAGGGCTCCCCATAACGTGGAGCTCCCCATCCTGAGAATACCAGCCTTCAGTCGTGTGGCTTTACCCTGGCTGGTATCCAAATTGGTGGGGACCGCACGTCGTTTTTTTAAAATTATTTATTTATTTTTTTAACTGCTCGATATAGACACGCCCACCGGCGGCTGTGATTGGTTGCAGTGAGACAGTTTTCACTCAGCGTGGGGGAGTGTCTGACTGCAACCAATCATAGGCGCCGGTGGGCGGAGGAAGCAGGGAATACGATTAATGAGCGGCCGGCATTTTCAAAAGACAAGAAACCGCCACAGTGTGAACGCCGTGCAGCGTCACGCCGGTGATCGTTGAGTATGAGAGAGGGGGTGGGAGGGAGAGCCCGACATGGACAGAGAGAGAGATAGAGACAGGGACAGAGAGAGAGTCCGACTGACACACCGACCGACAGAGAGACCGAAAGACCTGCATTTATTATGTCAAAAACACATGCAGATCGCTAGTAAAAAGCAAGTGAAACGCATTCTTTCTTGACAAATATGCGTTTAGACATCTCTCATTGACTTCAATGTTATTAAAACGCTGCCAAAATGGCAAAAACAATTGACATGTTGCTGAGGTTGTCACCGGAAATAGTCTTCAAACAGTTTTGAAGGAGTTCCCAGAGATGCTTAGCACTTGTTGGCCCCTTTGCCTTCACTCTGCCGTCCAGCTCACCCCAAACCATCTCGATTAGGTTCAGGTCTGGTGACTGTGGAGGCCAGGTCATCTGGCGTAGCACCCCATCACTCTCCTTCTTAGTCAAATAGCCCTTACACAGCCTGGAGGTGTGTTTGGTGTAATTGTCCTGTTGAAAAATAAATGATGGTCCAACTAAACGCAAACCAGATGGAATACATTGCCGCTGCAAGATGCTGTGGTAGCTATGCTGGTTCAGTATGCCTTCAATTTTAAATAAATCCCCAACAGTGTCACCAGAAAAGCACCCTCACACCATCACACCTCCTCCTCCATGCTTCACGGTGGGAACCAGGCATGTAGAGTCCATCCGTTCACCTTTTCTGCGTCGCACAAAGACACGGTGGTTGGATCCAAAGATCTCAAATTTGGACTCATCAGACTGTTAAGAGGAGACTTTGTGCAGCAGGCCTTCATGGTAAAATAGCTGCTAGGAAACCACTGCTAAGGACAGGCGACAAGCAGAAGAGACTTGTTTGGGCTAAAGAACACAAGGAATGGACATTAGACCAATGGAAATCTGTGCTTTGGTCTGAGAAGTCCAAATTTAAGATCTTTGGATCCAACCACCGTGTCTTTGTAGAAAAGGTGAACGGATGGACTCTACATGCCTGGTTCCCACCATGAAGCATGGAGGAGGAGGTGTGACGGTGTGGGGGTGCTTTGCTGGTGACACTGTTGGGGATTTATTCAAAATTGAAGGCATACAGAACCAGCATGGCTACCACAGCATCTTGCAGTGGCATGCTATTCCATCCGGTTTGCGTTTAGTTGGAACATCATTTATTTTTCAACAGGACAATGACCCCAAACAGACCTCCAGGCTGTGTAAGGGCTATCTGACTAAGAAGGAGAGTGATAGGGTGCTACGCCAGATGACCTGGCCTCCACAGTCACCAGACCTGAACCCAATTGAGATGGTTTGGGGTGAGCTGGACCGCAGAGTGAAGGCAAAAGGGTCAACAAACAATGCTAAGCATTTCTGGGAACTTCTTCAAGACTGTTGGAAAACCATTTCCGGTGACTACATCTTGAAGCTCATCAAGAGAATGCCAAGAGTGTGCACAGCAGTAATCAAAACAAAAGGTGGCTATCCACCAGAGATCCAGCAAAGACTTGGAAACACCGGTGCTATAATGAAACTTCTTTTTTATTTGTGATATCCATAAAAGTAAACACGACCCACAAGGCTCAGGAACAACAATTAGTTAGCAGCAGGTATCGCAGATGGGACTACACATTTTGACGGCTTTGTCCGCCTTCCTCACAGTCCTAACCTAATCTGCTCCTTGTGTATGGAGCCATATACATGGCAATCTCCACTGAAAACAGTACATGTGATTACAAACAGTTGTGTGCAATTAAAACCAAAAAAGAAGATGAAGGGCTTAATCCACCTGCCAGTGTGGATTCATGCGTAGCACTAATAAAGACACTAACATGTTATATACAAATGACTCGGGCATTCAGTAACATCAAATAATTACATTTACAGAGGAAAAGAATTTCATATAAACATCAAGTTTATCAACATTGTAGGAAATATCCATATTAGCATTAAAGCAAAGCAGTACATTTAATGTGCTTATTTTATTTTTTACCTGTTCTCCCTAGCAGTATTTAGATAAACAGATTAGATTTTATGAAATATTATAAATACGCATTATAAGATCCCAGCATTATAGGGTTCCAGTACTGCAGTATTTAAATGAGAAAAACATATTTTGTATAGTATTACAATTGCACATTACAGGATCTCAGTATTAGAGGATTTCAATATTGCAGGATAATATCCACGCGGTTATCAAATCCTAGCGGCGTTGTAGTATCCATTTCAAAGATCCATCTGCTTTCCCTAGCTAATGCGTTTTGATGAAAGTCTCCTCCTCGTATTGTTTTTTTGACATGTTCAATTCCCACAAAGCAAAAAACAGCTAAGTTCCCACCATGCGTTTTAAAAAAATGACGTGAGACCACAGAAGCTCCCACCAATGGCAGATTTTTTGCTTCAGAGAGATGCTTCCGTATACAGGTTTTAAGAGAATTCATTGTACAGCCAATGTATTGAAGTCTGCAGGTGTTGCAGTTAATCAAGTAAATAACATTCTCTGTATTACGATTTATGAAAGATGTAACATTAAATTGTTTATTATTTGAAAAAGATGAAAACATTTTTTACTTACTTGCATAACCGCAACACCTGCAGACATTAGCTCCACATTTGAAAAACCCACCATTTTAACCAGTTACTAGAGTTCTTATTTGGATCAATAAACAAACTTGGTGACAAAAGAGATGCTAAGGTAAGTGCTCATCTGGCTACAAAAGCAACATTTCGGTTATCTACAACAATTTTTAGAGTACTGTCTTGTGCCAAAATTGGTAGATTTTTCTTATAATCCCGACTATGGTATTTAATTGTGGACTAAAATTGGTACTAAACACGACTTTTGATTCATATATCTCATGTGATTGTTTTTCAATTTTGGGTTTAAATAGAGAATTTCTATCTATATTGGACACCATTTTTTGGCTCTATTAAGAGACCACACAGGATAGCCTCTTTTTTGTAGATTATGACAGGTTTCATCTGATAAATACATTTACTGTATATATATATATATATATATATATATATATATATATATATATATATATATATATATATATATATATATATATATATATATATATATATATATATTGTGAGACTCATGTGGGATTAGTGGATGAGGGCAGGTATATCTCACCCCGGTATCGGTCCTATGTGACTTAGCCTGGCCAGGATCACCTGGCTACTAATGGATTAATGGGAGGTGAAGGACGGAGGTAAAAGGAATCTGGGAAGTTGGGGGAGGGGCTCCATCTGGGAACACAGTAAGCCTGTCTGTGTAGGAGACACTTGTGAGGAGCAGTGCCTGATGTTTGTATGGTTTAGCTGGAAGGGAGAAGCCCTCCAGTTGGTAGTTAGGATAACACCGTGTATAGTTAGTGCCGGACAGGCAAGGATTTATTTTGTTGGTGTTTTTTTTCGTTTTGTTTATGCTTCACTGCAATAAACCTGACCAAGCGTCAGTTACACCTTGAATTCGGCTGTCTGCCTGAGGTGAATACGTGCCCTTTGAACCCAGCAAAGGCGATCCCGGAGCGTGTTATCACATTGTGGTGGAGAATGCGGGCAGCACGTTACAGCGCATCATAATGGATGACGTGGTGAAAGCGCTGGTACAATCCGCAGCTGTGCAGCAGGAGGCTAATCGCTTGATGTCGGCACAGTTGAAGGAACTGGTGGAATCGACGGTTAAAGACCGCCAACTTTTGCAGCAGGTGTCGCAGCGTCTGGCGACCGTACCGGAGAGTAATGCGGAGGCTGACCAGAGGGTGATTCATGTGAGTCGGTGCTGGCAGAAATTAACCACAGAGGACGATGTGGAAGCTTACCTGACCACGTTTGAACGGACGGCGGAGCGGGAAAAGTGGCCAAAGGAGCGATGGGCCGACTTGCTTGCACCGTTTCTGGCAGGTGAGGCCCAAAAAGCCTACTTTGATCTTGAGCCTGAAGCAGCGCATGACTTTGATAAACTAAAAGCCGAGATCCTTGCCCGGCTGGGAGTGACGACGGCCGTGCGAGCACAGAGAGTTCATCAATGGACTTATCAGCCCGATAAACCACCGCGGTCACAGATGTTTGACCTCATTCACTTGACCAAGAAATGGCTACAGCCCGAGATTTTGACGGCGCCAGAGATGGTACAAAGAATCGTTCTTGATAAATACCTAAGAGCTCTACCGCCATCTCTGAAGAGGTGGGTAAGCCATGGAAACCCCACGACAGCGGATCAGCTAGTGGATCTAGTGGAGCGTTATTCCTTGGCAGAAGGACTTATGGACGATGCTACACATCCTCGCTCTTCCCCTTCTCGACAAGGATCTGGTAAGACTGTTCCAGGGTCATGGGGAGGAAAATATCCTAAGGCAGTGGAGGAGGAAAACAGGACTGCTGGCCCTGTGAGGGGTAAGGTGCCAAACTATGGTCTTAGCAAGGGGCCCGTGAGGTGTTTCCGCTGCCAGGAGGTGGGCCACATTGCTGCAAACTGTCCAGTAACTGCAGAACCGATGCAGTGTGATGTCACGGACTTTGAAAAACGCAGGGCTATGGTTGCACGGGTAGTGTGTGTTGCTGCATGTCAAGGCGATATGAAAAAACACCTGTGTGAAGTGTCCATTGATGGCAATACTGTTGTTGCACTATTAGACTCGGGAAGTGTGGTGACTCTGGTAAAGGCCAGTCTGGTAGCAGTCCCGATGGGACCGTCAGATAAATTTTCTGTGACATGTGTGCATGGAGACACCTGCTCGTACCTCACAACGGTCTCCTGCATTACTACGCCCTATGGGTCTGTGCATCATAAGGTGGGACTAATACCAGCACTATTGCATGATATCATTTTGGGCAGGGATTTTCCCCACTTCTGGCAGTTGTGGGAGAACCAATTAGTACCCCAGGGTAGCCGCACGGATGATCCTTCTCCCACACCTTGTGTGGGCCCGGAGCCACTAGAGGATGCCCCACAAGAGGGTTCAGAGGAGGAATCCGCTGAAAACAACCCCCAGTTCCCCTTTTCAGTTCTGGCGGGTGATTCCGATGAACCCGGGGCAGAGGCGGACACGGGTGGCTGTCCCCCTTCCTCTTGGCTGAATTTGGAAGTCCAGAAAGATGACTTCCAAAGTGAGCAAATGAGAGATCCTACCCTTTCTCAGGCTATAAAAAATGTTAAAATGATAAACGGGGTGCAGGTGGATGCAGGTACTAGGCTGTCTTACCCCTACATGGCACTGGAGAATGACTTTGTCTATCAGATAGAGAAGAAGGGGGATGACACAGTACAACGATTGGTTGTGCCGAGAGCCTACAGGCGGAGAGTGCTGGACCTGGCACACGGACACATGATGGGGGGACACCTGGGGGTCCAGAAAACTACCGAAAGGATATTACACTGTTTTGTTTGGCCCGGCATGCATCACGATATTCGCACCTATTGCGAGTCTTGTCCCGACTGCCAAATCTCTGCGCCTAGGCCCCGTTTCTGTAGCCCCTTAGTACCTCTGCCTATCATCGAGATCCCATTTGAGAGAATTGGGATGGATTTAGTTGGACCCCTCCCCAAGTCTGCACGAGGACACCAGCACATCCTTGTCATCTTGGATTATGCCACTCGTTACCCCGAGGCCATCCCTTTGCGTAACACGGCCACCAAGACCATTGCCAAGGAGCTGGTCCATGTGTTTAGTCGGGTTGGTGTCCCAAAACAAATACTCACAGACCAAGGAACCCCTTTATGTCTAAAGTAATGAAAGAACTCTGCAGGCTGTTACAAATAACACAGTTACGCACCTCCGTGTATCACCCTCAAACGGACGGACTGGTCGAACGGTTTAACAAAACTTTGAAACAGATGCTCCGTAAGGCGATAGACAAGGACGGGAAGAACTGGGACTACTTACTCCCGTATTTGCTTTTTGCCATCCGGGAGGTGCCCCAGTCTTCCACCGGGTTCTTTCCTTTCGAGCTTCTGTACGCCCGACGTCCCCGTGGACTGTTAGATGTCGCTAAAGAAACCTGGGAGGGACAGGTCACCCCGTTCAAAAGCGTAATAGACCATGTAACCCAAATGCAGGACCGTATTGTGGCGGTGATGCCCATCGTTAAAGAGCATATGATACAGACTCAAGGAGCACAGAAAAGGATTTATGATAGGGGGGCCAAGATCCGTACTTTTGCACCCGGAGATAGGGTGTTGATCCTGGTCCCCACGGCAGAAAGCAAATTTCTGGCAAAGTGGCAAGGCCCCTTTGAAATTAAGGAACGGGTGGGTGAGGTAAACTACAAAGTGTACCAGGCTGGTAAAAGGAAGCCTGAACAGATTTATCACGTGAATCTGATAAAACCCTGGAAGGACCGTCCAGCTCTGTCAGCAGGTCTGGCCCTTCCGGTCTGCAAGCAGACCATAGCGGATGTCGGGACGGCGGAGACTCTGTCGGAGCGGCAAAAGACCGACGTCAAGCAGTTTGTAATCAACAATCACGAGTTTTTCTCGGAAAAGCCCGGGCAGACCACTCTCATTAAACATGACATCATAACAGAGCCTGGGGTAACAGTTCAGGTAAAGCCCTACCGAATACCGGAGGCTCGGCGGGAAGCTGTCTCCCGAGAAGTGAAGACCATGTTAGAGTTAGGTGTAATCGAGGAATCGCATAGCGCCTGGTCGAGTCCGATTGTGTTAATACCGAAACCAGACGGCTCCATTAGATTCTGCAATGACTTCAGGAGATTAAATGCGGTCTCCAAATATGATGCATACCCTATGCCACGGGTCGATGAATTAATAGATCGGCTTGGAAAAGCCCGGTATATCACGACCCTAGACTTAACGAAGGGCTATTGGCAGATCCCGCTAACAGAGGCCGCTAAAGAGAAAACCGCGTTTTCTACACCGGAAGGTTTATACCAGTATGTGTATATGCCGTTTGGACTACACGGGGCACCGGCAACCTTTCAAAGGTTGATGGACCGAGTCCTGAGGCCCCATAGGCAGTATGCTTCTGCGTATTTAGATGACATAGTCATTTACAGCCTGGACTGGGAGACGCACCTCCAGAAACTAGAGGCTGTGATTGAGGACCTGCGGGAGGCGGGTCTAACAGCAAACCCCAAGAAATGTCATATCGGGCTGGAAGAAGCCCGGTATTTGGGATACGTAATTGGAAGGGGAATTGTTAAACCCCAGATTGACAAGATACAAGCCATTCAGAAATGGCCGCAACCAGTCAACAAGAAGCAGGTGAGAGCATTTTTGGGAATAGCCGGCTACTACCGACGGTTCATTCCCAATTTTGCGGCTACCGCTGTTCCCCTGACGGACCTTACCAAAGAGAAAGACTCTGTCATGATCAAATGGACCACGGCAGCCGAAGAAGCCTTCCATAACTTAAAACTAGCTCTTTGCTCTCAACCTGTGCTAATGACTCCTGACTTCCGCAGCGAGTTCGTGGTCCAAACGGACGCTTCTGATGCCGGTATAGGGGCTGTATTGTCACAACTGAAGGACGGAGAGGAACATCCGGTCCTTTATCTTAGTCGGAAACTTAATAAGCATGAACGCAACTATGCCATAGTGGAAAAAGAATGCTTAGCCATTAAGTGGGCTCTAGAGTCCCTTAAATATTACTTGATTGGAAGGAAGTTCCGGCTGATCACTGACCATGCCCCTCTCAAGTGGATGCACTTGAATAGGGAACGGAATGGCCGAGTGACCCGGTGGTTCCTTGCACTTCAGGCCTACCGTTTTACAGTGGAGCACCGCCCGGGGGTGCGGATGGGGAATGCTGATGCCCTGTCTCGTGTGCACTGTTTTGTGGGTGCTGTTGCTCAGCTGCAGTGGTCTGAGCAGAGGGGGGGGATATGTGAGACTCATGTGGGATTAGTGGATGAGGGCAGGTATATCTCACCCCGGTATCGGTCCTATGTGACTTAGCCTGGCCAGGATCACCTGGCTACTAATGGATTAATGGGAGGTGAAGGATGGAGGTAAAAGGAATCTGGGAAGTTGGGGGAGGGGCTCCATCTGGGAACACAGTAAGCCTGTCTGTGTAGGAGACACTTGTGAGGAGCAGTGCCTGATGTTTGTATGGTTTAGCTGGAAGGGAGAAGCCCTCCAGTTGGTAGTTAGGATAACACCGTGTATAGTTAGTGCCGGACAGGCAAGGATTTATTTTGTTGGTGGTTTTTTTCTTTTTGTTTATGCTTCACTGCAATAAACCTGACCAAGCGTCAGTTACACCTTGAATTCGGCTGTCTGCCTGAGGTGAATACGTGCCCTTTGAACCCAGCAAAGGCGATCCCGGAGCGTGTTATCACAATATATATATATATACATGGCCGGCTTTAGGCATGTGCGACTTTTGCGGTCACACAGGGCGCCGATAGGCATGCTTCAGGGGGGCGTCGCAGAGAGGTAAGAAGTTAATTTCCTGCCTCCTCCTGTCCCAGCACTGCATTTTTATTGTAACCGCCGCTGCGCGGGCAGAAGGCTTTGATGGGAGGAGCCGCAGGGAGATCTTATGTGTGAAGCTAAACATATTGTCTCCAGCGGCGCCTCTGCATCCCTTTCTTGAAGCCTGGCACGCCCGCGCCGTGCATACAAGCAGTGTGATTGGCGCGGAGACAGAAAGATGAGTTTCATCTACTGCCCCTGCTCCAATCAGTGAACATGCGCATCCATTCGCTCTCCCACCTAGCTCCGCGGACTCACCTCATCTCACATCCCCAGACATCTCTGTGCGGGTGGCTGGCTGCCTGCCTCTCTGTGCAGGCGGCCGGCTGCCTCTCTGTGTGGATGGCCTGCTGCCTGCCTCTCTGTGCAGGCGGCTGGCTGCCTGCCTCTCTGTGCGGGCGGCCGGCTGCCTGCCTCTTTGTGTGGGCTGCCGGCTGCCTCTCTGTGCGAGCGGCTGGCTGCCTGCCTTTGTGTGCGGGCGGCCGGGTGCCTGCCTCTTTGTGCGGGCTGCCGGCTGTCTCTCTGTGTGGGCGGCTGGACGGCTGTCTCTCTCTGTGCGGGCGGCCGGGTGCCTGCCTCTCTGTGCGGGTGGTCGGGTGCCTGCCTCTCTGTGCGGGCAGCTGGCTGCCTGCCTTTGTGTGCGGGCGGCGGGCTGCCTGCCTCTCTGTGCGGGCGGCCGGCTGCTTCTCTGTGCGGCCGGCCGGGTGCCTGCCTCTCTGTGCTGGAGGCTGGCTGCCTGCCTCTGTGCGGGCGGCCGGCTGCCTGCCTCTGCGTGCGGGCGGCCAGCTGCCTGCCTCTCTGTGCGGGTGGCCGGCTGCTTCTCTGTGCGGCCGGCCGGGTGCCTGCCTCACTGTGCGGGTGGCCAGCTGCCTGCCTCTGTGTGTGTGCCCGGCTGCCTGCCTCTGTGTGGGTGCCCGGCTGCCTGCCTCTGTGCGGGCGGCTGCCTGCCTCTCTGTGTTGGAGGCCAGCCGGCTGGATATTTGTCTGTGCGGGCAGCGGTGGTGTGTGGAGCAGGGCAGTGTGGCTGATGTCCCAGATGCTCTGGGTTCAAATGATGGTGTCCGGGACGCCGCATGTGCAGATGGAGTCCTCAGCTCAAGATCTTGTCATTGAACTGAGAGCTCAATCTGCTCCGGATGCTATTTCTTTGAAGCTCGCACCGCTGACAGCATCTGGGTCACCCGCCGCACCGGCCTGCTCCACACTGCCAGCACAGCTTCCGCTACCAGCACAGCTTCCACTGCCAGCATAGCCCTACCGCTGCCAGCACAGCCCTACCGCTGCTAGCACAGCCACACCGTTCCCACCGCCGTGCCTGCCTCCTATGACTCTGCTCCACCTCCAATAAGACAACAATGGAGTATAAGACGGAACACATTTTTTTTACCTTTTTTTTAATCTATAAATTTGGGGTGTGTCTTATAATCCGGTACATCTTATAAAACAAAAAATATGGTATGTCCTATTGTTACCATCAAGGATATGTGATTGTGTTCCTGGAGTGGGCAAAATTTTAATGCAAGGGGTGTTGTGTGTGTGTTAGTCCTTACATAGTAGTATATTAATATGCACCCATTATTGTAAAATGGCACCTCCTTGAAGCATAACCACATACACCCTTTGTAATAAAATGATGCCCCACTCCAGTCCATAAAAGGGAAGTCCACTACTTGGACAACTCCTTTTCATTCCCCTTGTTTGCCACAGAAAAATAAAGAAATCTATACGCCCCTCCGATGCAGCCTCGGTTCCAGGGATGTCTAAAACTGCGTTCCACAGGCATCTGTGACATTGTTATGACACACGAGCCCCAAAAGCAATCAGTGCTGGCTTCCTTCTGCCCACCTTTGGACATTTCGGCCGAAATTCAGTGTAGCGCTCACATCCTGCCAAATGTGTGAAGGCAGAGAGAGACACTGGGCGCTGTTTGGTCAAGGGGCCTCATGGAACGCAGCTTTAGACATCGCTGCAACCGAGGCCATACCAGAGGGGAGTATAGCTTTATTTAATTTTCTGGGACAAACAAGGGGAATGAGAAGGGGTTGTTGACATCCCTTTTATGGATTGAAGTGGGGCATCATTTTATTACAAAGGGTGCATGTGGTTATGCTTCAACAAATGGAATGAATAGGGGGTTGTCAAATTTAGTGGACAGCCCTTTTAAAGGGGCTGTTCTTTTAGTAAATGTCTAGCCTAAGGTGTAGGTTATTATAAAGAAATTATAATGCTGTTATGCAAACACTGTAAAAAAAAAAAAAAAAAAAACCGTTGGGAAAAATCACTCCAAAAATGTTTTTTAGTCTTACTGAAAACACAAAAATTGAATAAAAAGCCAACAAAAGTCATATGTGAAGGAATAAGCCCTAAAAGCTCTTTTGAACAAAAAATAAATTAAAAAAGTTACAGCTCTCAGAATATGGTGATGCAAAAAGAAATTAATTTTTGTAAAATATTGCTTTTTGTGTGCAAAAGTCGCAAAGTATAAAAAATTATAAATCTGGTATAGTGTAATCGTTCTGACACGAAGAATAAATCAGTCATCGCTTTTTTCGCATGGTGAACTGAGCAAAAAATTGAAAAGAATAAGCGAATTGCTGGTTTTCCCTCATTTTGCTCCTGAAAAATCTGAATAAATAGCAATCAAGAAATGTTATGTACCCCATAATAGTACCAAAAATCCTTCAACTTATTGCGCAAAAAATAAGCTTCCACACAGCCCTGTTCGCTCCATAAAAGAAAAAAGTTACAGTTCTCACAATATGGCGACGAAAATATGATACATATACATGATAGCACATGGAGATAAACTCACCTGCCTACGCTCCTGCTGTCCGTGGTGCTGAACACTCAGGCTCTGCTGCACCCGGCAGCCGCTGTGTTTCCTCTCTGCAAGTACTTCCGGGTCGGCTGTGCCGTGCATAAATGAACATGCATGACAGTAATTAGCCAGGCAGGAAGCAGCAGAGGCCGTAGACAGCGTTGCTGGAGAAGTTGAATATAAAAATCACTTTATTTTCAATGTCCGTGTTTTTCTGGTACTTGTTTCATGGATCACACCATAGTGTGGTCTGTGGGACATCAGTGATGCCGGAAAAAAATGGACATGTTTCTGTGCGCAACAGATAAAGCATGTGAGCAACAGGGAGTACCTGCCTAAAAAAGCGCTGCAAATACACCATAGCAAAGGAACATGATGCACAGCAATTTAAAAATGATTTTGCTGTGTACATGTTCCGTCTTTGGTTAATTATTTTAGCTGCTGTAGGCTTCAAAAGCCATGAAACGGCTAAAAGAAGTAACCTTCTCATGCGTGGGGCGGCTAAAATTGGAAGAAGCCACTCGCTCTATATACTTAACCCCTTCACCCCCGGCCACTAAAACACCCTAATGACCGGGCCATTTTTTGCAATTCTGACCAGTGTCACTTTGACAGGTTATAACTCTGGAACGCTTCAACGGATCCTGGCGATTCTGACATTGTTTTTTCGTGACATATTGTACTTCATGTCAGTGGTAAATTTAGGCCGATATTTTTTGCGTTTATTTGTGAAAATTTAGGAAATTTGGCGAAAATTTTGAAAATTTCGCAAATTTCAAACTTTGAAAATTTATGCCCATAAATCTGAGAGATATGTCACACAAAATAGTTACTAAATAACATTTCCCACATGTCTACTTTACATCAGCGCAATTTTCGAAACAAATTTTTTTTCCGTTAGGAAGTTAGAAGGGGTCAAAGGTCATCAGCAAATTCTCATTTTTCCAACAAAATTTACAAAATAATTTTTTTAGGGACCACATCACATTTGAAGTGACTTTGAGAGGCCGAGGTGACAGAAAATACCCAAAAGTGACCCCATTCTAAAAACTACACCCCTCACACTGCTCAAAACCACATCCAATAAGATTATTAACCCTTTAGGTGCTTCACAGGAACCAAAGCAATGTGGAAGGAAAAAATGAAAATTTTACTTTTTAAACACAAAAATGTTACTTTAGCCATAAAATTTTCATTTTTACAAGGGAGAAAAGAGAAAGTACACAATACAATTTATTGTGCATGTTCTCCTGAGTACGCTGATACCCCATATGTGGTAAAAATCAATTGTTTGGGCGCACGGCAGAGCTCGGAAGGGAAGGAGCGCCATTTGAATTTTTGAACGCAAAATTAGCTGCACTCATTAGCGGACGCCATGTCGGGTTTGAAGACCCCCTGAGGTGCCTAAACAATGGAGCTCCCCCATAAGTGACCCCATTTTGGAAACTAGAGGCCTCAAATAATTTTTCTAGATGTTTGGTGAGCACTTTGAACCCCTGGGGGCTTCACAAAAGTTTATAGCGTTGAGCCGTGAAAAGAAAAAAAAAATTTTTTACCACAAAACGGTTGCTTCAACTAGGTAGCTTTTTTTTTCACAAGGGTAACAGGAAAAAATGCACCATAAAATGTATTGTGCATTTTCTCCTGAGTACGCAGATACCTCATATGTGGTGGAAAGTAATTGTTTGGGCGCATGGCGGGGCTCAGAAGAGAAGGAGCGCCATTTGACAGCAAAATTGGTTGGAATCATTAGCGGACACCATGTCACGTTTGGAGACCCCCTATGGTGCCTAAACAGTGGAGCTCCCCCACAAGTGACACCATTTTGGAAACTAGAGCCCTCAAATAATTTTTCTAGATGTTTGGTGAGCACTTTGAACACCTGGGGGCTTCACAGAAGTTTATAGCGTTGAGCCGTGAAAAGAAAAAAAAATTTTTTTACCACAAAACGGTTGCTTCAACTAGGTAGCTTTTTTTTTCACAAGGCTATCAGGAAAAAATGCACCATAAAATGTATTGTGCATTTTCTCCTGAGTACGCAGATACCTCATATGTGGTGGAAAGTAATTGTTTGGGCGCATGGCGGGGCTAAGAAGAGAAGGAGCGCCATTTGACAGCAAAATTGGTTGGAATCATTAGCGGACGCCATGTCACGTTTGGAGACCCCCTATGGTGCCTAAACAGTGGAGCTCCCCCACAAGTGACACCATTTTGGAAACTAGAGCCCTCAAATATTTTTTCTAGATGTTTGGTGAGCACTTTGAACACCTGGGGGCTTCACAGAAGTTTATAGCGTTGAGCCGTGAAAAGAATTTTTTTTTTTTTTTACCACAAAATGGTTGCTTCAACTAGGTAGCTTTTTTTTTCACAAGGGTAACAGGAAAAAATGCACCATAAAATGTATTGTGCATTTTCTCCTGAGTACGCAGATACCTCATATGTGGTGGAAAGTAATTGTTTGAGCGCATGGCGGGGCTCAGAAGAGAAGGAGCGCCATTTGACTTTTCAAACGCAGTGCACTGATCGGCCGCTGCAGGACGCACGGTCGGATGCGATAAAAAAAAGCGTCGGGGATACGTAAAAAAAAAAAGTCACGCCAAAAATTGACCATGGATGCAGATACGTTATGTGCATCCCTGATCAGCGCTTGGCGGGACGCACGGACGGATGCGATACAAAAAGCGTCGCAAATACGGAAAAAAGTCACGCCAAAAATTGAGCAGGGATGCCGATCCGTTATCTGCATCCCTAATCAGCGCTCGGCGGGACGCACGGACGGATGCGATACAAAAAGCGTCGGGGATACGGAAAAAAAAGTCACGCCAAAAATTGAGCAGGGATGCCGATCCGTTATCTGCATCCCTGATCTGCGCTCGGCGGGACGCACGGACGGATGCGATACAAAAAGCGTCGCGAATACGGAAAAAAGTCACGCCAAAAATTGAGCAGGGATGCCGATCCGTTATCTGCATCCCTAATCAGCGCTCGGCGGGACGCACGGACGGATGCGATACAAAAAGCGTCGCGAATACGGAAAAAAGTCACGCCAAAAATTGAGCAGGGATGCCGATCCGTTATCTGCATCCCTGATCAGCGCTCGGCGGGACGCACGGACGGATGCGATACAAAAAGCGTCGTGAATACGGAAAAAAAAGTCACGCCAAAAATTGACCATGGATGCCGATCCGTTATCTGCATCCCTGATCAGCGCTTGGCGGGACGCACGGACGGATGCGATACAAAAAGCGTCGGGGATACGGAAAAAAAAGTCACGCCAAAAATTGAGCAGGGATGCCGATCCGTTATCTGCATCCCTGATCAGCGCTTGGCGGGACGCACGGACGGATGAGGTGTAAAAATGGACAGGGGATACGGAAAAAAAAAAAAAAGTTATACTCACAGTACCCAGAGGACTAGCAGGAGGATCACTGACCAGAAGAGCTGCAGAGGAACAGATGGCAGAGAGATGGACAGCTTTACAGGAGCAGCAGGCAGATCAGCAGAATGCCCAGGAAGGACCCAGCGATGGACGCAGATGTGATCAGGCCGGTGAAGACAGGTAAGAGGACGTCGGGGGAGAGCAGAGGGGGAGAGGGGGGGTGAGAGCAGAGGGGGAGGGGGGAGAGCAGAGGGGGAGAGCAGAGGGGGAGGGGGGGAGAGCAGAGGGAGAGGGGGGGAGAGCAGAGGGGGAGACCGGAGAGGGAGCTGCAGAAGCAGAATAGAAATAATGGGGGAGGCAGTCAGATCGCAGGGGGAGCGGATCGGGATGTCGGGGGGGGGGGGGGGGGTGGTTGGGGGGAGCAGATCGCGGGGGGGGCACGGCAGGGGCTATCACGGCAGCGCGCAGGGGCACCACGGGAGCGCGCACGGGCTGCAAAGTGAGCACAGTACTCACTTTGCAGCAGCAGCGGTGGTAGCAGATCGGGATGCCGGGGGGGCAGATCGGGGCGTAGGGGGGCAGATCGGGGCGTAGGGGGGCAGATCGGGGGGGGGCACGGGCAGGGGCCTTCACGGGAGCGCGCAGGGGCCTTCACGGGAGCGCGCAGGGGCCTTCACGGGAGCGCGCAGGGAGCGGAATACTTACCATTAGAGCTGCAGCGGCGGAGACATCAGAGGCGGCGGCGGCAGCAGCAGCGGTGGCGTGGTACCAAAAGTACCAGCCACTCCACGCTGCAGCCATGTTGGGGGAGGGCTCGCAGGCCAGCACAGGCCTGGGGAGGGCGGCCACCGGCAGATCAGACCGCCCCACTGCACACTGATTGGAGCGATTGCGCGTCATAGCACGATCGCTCCAATCAGTGCTGCAGGGTCTGGGGGCGGCATGTTTGAGGTCCACCTATGATATGCTGCAGCAGCTGCGGCATCTCATAGCTGGATCTCACAGGATCGCACTAATTCGGGCATTATTTTTGCCGAAATTAGTGCGATCGATGTGGTTGGCGGTTCAGATTTGAACAGCCAATCACATCGATCGTCGATAGGGGGTGGCGATGCCACCCCCCCTGGGGTCAAGCAAAGGTCCCCTGCTGTAAGAAACAGCAGGGGACATCATTTGAAAGCCGTTGCTATGGCCACGGCAATCAAATGAAGTTTAGGCCGTAAAATTACGTCCCTGGTCGTTAAGTCACGTTAAAATAGGACGTAATTTTACGGCCCGCGGTCGTGAAGGGGTTAAAGGACACAGAATACAGTCATTGCATAGACACCAGAAATGAAGCCAGTAACAACGGCGCATACATATAGTCTTTCAGGATGTTTTTTGCAAATGATTTTTCATTTTTTTAAATAACTAAATTGCAGTATGCTTAGGGTGAGGCTTTTTTTGTCATTTTACAGTACATGAGAAAAACAAATGCAGCAGAAAAGCAATACAACCAGGCACCGGGGTCTTGTGATCTGCAGCCAATCAGCGGCTGCTTCACTATCCCTCTTTCAATACTGTAGTCCAGAAGAAATGAGAGCTGCTGCTGTTTTATGACTTCCTCTGGATGTCAGTTTTATCTAAAGGATGAGAGAGTAAACCAGCTGCTGATTGGCTGCAGGTCGCCTGTGACATGGTCTGGGGGCACCAAAGGGTAATTTGGCACAGGGCGCCATTTAGCCTAAGGCCGGCCCTGTATATATATATGTTAGGTCCGGGTGATGGTGGATCCTCTGGGCCGTGTACCGGACTCCCCCAGTGAGACAACCTGGAGCTAACCCCTATACAGGGACTGTCCAGTCACCCCACCAGAGGGCCTAGGTACATGGTAGCCGGAGTACTAGCGGAACCGGGGTAGCGTCCCACAGGGAACAGGTAAAACGGAGTCTTTGGAGCCACAGAGTCCTCGGAGACAATTACGGGAGTCCAGTACGGGTGCCGGTTAGGAAGCTCAGGCAGGTTAGCTGGGTGTGACGGGAAGGCAGCTGGGTGAAGTTGGAGATACCAGACAGGCACAGGCTGCCGAAACGGTGGTTGGATTCCCCGCCGACGGATACCGGAGGACTTCTTGGCAATACTGGATTCAGGGACCGGTTACGGAGGCAGAGCAGGCTCTACGGAAGAGACAAAGTTTTAGTACGAGTAAGGCACAAGGGGAAATGGACTTCTATCTTGCAGAACTCGATGAACAGGCGACGCCCTCCAGTCAGGAAGCTCCTAATATACCTGACCCTGACTGATGCAATATCCTGTTAGGGAGTGCAGGGCCTTTAAGAGGAGGTCAGTGACCAAGCGCGCGCCCTAATGCACATGCGCGACGCCCGGGTGCCGGAGGCCAGAGCAGGAAGTGGTGCCGAGGAGGACGTGTGGCTGGAGGCAGGGGACCCGGGGACCGGAGCGGTGAGTGAGGAACGACGTCGGGACCCGGGGAGCGTAACAATATATATATATATATATATATATATATATATATATATATATATATATATATATATATATATATATATATATTGGTATATATATATTGTTTGGACAAAAATTCCCACAAACACACTACAAAAGAGTTGAAGCTGTTAGTCTGTTGCCCTGTGCAGCTATATCGATTCAGAAAATTTCCAGTAGGTGTAATGGGTAGGTGCATCACTACTTTTATCCACATAGGTTTCCCATACTTACCAGTAATGATAATCAGATGTATAAATCAGATATTTATTTCAGTGTATTTTATATTCTAAATAAAGCACCGAGCAACACATCAACATCCAGCACAAGCTGTGGCGAGAACTAGATCGTAATTGTCGTTTTACTTTTTATTTCATAAATCAACAATACACATGAAAATAAGCCACTTTGTAAAATATCTTATCAGGGATATTTGCTACTTTCTCAGCCAGAATTGATCAAGCATTAATCAAAATTCTCCATCCTGAGGTAAAATGTATTCAGTGCAGAATTTCCCATTACTGAGATAGGAGATGAGAGCTGTTACTGAGGAGATTTTATGTAGATAGAAGACGGTGGAGGGGCAAAGCTCTGCCTCTAATTCCTCCCTCCATCCTCCCATCACCATAGAATCTCAGCAGTAACTTATTTTCCTATGTACTATTGATTTATGGAAGAAAAAAATTAAAATGCCGGTTACGTTTTAAGTTCTTTTTCTTACACCATATGGAAGACAGACATTTAACATTGTTTTGAAGTATTTATGGCAGTTATTCCTTTTTTTCTTTAAATTTAAGAGAGATTGGTGTCCTAAACCCAAGATCACCTGTTAACTCTAGTGTACTCTGCAGATGTTAAAGGGATTGTCCAGCTATGGGGTACAATCAGGCTTGTGAATCCTCACAATGCGCAGTGTGTGAGCTGTCAGGATTCTCTGGTGCTGGCACCAGGAGCAGGGGCGCAAATTACTTCAAGTTTGTGATTCACATACATGCAGTCACTTGTTGACTAGATATGCGAAGCCTCACACAGTGCAACTGAATTGAGTGAGGCCGGACGTGACTAGTCGGAATGTGTCTGGAAGTATGCAAATCACATACTTGCAGTCACATGACCACCCGCTGCCATCACCGAAGAATCCGGACAGGGTGCACACTAGCAGTACATCTCAATAAATTAGAATATCATCAAAAAGTTAAATTTATTTCAGTAATTACATACAAAAAGGAAGCGCATGTATTATTTAGTCATTACAAACAGAGGAAATATTTCAAGTGTTTATTTCTGTTACTGCTGATGATTATGGCTTACAACCAATGAAAATCGAAAAGTCATTATCTCAGAAAATTAGAATAATTACCACAAAACACCTGCAAAGGCTTCCTAAGCATTTAAAATGGTCCCTAGTCTAGTTCAGTAGGTTGGACACTCATAGGGAAGACAGCTGACTTGACAGATGTCCAGAAGGCAGTCATTGACACACTGCACAAGGAGTGTAAGCGACAAAAGGTCATTGTTAAAAAGCTTGCTGTTCACAAGCATATTAATGGAGAAGTGTTGTATCCAAGCATATTAATGGAAAGTTGACTGGAAGGAAAAAGTGAAAAAGTGTGGTAGAAAAAGGTGCACAAGCAACCGGGATAACTGCAGCTTTGACAAAATTGTTAAGAAAAGGCCATTCACAAATTTGGGGGGAGATTCACAAGGAGTGGACTGCTACTGGAGTCAGTGCTTCAAGAGCCACCACACACAGATGTATCCAGGACATGGGCTACAACTGTCGCATTCCTTGTGTCAAGCCATTCATGACCAATAGGCAACGCCAGAAGCGTCTTACCTGGGCCAAGGGGAAGAAGAACTGGACGGTTGTTCAGTGGTCAAAGGTGTTTTCAGATGAAAGTAAATTTTGCATTAAATTTGGAAATCAAGGTCCCAGAATCTGAAGGAAGAGTGGAGAGACACACAATCCAAGCTGCTTGAGATCTAGTGGGAAGATTCCACAATCAGTGATGGTTTGGGGAGCCATGTCATCTGCTGGTGTAGGTCCACTGTGTTTTATGAAGACCAAAGTCAGCGCAGCCGTCTACCAGGAAATGTTAGAGCACTTCATGCTTCCCTTTGTCGACAAGCTTTTGGAGATGAAAATTTTATTTTCCAGCAGGACTTGGCACCTACAGTCATATGAAAACGTTTGGGCACCCCTATTAATGTTAATCTTTTTTCTTTATAACAATTTGGGTTTTTGCAACAGCTATTTCAGTTTCATATATCTAATAACTGATGGACTGAGTAATATTTCTGGATTGAAATGAGGTTTATTGTACTAACAGAAAATGTGCAATCCGCATTTAAACAAAATTTGACCGGTGCAAAAGTATGGGCACCCTTATCAAATTCTTGATTTGAACACTCCTAACTACTTTTTACTGACTTACTAAAGCACTAAATTGGTTTTGTAATCTCATTGAGCTTTGAACTTCATAGGCAGGTGTATCCAATCATGAGAAAAGGTATTTAAGGTGGCCACTTGCAAGTTGTTCTCCTAATTGAATCTCCTATGAAGAGTGGCATCATGGGCTCCTCAAAACAACTCTCAAATGATCTGAAAACAAAGATTATTCATTATAGTTGTTCAGGGGAAGGATACAAAAAATTGTCTCAGTGATTTAAACTGTCAGTTTCCACTGTGAGGAACATAGTAAGGAAATGGAAGAACACAGGTACAGTTCTTGTTAAGCCCAGAAGTGGCAGGCCAAGAAAAATATCAGAATGGCAGAGAAGAAGAATGGTGAGAACAGTCAAGGACAATCCACAGACCACCTCCAAAGACCTGCAGCATCATCTTGCTGCAGATGGTGTCAATGTGCATTGGTCAACAATACAGCGCACGTAGCACAAGGAGAAGCTGTATGGGAGAGTGATGCGAAAGAAGCCGTTTCTGCAAGCACGCCACAAACAGTCGCCGGAGGTATGCAAAAGCACATTTGGACAAGCCAGTTACATTTTGGAAGAAGGTCCTGTGGACTGATGAAACAAAGATTGAGTTGTTTGGTCATACAAAAAGGCGTTATGCATGGAGGCAAAAAAACACGGCATTCCAAGAAAAGCACTTGCTACCCACAGTAAAATTTAGTGCAGGTTCCATCATGCTTTGGGGCTGTGTGGCCAATGTCGGCACCGGGAATCTTGTTAAAGTTGAGGGTCGCATGGATGCAACTCAGTATCAGCAGATTCTTGACAATAATGTGCAAGAATCTGTGACGAAGTTGAAGTTACGCAGGGGATGGATATTTCAGCAAGACAATGATCCAAAACACCGCTCCAAATCTACTCAGGCATTCATGCAGAGGAACAATTACAATGTTCTGGAATGGCCATCCCAGTCCCCAGACCTGAATATCATTGAACATCTGTGGGATGATCTGAAGCGTGCTGTCCATGCTCGGCGACCATCAAACGTAACTGAACTGAAATTGTTTTGTAAACAGGAATGGTCAAATATACCTTCATCCAGGAACTCATTAAAAGCTACAGGAAGTGACTAGAGACTGTTATTTTTGCAAAAGGAGGAGGATCTACAAAATTTTAATATCACTTTTATGTTGAGGTGCCCATACTTTTGCAAATTTTGTTTAAATGCGGATTGCACATTTTCTGTTAGTACAATAAACCTCATTTCAATCCAGAAATATTACTCAGTCCATCAGTTATTACATATATAAAACTGAAATAGCTGTTGCAAAAACCCAAATTGTTATAAAGAAAAAAGGTTAACATTAATAGGGGTGCCCAAACTTTTTCATATGACTGTATCCACACTACCAAAAGTACCAATACCTGGGTTAATAACCCCAGTATTACAGTGCTTGATTGGCCAGCAAACTTGCCTGATCTAAACCCCACAGAGAACCTTTGGGGTATTGTCAAGAGGAAGATGAGAGACACCAGACCCAACAATGCTGAAGAGCTGAAAGCTGCTATCAAAAGCAACCTGGACTTCTATAACACTTCAGCAGTGCCACAGGCTGATCGCCTCCATGCTACGCCGCATTGATGCAGTAATTCATGCAGAAGGAACCCTGACTAAATATTGAGTGCATTTACTGTACATACAGTTCAGTAGGCCAACAATTCTGAGTTTAGAATAATTTATTTTAGTAGGCCTTATAAAATATTCTAATTTTTGGAGGTAATGACTTTTGGGTTTTCATTGGCTGTAAGTCATAATCATCGACATTAACAGAAATAAACACTTGAAATAGATCTCTCTGTGTGTAGTGACTATATAATATATGAGTTTCCCTTTTTGTATTGAATTACTGAAATAAATTAACTATTCTAATTTATTGAAATACAATTGTACATGTGTTTCATGAGTTTGTAGTCACATAGACTGACTGCAGACTTGTACTCAAGGGCCGGACAACCCCTTTTGCATTTTTCTTCTTTGAATAGACATAATATTACTTATATTCACAAATAAGCAATTTTAGTTGTATAACAAAGTGTATGCTTAACATAATGAATAGCTACACTAATAACTGAGATTTGTGTGTCAGTCATCAGAGTCACTTAACAAAGTCAGTAGTAAATGTCAGGTGACAAAATGGGATGTCAAAGTCAGGTTCATGGTCAGGGCCGGCCTTAGCCTGAATGGCGCCCTGTGCAAAACTGCCCTTTGGTGCCCCCCCTACTGATTTTTTACCCAATTTTCCAGGAAACAAACAAGGACAGGAGGCCATTTTTTTATATCCTAACAAAATTGATCTCTTCAAATGTACAATAAACTCCTCCAGATCCAAATCTCAAATCCACATTAATTCCACCATGTCTGACCTCGTCCTCATAGGGGTCTTCTGATTTCAACCATTTATGCTGTATCCCTGAATATTACATTATGGACGGTACATGTGGATCTCACCAATGGGGCGCACATGTATCTGCAGAATGAGGCGCTGCCGCTCTTCATGGAAAGGTGATATAAATCCCTGTACACTTGGATGGGAGTTCTGCATCTCTGGACTGAGAGCGGCGCACGAAGTGGCCCCATGGGTGGGATCAGCATCTACTATACAAGTCCTGTGGATAAATATACCAGATAATACCAGAGAAGGCACCATGGAGCTGGCGGCCGATGCTGCGTGTACTCCGGACCAAAAAGTCCAAAATACAAATGTTAAAGGGGAATGTAAGTGTCATGATCCAGGCCGGCTTTTCCCTGCTGCTGGTTACACCCAGCTCTGGCCTGGTCATGTCATGGGGTAACTTCCCTTGCCTCGTTCTGGATCCCAGGACGCTATATATTGCCTCTCTACCTATGGCTCAGTGCCAGTGATATTTCTGCCTTGCAGCGTGTCTACTGGCTCTGGTGAGTGTTCCTGATCTGTTCTGCCTCCCTGCTACTGTGTCCTGACTTTGACCCTCCCCTGTTTGTCTGCCTGTCCCAGCCCCTGATTTCTCCTGTCTGTTGTTTGCGTTTCCCTCTGCATACCTGATCTCCCGGATTAGGACTCGGTTCTGGTTTCTGACTTTGGTATTGATCCTCACTTTGCAGTGACTTGACTTTCCTGGCTAGACCCTGACTGTTTGACTACTCTTTTGCCCCTGGTGATTCGCCTGTTAACATTGCTGAAGTTACTCTGCTATTCTTCAGCTGTCTTTCTGTTACAGTGTTTCTTTGTCTCTCCTTCACTACTCTGCTGCCACCTAGTGGGGATTACGCTGTACTGCGTCTTACTAGCCTTTGTACAGTGTCACAGTAAGAAATTAGAAAAAAATCTCTGCTTTCTACATAATAAAGAGTCCTCAGGTTATATGTGTTGCTGCCTCTCGGCTCCACTGACCTAAATACACTGAGGTGCAGTACCACATACACACCATAAGAACAGGGGGCACTGTGTATGTGTCGCTGCTTCTCAGCTCCAATGACCTAAACAGACTAAGCTGCAGTACCACATACACACCATGAGGGAGGGGCACTGTGTATGAAAGAACTATGGCATATATACTGTAATCCCTTTATTAATCAGTCTGGGCTCACGCCAGCTGGCAATGCTAAAAGTAATTTTGTAAGCGAAATCCACACCGAATCATGTGATATTCTGCAGAATATTCTGCTTCTCCCTGCTTTGCTGCTCTACACTGGCCAGTGTCTCCCCTGGGCTTGACATTCTGCACATTGACCGGCCGGATCTCCAAAGTGTGTGATATACGCTGTCAGGATTTCATTTGCCAATTTGAGTGATCATGTGATCACTCACAAGTGATTTGCAGACTCGGGGTCATTTGCAGAATGACCTCTCCCCGTTTCTCTCATTGTTATAATTTTCAATTTGAGAAAAACAAGAGAAGACGTCAATTTGGCAGATGTCCACACATTGCAAATTGCATGTGAGTGATCAGATGACAACAACCCGAATCGGCAAATGAGATCCTAACAGAGCGCATATTATACACCTTTTGTGCTGTTCCAAACTGATTTCTTTAAAACCTTTAATGATCATATCCACTGTTATTTAATTAATGTTATTCAATGTCTTATATTATGTCCTTTGCTGCCATCTACCGGTTAGGCCCTTCTGTTCCCCTGGTTCTTTTTAGTCCTGCCTGTGGGGTTGTTTTCAGCCCTATAGATGACCTCACATCCTGCCTCCAGGTTAGTTTCACTTTTAGTCAGTGCATTTGTGAGGAGCATATCTATTTCTCCTTTGGGCTTCAGAAAGCAAAGTTTTTGACCAGTAGCAGCTCTATGACAATCATCACAAGACAGGTATAAAGACTGCCCAATGTAGGTGCGGTCAGTTACAAAAATGCTGGTGTACACTATCAAGCAGTACAGTGTCTATGTTAGGACATTTCACGTTTGGATAATACAGTCAAACATTAGAGTTTATATGCTTAAGGCCAATTTATCCCTCTGACACCGGACACTTATACCATGAACATGGCCGGCTTTACCTATGTGCGAGTGCCATCTATTTCTCCTTTGGGCTTCAGAAAGCAAAGTTTTTGACCAGTAGCAGCTCTAGGACCATCATCACAAGACTACCACAGTTACAGCCACTTGACCACTGTACTGCTGCACGTTTTTGTTCATGGAGGAAAAAATAAACCACTGTTGCTTCACCTCAGCGTGTGTACATTTGAATCCATCCACCCTGGAGCGCTCTGGTCATGTCTGCCTCACCTAGAGGAAACGAAGGTAAGACTCCTTACACCTCTACCCAACTACCTGCCTTCAATCGCCTGTAAGTGGGGACAGAACAGTCAAAAACTTCCTTAGAGCCCAAATCAGTCAGAAGACTATTTAACAGCCCAATATACCTCACTGTAATCTGCCCGGTAACAGGCCTTGTGCAGTAATCTGCCTGCAACAGTGCATGCCAGGACATGCCTAAGGGGAAGCTCTCCCATCTGCCCCGTCCTGAGTCACCTCTGCCTGCATTGAATAGGAACAGCTTATGCAACTGCTGTTTCCCTCTAGCCATACCCCATCTATAGACTTGCAGTATATTATACCTCATCGCTGCAGATTGCTGGACTGCAAACCCCCAAGATTCACTAAAAATACCTTGGGAATCTCATCAGGGAATCCTTACTCCCTGCACAGCGATTTTCAGACCCCTATTCAAAAGTCGAGTTTCTAAATAAAATAATAAAGGCCATTGAAAACTATCACACTATGAAAGATGAGCTATGTGAGCACCTGCAAGAACAGTGGGAACGAGTCTCCTATCACATGTCAAGACTTTAATCCTCTTCAGGTGATGCCGCATGCTTACAAGCCGCTATGGAACGCCTGAACACAGCTCAAGAAAGATACAAGAGACTGTCAACAAGGTACATTACCTTTCTAAAAGACTATAAAATTGATGAAGCTCTTTCAGACCTGAGCAAGGCAGAATCAGTGGACAGGGAAAGAGACGCCGAGGTGCAAGTCACCATAGACAAAGCTAAACACCGCATCTCTCACCAGCAAGAAACCAGATCACATAGATGAATCTCATCTAAACGTTCCTCTCGATCATCTGGATCATCATCCTCAAGAAGCTCAGCCCTGAGCGACAGAATACTAGAGGCCCGCATAAGAGCAGAAGAATCCAAGGTGAGACATTCCTTCACAGAAAGAATAGAAGAAGAAGCCCTTGCAAGAGCAGAAGCAGCTAAAGCAGAAGCCCTTGCAAGAGCAGAAGCAGCTAAAGCAGAAGCCCTTGCAAGAGCAGAAGCAGCTGAAGCAGAAACCCTTGCGAGAGCAGAAGCAGAAGCCAAGAGGGTAGAAGCGGAGGCTCGGATAAAGATTCTTCGGTCTCAGATGGAAGAGGCAGTTGCGCTAGCTAAAGTAAGACTACTTGAGCAGGCATTGAACCAAGGTCCTGATCTAGTTTCCTCGCCACCACTGGAAACAGACAATCCAGTTGATCTCACCAGAGACTATGTGCTGAATCAGTTACCTGCGCCAACCCCGGTTTGCAGTACCTTCCAAACCGACAACACTGAAACCTCCAAATCAGCTCCACCAGTGCCAGTGCCATCCACAGCACACAAGCAAGTTAATAACAGTCATCAAGAGGTGCCTTCTCAAGCACAGTCACCACAACAAGATGGCAGTCAAGTGTTTCCTGACCAACTTCCACAGCTCAAGCAGCAGTCATCAGAATCTACAGAGGCTAAACCACAGCTCAACCCTGTAGCAACATCATTCTACCCGGGAACATCTCATCCTTTCATGCCCGGCAGCCCATACACCCCAGGGGCATCACGAGTCCTTGTGGCAACAAGCGGTGAGAAATCAGATATGTCTGAGTTTGCCAGGTTCATGGTGAGCAGAGAGCTGATCAATACTAGTCTAACAAAATTTGATGATCGTGCAGGTGAGCTACAGGGCCTGGAAAGCAACTTTCAAGACAGCCATCGCCAATCTCAACCTAACTGCAGAACAGGAGCTCAACCTCATGATCAAGTGGCTGGGTCCAGGCTCTACAAACTGTATCAAGAGCTTCAGAACCATCTATGTGGGACAAGCAGAAGCAGGTCTCGCTGCTGCCTGGGAAAGACTGGAACGCACCTTTGGCAGCGCAGAAGCGATAGAAAAAGCCCTATTCAAGGGACTGCAGAGCATCCCAAAGATCAACCTTAAGGAAGTCCACAAGCTTCAAGACTGAAGTGATCTGCTCATGGAGCTGGAACTCACCAAAAGAGATACTTGTCTGTCCGGGCTATGCTATATGGATAAAGCCCATGGAGTGAACCCAATTGCGGTGAAGCTGCCATACAGTCTGCAGGAGAAGTGGGCAACGTCAGTCTCAAGGTACAAAAGAGTGCATGACGTCACCTTTCCCCCATTTATTCACTTCTGCAGGTTCGTCGGCGAGCAGGCCCAGATAAGGAACGACCCCAGGCTCGACTTCCTTGAGTTCAACACTGCAGCTGCAATGACATCATCATCAAGGTATGAAGATGCCATACACAAACGCGGAGAAGTTAAGAACACTGTGAGTGTTAGGAAGACTGCGCTACCATCACCTGCAGCACCCACAGATAAACAGTCCACCACCTCATCACGAGATAAGTCTTTCAATCAAGAGTGTCCCATCCATAAAAAACCACACTCACTGAGCAAGTGCAGAGGGTTTAGATCCAAAACCCTACAGGAGCGCAAGAAAGTCCTCACCGAGCTTGGGGTCTGTTTCAAATGCTGCACATCACTCGAGCACATGGCCATGGACTGTACATCCATCATCAAGTGTGAGGAGTGTCACAGCGAAAAACACGCCTCAGCCATGCACCCAATACAGCTAGCTAGAGACACACCGGCTGCAGTCACCACCGCTCCCACTCCAAGTCATGGCGGAGAGCCCGAAAACCAGTCTGACACCACCACAGCCTCCTGCTCATGCTCAGAGGTATGCGGAGATGGCCAAATAGAGAAATGTTGTGACTGAATATGCCTAATCAAAGTTTATCCTGAGGGACATCCAGAAAAAGCAATGAAGGTGTATGCCATCATAGACGACCAAAGCACCGCTCCCTAGCAGGATCCAAGTTCTTTGAAGCCTTCAGAATTAAAGGACAGTCAGAACCCTACACCTTGAACACCTGCTCAGGTCGCATAGAGACTATTGGCAGAAGAGCCCAGGGATTCATCTCTTCTCCTATCAACGGGAAGACTGAAATACCTCTACCAACGCTCGTTGAATATGACCAAATACCCAACCACAGGGATGAGATTCCTACACCCCGAAGCTGCACTTAATCAACCACACCTAAGGCACCTGGCTAGTATTATCCCACCTATGGACAAGAATGCAGAAATTCTACTACTGTTCTGCAGAGACAATCTAAGGGTACACAAGGTGCGACAACAGTGTATGGGCCTGATTATGCACCATTTGCCCATAGACTGGACTTGGGATGGGTAGTCATTGGAAATGTGTGCGTTGATCGATCACGAATCGACTCTTTCAAAACTTATATGCATGGAGATGGGCGCACAACCTGCTTAAAGCAATGTCCTCATCACTATGCAGTGAAAGAGAAGTCTCCAGACTCCATACAGCTACCTGACATTGCTTCTTCTCTGCATATAGACAACTTGAGAAGATCAGTCTTTCACACAACCAAGGACGATGATAAAGTAGCCTTGTCAGTTGAGGACAGAGAATTCATCAAAATAAGGGACTGTGAGTTTTCTAAAAACAAAACCAACCACTGGGTCTCTCCATTACCCTTCCGCTCTACCAGGGTAAGACTCCCAAACAACAGAAAGAAAGCTCAGACTAGGTGTAACTCTCTTCAGCATTCCAAGAACAGCAAGCCTGGAATTAGAGAACACAGCGTCGCCTTTATGGACAAGGAAGTCTGCAACAACCTCGCAGAACCTGTACCAACCGAACTGAATCCAGCAGATCACACCACTAGACCTATGTCTATTAGTTCTTTTGCTAACTCTTCTTGGTTTACAGGTCCAGAGTTCCTGCTGAGACACTCAGAAGAAGGTATCCAGGAAGCCTTTAGCATCCCTGATCCAGACAACGATCCAGAAGTCCGAGCTGAAGTCAACACCCTGGCCACTAGTGCAAAGAAAACCTCTAGCCTCGGTTTCCAACGTTTTGAACGTTTCTCCAGCTGGATGAGACTCGTCAGGACTGTCACAAGGTTAGTACATATCGCCAGATGCTATCGTAAGGACCTTGAAAATAAAGACGGTCATTGCTTGCATGTCTGCCAAAAACCCCTTTCTGGTGAGAGCATCTTCCATAGTGAGTTCCTCATAATACGCCACGTCCAACAGAGTGAATTTGCCACGGAATCGAAGTGTTTTTACAACAAACAGCAGATTCCATTAAGAAGCCCTCTCGCCAATTTAAGCGCAGTTATGGACAGTTTCGGCTTACTGAGAGTTGGTGGTCGTTTAAACCAAGCTCAACTCAGAGTTGCAGAACAAAATCCTCTCATCATTCCCAACAAACACCATGTTACAGTCTTGCTGATCCAACACCACCATGAAAAGACTGAACACCAAGACAGGCAAATCACTGAGGGCACGTTATGGTGTGCAGGCCTCTGTATTATCGGAATGAAGAGACGTGTAGCACAAATACTGCACGATTGTGTGCACTGTCGTAAAGTGAGAGGAAAACAACTGCGTCAACAAATGGCTGACTTGCCTACAGACAGACTTTCTACAGAGCCACCTTTCACCTACGTTGGCCTAGATGTTTTTGGACCATGGATGGTGTCCACTCACAGAACTCGTGGCAGCCAAGCAAACAGTAAGCGGTGGGCTCTGTTATTCACCTGAATGAGTTTTCGAACTGTTCACATTGAGGTGTTAAGGCCCCTTTACACACTGCAACATCGCAAACGACATTGCTGTAACGTCACCGGTTTTGTGACGTAATAGCGACCTCCCCAGCGACATTGCAGTGTGTGACACGCATCAGCGACCTGGCCCCTGATGTGAGGTTGCTGATTGCTACACATCTCTCAGGACCATTCTTTGGTCCTTTGTTTCCCGCTGTGCAGCATGCATCGGTGTGTTTGACACAGTTACAGCAACTTCTTTAGCGATTTCCCTTTCAAAAAGCTGCTTTACAACGTCCCCAATGACTAGCTAGGTCGTTCTGCAGGTCCGGATCGCTGTTGCGTCGTTTTCCAGGTATGCCTGTTTGACAGCTCACCAGCGACTCACCAGAGACTTTGTAGTGATCCCGGCCAGGTTGGGATCGCTGGTGGGATCGCTAGAAAGTCTCAGTGTGTAAAGGGGCCTTTAGAGTCCATGGACACCTCCAGCCTAATTAATTGAGAAGGTTCCTTGCCATCAGAGGACCAGTGAGATCTGACTGTGGAAGCAACTTCATTGGTGCATGTAGAGAACTTAACATTGACACCAAGCCTATCCAAGATCAGCTGGCAGAGAAAGGTTGCACCTGGATCTTCAATCCCCTCACAGTTCTCACATGGGAGGCTCCTGGGAGAGGATGATCGGGATCTCCCGTAACGTCTTGAACTCCATGCTAATGGACGTCAACTCCTCAAGACTCACACATGAGACTCTAGTTAACCTTCTAGCTGAAGTCTCAGCCATTATCAATTCAAGACCCCTTGTGCCGGTGACCATGGATCAAGAAACACCAACCATATTGACTCCTGCTATTCTTATTACCCAAAAGACTGACAACGCACTAATGCCCAGCGGAGCGTTCAACCATGCGAACACTTATCAAAAACACCGGAAACAAGTTCAATACTTGGCTGACTACTTCTGGAACCGATGGAGGAAGGAATACCTCACCATTCTTCAAGGAAGAAGGAAGTGGCGACATCCCAAGCCGAACCTCAATGTAGGAGACTTAAGGGTGCTTTACACGCTACGACATCGCTAGCCATAGCTAGTGATGTCGTGCGCGATAGCACCCGCCCTCGTCGTACGTGCGATATGTGGTGATTGCTGCCGTAGCAAACATTACACAGCACAACAATGTTTTTGCTACTGAGGGTAAAACATGTGTTCTTTACTAATTTGAACATGCATGCTGATTCCAAATATGAACTCAGAATTTGCACAGCACGTCCAGATTTTGAGTTATACTTAGAAAAGGCCATACGCCTATTCAGGCATTGTTGAAGATATTCCAGGCATGTCCAGACAGGTATGGGAGCTGATATCAGCACTAACCAGTTATGGCTATATGTAGGACCTATCCAGACATGTCCAGACATGTCTGGGAGCTGATGTCAGCATTAACCAGTTATGGCTATATATAGGGAGTGCTGACACCAGATTTACAGACAACTGTTGGACAGTGTTCAATAAAGTTTTTTTTTTTGGTTTATTTACCTATACTTCTTTTTCAATAAAAATGATAATACATGTTGTGAAACTGTGGGACATAACAATTCTGTATCTTTATTAATTGCTTATTTTAATTTTCACAAAAATTGGAATAACTTAATATCCTGACGTGCTACAAAAAAACTAACTTCAGATTTGGATTCAGCGCATTCGATTTAGTATAGCGCACATGGTTTTTGCCAAGTAGCAGACAAAAAGTGTTTATTTGTTGTGCTGTGTTATCGCTACGACAGCATCACACGCACATACCTTGTCAGCGACGTCGCTGTGACCGCCGAACAATCCCTCCTTCAAGGGGGAGGTGCGTTCGGCGTCATAGCGACGTCACTACGGCGTCACTAAGCAGAGGAGGGGCGGAGATGAGCAGGACGTAACATCCCGCCCACCTTCTTCCTTCCTCATTGCCGGCGGAACGGAGGTAAGGAGATGTTCGTCGTTCCTGCGGTGTCACACATAGCGATGTGTGATTCCACAGGAATGAGGTACAACATCGCTACTTACCTGCCAACGATGTTTTGTAATTAAATTACCTCTACAAAACAAACAATTTTTGTCTTTTTTGCGATCGTTTTAGGTCGCTCCAGCCTGTCACATGCAGCAACGTTGCTAACGATGCCGGATGTGCGTCACAAACACCATTACCCCGACGATATATCGTTAGCAATGTCGCAGCGTGTAAAGCACCCTTTAGTTCTCATGAAAGACCAGACCACAGAAAGGTCTTACTGGCCTATGGGACTGATTACAAGGATACTGCCTAGCCAGGATGGCAACGTTCGGAAAGTGGAGCTAAAGGTCATAAGGAAAGGCGAGACGAAGACCTTTGCAAGGCTGATCCACGAACTTGTTCTGCTGTTGCCCATAGAGAGTGTCCCTATTGCTACTGGACCTGAACTTTGAGCCATCGTCAGTGATATGGACTTATATTTGATGTTGCATTTAACATGTGTTTTCTTACAGGTTGTTGTTTTAAGGACTCAATAGTGAAATCCCCAAAAGTTAATTTTAGGTGGGGAGTGTGTTGTTCCTACCTGTTTTCTTTAAAACCTTTAATGATCATATCCACTGTTATTAAATTAATGTTATTCAATGTCTTATATTATATATATATATAATTTATATATTTATATATTTATTTATGTTCATGCATGTCCTTTGCTGTCATCTACTGGTTAGGCCCTTCTATTCCCCTGGTTCTTTTTAGTCCTGCCTGTGGGAGTGTTTTCAGCCCTATAGATGACCTCACATCCTGCCTCCAGGTTAGTTTCACCCTGTGGGTGATGAGGTCCATTGCTATTTCCTTGGATGTATGGTTGAACACCATTGAGGAGCGGATGGCCACTGGCTCCCTGTTTCGCCCTTCCTCTGCAGCTGTGGGTCCCAGATAGGTGTAATGACATTAGGCAGAGCCTGTGACGTGATGCCAGTGGGCCCTGCAGCTGCAGTCAGAGTCGGTGCAAAGCATGTGTAGGGGATAGTAGATACATAAATATTTATTATACACCCTAAATATGCCCTGTACCTGCCACGTATAATGTAATGTAATGTAATTATGAATATTGACCTGCCATATCCTAAAGGTGTTCTGTCCCCACTTAGAGGCGATTGAAGGCAGGTAGTTGGATAGAGGTGTGAGGAATCTTACCTTTGTTTCCACTAGGTGAGGCAGACATGACCAGAGCTCTCCAGGGTGGATGGATTCAAATGTACACACGCTGAGGTGAAGCAACAGTGGTTTATTTTTTCCTCCATGAACAAAAACGTGCAGCAGTACAGTGGTCAAGTGGCTGTAACTGTGGTAGTCTTGTGATGATGGTCCTAGAGCTGCTACTGGTCAAAAACTTTGCTTTCTGAAGCCCAAAGGAGAAATAGATGGCACTCGCACATAGGTAAAGCCGGCCATGTTCATGGTATAAGTGTCCGGTGTCAGAGGGATAAATTGGCCTTAAGTATATAAACTCTAATGTTTGACTGTATTATCCAAACGTGGAATGTCCTAACATAGACACTGTACTGCTTGATAGTGTACACCAGCATTTTTGTAACTGACCGCACCTACATTGGGCAGTCTTTATACCTGTCTCGGAGGAAGAATTTTATATGCATGTTCAATGGGTTAGATTTCCAAAGACAATATTTTGATCTGAAATATGTAGTTATAATTTCATCATACACATACAGAGCCTGGAGCCTGTAAAAGGCAGAGTCACTGCATTTCTGTAATTCACTGCCTATATTGAGCATCATATTACAGAGGTATTTCTCACTAAAACCAAAATCACTATAATACCCATTGTTTGCTTGAGCATGCTACAATCTGTTTTGATTGTATATAATCTGATAACTGCAGCATTGAATTATAGTCTAGACAGGGAGAAAGAGCTGCATGGAAAAAAATATTGAACACTAGTGATGGACGAGTGTGATGCCCCTGGACTATCAGGTCGTCACAGGGTACTGCACAAACTGCCCTTCAGTGCAGTATTCGAAGTCCCTCATGGTTCTGGATCCCTATCTAATGGTGTTGCATCCAACAGCAAATCAAATCCTAGATACACCCTGAACCACACCCACCAGATACACCAGTGGACGGCTTGAGTGGAATAGAGTCGCCCACCTGGGGGGGTCAGGGAGGGGAGGTGAGGAGTGTAGTCAATAAAGAGTAGTCAGAGAGTGAGAGTGAGAGGAGGTCGGGAGCGGGGGCTCCTAGAGAAGCTGTCTAGGTTGCAGACGATGGTCTGGGCCTAGAGAAGTCGGACCCCCGGTCGCAGGGGATTGTGGAAAGGGGCCTGGACCTGTCGAGGAGGACAGCCAGCAGCCTAGCACTATCACCGGTCAGGGACCGAAGGCTCGTCAGGGTACACGGACCATAGGTCAGGGAGTAGCTTCAGGCAACCCAAAAGGGGGCCCCCTTTTGATAAAGCGAGCGACGAAACGTACGTCAGGGGTGGTGGGACGCATGGCCAGGTAATCCATTTACTAAAGTACTTCTTGTCCTTGTTTGGTATGTAAATTATTGCATTGTTGTATTATTAAGTGACCGTACTTCACAGTCGGGAGGTGCTGTATTAACATATGATACACTGGGTTAATTGCCAGGTGGTGGTAAGGAATGTTGTATGCATATAGTTGATAATGATAAGGGTAATTGATTTATATCCAATACTACCAGTCTGTATGGCTGAGAATAAAAAACGGGAATTATCTGTAAAATCAATTCCTTAGCATACCATCATATATGTATCACTAATTTAACCCTAGTGAGTGTCACAATATACAAGGGCAAAGTACTGGAACGGTGGCAGAGATATACCGTAGAACATATATATGTCAGCATTTATTTGCACTTTTGAGCAGGATATGACTATTTTATATGCCGTGGTGGTTCAAAAGTACACTATGGTGATCTATGCCATGTTCTAGTACATTTTCCCTTGTTTTCATGTCAGTATGAAATTATTGAGATTGATATATGATATGGATTATTATACCTTACTGATGTGATGTATGGTCACTTCCTGTTATGTTGAACAATGGATAAGATATTATGTTTAGACAATTCTGGAACCATGTGCCCCCCAGGTGGCTCTCTTGTTTACATATTTATTGAATGAATTTATTGAAAATTAAAATATTTAAGATTTTCTAGTGAATTGGTTTTGGTTCACTTCTTTCTTGGTTGGTTATCTCCGGTGCCAAGTGGTGGTTGTTAGACTTGGGCGTCAAACTGCTGTGTGCTGATTCATAGGCAGGCTACCAAAAGTTAATCTCTGCTAGTCTGCTTGATTGCTCTCTTTGGTCACCTGTTGTGAGGGAGACTATCACATCTGCTCCCTGGCTATATACACTGGCTGGGACCGTTCACGTATGCCACCTATAGCCTGCTTTAGTTGATCTGGTGTGGTGTCCCAAATTCTCTGGTACTGGTAGTTCTTGTTGATTGGTGCAGTTGTGGAGTTTACCCCAACTGTCTTTAGTTTCCTTCTTGCTTTTGATTTCTTCCTGAATCTCACATTGTCCTATCCTGTGTGTGTGTGTGCAGTGGGTCAGAGTATTGGTTTCCTTTTCTGTCTTCATCTGTGTTTAATATCACACTCCTGTCCTGTCCTTTCCTGGGAGGGGGAGTAGGGAAAACAGACTAGATCAGGTCAGCAGCAGGACCAGGAACAGGACTCAGGGAGCACCACCAAGAGGAGTATCCCTGAGATTAGGGATATCATAGGGCCCCCTAGCATGAGGGTCAACATAGGGGCCCACATGCCTCATTATTAGTGATGAGCGAGTACTAAAAAGCTCGGGTGCTCGAAGCTCGGGCCGAGCATCCCAAGATACTCGTGTACTCGGGCCGAGCAACGAGCCCAATGTTATCCTATGGGAGACCCGAGTATTTTTGTGAAATGACCCCCCGGCAGCATGGAGAAACCCTAAAAATGTCACAAAAGTCTCAGAAGAGTGCTCAAATGACATGGCAACAGCATGGGGAAGACCCCTTGAAGCATTTATCACTGAAAAGTCACAGCTGTGAACAATTTTGTCCGCGTTTTACGCCATTTTTACGGACTCACCAGAAAACCTTCCAAAATGACCCCAAAATGATTTTTCATGGCAGAAATGTTAAGGGCACATACGCAATAGTGAGATAGAGCTGGTGTATGTTACTTTTTGAGATTAATACATGAAAGATTTTACGTGAAAACATTGTGTGGCACTCCGATGTCCCTGAGAAGAGACGTACATGAAGGCCTCTTGAGTCTAATGTGCCCATTTTGAGGAAGTGAGTCTTTGTAGTATTTTCCTTTGCCAGGGCAGTCCAAAATTGTGAGGTTCACCAATGCCCCTGCATACAGACGTGCATGAGGGCCTGTAAACCTGAAGTGCCCATTGGAAGGAAGTGGGTCTATTGTAGTATAGCCCTTAGGCAGGGCAGCCAAAAATTGGGAGGCTCCACGTTGTCCCTGGATAGAGACGTGCATGAGGGCCTGTAAACCTGAAGTGCCCATTGGAAGGAAGTGGGTGTATTATAGTATAGCCCTTAGGCAGGGCAGCCAAAAATTGGGAGGCTCCACGTTGTCCCTGGATAGAGACGTGCATGAGGGCCTGTAAACCTGAAGTGCCCATTGGAAGGAAGTGGGTCTATTGTAGTATAGCCCTTAGGCAGGGCAGCCAAAAATTGGGAGGCTCCACGTTGTCCCTGGATAGAGACGTGCATGAGGGCCTGTAAACCTGAAGTGCCCATTGGAAGGAAGTGGGTGTATTATAGTATAGCCCTTAGGCAGGGCAGCCAAAAATTGGGAGGCTCCACGTTGTCCCTGGATAGAGACGTGCATGAGGGCCTGTAAACCTGAAGTGCCCATTGGAAGGAAGTGGGTCTATTGTAGTATAGCCCTTAGGCAGGGCAGCCAAAAATTGGGAGGCTCCACGTTGTCCCTGGATAGAGACGTGCATGAGGGCCTGTAAACCTGAAGTGCCCATTGGAAGGAAGTGGGTCTATTGTAGTATAGCCCTTAGGCAGGGCAGCCAAAAATTGGGAGGCTCCACGTTGTCCCTGGATAGAGACGTGCATGAGGGCCTGTAAACCTGAAGTGCCCATTGGAAGGAAGTGGGTGTATTGTAGTATAGCCCTTAGGCAGGGCAGCCAAAAATTGGGAGGCTCCACGTTGTCCCTGGATAGAGACGTGCATGAGGGCCTGTAAACCTGAAGTGCCCATTGGAAGGAAGTGGGTGTATTGTAGTATAGCCCTTAGGCAGGGCAGCCAAAAATTGGGAGGCTCCACGTTGTCCCTGGATAGAGACGTGCATGAGGGCCTGTAAACCTGAAGTGCCCATTGGAAGGAAGTGGGTGTATTATAGTATAGCCCTTAGGCAGGGCAGCCAAAAATTGGGAGGCTCCACGTTGTCCCTGGATAGAGACGTGCATGAGGGCCTGTAAACCTGAAGTGCCCATTGGAAGGAAGTGGGTGTATTGTAGTATAGCCCTTAGGCAGGGCAGCCAAAAATTGGGAGGCTCCACGTTGTCCCTGGATAGAGACGTGCATGAGGGCCTGTAAACCTGAAGTGCCCATTGGAAGGAAGTGGGTGTATTATAGTATAGCCCTTAGGCAGGGCAGCCAAAAATTGGGAGGCTCCACGTTGTCCCTGGATAGAGACCTGTTAGGTTCTTAGAGCCTCCGTGCTTGCATTTAAAAACCGCACGTGTGTGCCTGTTGGTGGCAGCTTTCCGCTGCATTTGTGTGAGTTTTGCAAAAACTTGGATATAACGCACAAGTCTAGTGAATAATACACATCAGCACAGCATTGCAAAATGCGCAAGGGCGTTGTCAACGAACAAGGAAGTGGACGTGATGGTGGTGCAGGCAGAGACCGAGGTTGTGTGCAAGCTCTAATTTCGCCACAACAAAGGGCCACATCTAGTCGCTCGCACGTCCTGTCCCAAATTCTTGGGGACCGCAGCAGTACACCGCTCTTGAACCAAGACCAGTGTCAACAGGTTGTTAGTTGGATAGCGGATAATGCTTCTAGTCAGATTGGCACCACCACAAACACTCTGTCTTCCACACGGTCAAGTGTCAGTAGCCGTGATACTGCACCGCACATTTCAGAACCTGATCCTCCTTCCTACCACCAGGCCGAGTACACGTCCACGGACATTACTGATCCCACACTTGTACACTCGGAAGAGCTGTTCGTTCACGTTTCCATTCACAAATTCTGGCCTCTCGCCAGCTCCTGTTGAAGTGGGCCATGACGAGATTGTATGTACAGATGCCCAAATATTTGAGCAGCCACGTTCTCACGAAGTTGGCAACGTGTCTCAACAAGGGGTGGACGATGATGAGACACAATTGTCAGGAAGTCAGGAGGAGGAGCAGGGTGCGGAAGAGGAAGACGACGTGGTGGATGATCCAGTAACTGACCCAACCTGGCAGGAGGATATGCAGAGCGAGGACAGCAGTGCACAGGGGGAGGGAGGCGTAGCATCCCAACAGGCAGTAAGAAGCAGAGTGGTGGCCCCAGGCAGACGTCAGGCAACTGTTCCCCGGAACAACACGACACAAGGTGCCTGTACAAATGTTAGGTCTTCCCGAGTCTGGCTGTAATACTATTGTATGTATTGAGGATTTCGATTGCGTTAGGGCAATGACAACCAGAGACGAGTTCTTGGTGCAAGACGTTTATAATATGCAACCAGCAAATATGTACATAAACGGAACAAAAACACAGTAGAACATAAATACAGGAAATACCTTCCAGGGACGGAGCGAAAGGGAATTCCCGGGACCGCGCACCGGACTCCCCCAGGGAGACCACCAAGAGCGAACCCCTATACAGGGACTGTCTGGCAATCACCCCAGAAGCCCTAAATGCGCAGCAGCCGGGACACAAAAGGGCAATAGGTAAGTCCAAAAATGTCCGTACGTGATGTGAGTCCAGAGTGGTATTAAACGGAAGGAACCGGGCAGAAGTGCCGACCAAAGACGGCAAACGGAGTCCGGGCACAGCTAGATGATACCAGATGAAGTCCAGAGTCGGTGTCGGTTGTTTTCCAAGAGGATCCGAATAACAATCAGGAACCAAAAGCAGCAGGGCAGGAGCACACAGGAAGCAGTATACTCAGGCACTGGACTAAGCTTTAGGGGCGGCTTTTAAACAGATGGACAGGAAGTAGGGCAACAGAACAGAAAACTCCATGTTAACAAAGGGCAAGCTCTTTCAAAAGAAAACTGGAAAACCCGGAACTCTGACACTGGCAGTTTTTTAAGTTGGCTCCAGATGATTCTAAAAAGGCCATTTGCAACACCTGCCATGCCAGCATCAGCAGGGGTACCAAAACTAGCAGCCTGACCACCACCAGCATGATCAGGCACATGTCAGCCAAGCACCCGACTTTGTGGGAAGTACAACAGAGTCGAGGAGCAGTGCTTGCTGATGTCACTGCTACGTCTTCGCTGGTTGTGCATGCGAGCCAATCCCCTGTCCATGCTGCCTGCGAACAAGCCTCCTCCACTCCTGCACCTGCAGTTGCCTACGCAGAAAGAACACCATCATCAAGCACGTCCTTGTCCCAGCGCAACGTTCAGTTATCCATTCAGCAAACCTTTGAACGCAGGCGCAAATACACTGCCAACACCCCACATGCCACAGTTCTAAATGCTAACATTTCGCGACTGCTTGCGCTGGAAATGTTGCCTTTTAGGCTGGTTGAGACAGAAGCATTCCGCGACCTGATGGTGGCAGCTGTCCCACGTTACTCGGTCCACAGCCGCCACTATTTCTCCCGGTGTGCCGTCCCCGCATTGCATAACCACCACGTGTCACAAAACATCACACGTGCCCTGAACAACGCTGTTTCAGCCAAAGTCCACCTAACCACAGACACGTGGACAAGTGCATGTGGGCAAGGCCGCTACATCTCGTTGACGTCACACTGGGTTAATATTGTGCAAGCTGGGACCCAGTCTGAGCGAGGGACGGAACACGTCCTTCACACACCAAGTTTTGCAGGCCCTACCTCAGTCAGGGTTTCACACACACTCTACAGCTCCGGAATGTCATGCTCCTCAGCCTCCTCCTCCTCCTGCGCATCCTCATCCACTTTACCCTCCACACCAGTCCCAAGCTGGAAGTGTCGCGGGCGGAGGAGGGGACGGTGCGCTCTCCCACTGCTCGGGTCCGGCTGACGCTGCTCTACGGCTGCTGCTATCGCTCGTTGGCTCGAGCGATGGCCGGATCCCGGGGACTCGAGCGGCGCTACTCGCCCGTGAGTGAAAAGGGGTGATTTGGGTTTTGGGGATATTGTCCGTGACGCCACCCACGGTTGTGGTGATTGTGTGGACACCACCGCTGCTCTGGACGGTGATCCCGGGAGCCTGTGACAGGGAGCAGCTTTGTTGTTATTTCTCCCCTCCGTGGGTAGGGGGGTTGGTTGTCCCGGGGCCTGGTGATGGGGTAGAGATGGATGACAGGCGGGTTGCGGGGCCTGATGAGGTGCAGGGTCGCAGGGGCAGCGCTGTGCCGCACGGCATGGAGGTACTCACTCAGCCCAATGATGATGACACAGTTCACGGTAAAACAAGTGGCTGGATGGACGGGTCACTCGGACGGCTGCGGTTGTTCCTCCCTGCAGGTTAGTGATGACTGTCTCTCCCTGCACCTAAGTTAAGTGTTGGTAGTGATGGTTTCCCAACGGTAACCCGCTCCCCGACCTGGATATGGGCCGGAGGAGCCCCTTTTGCCCACAGGCGCTGGCCCTGGGAGACGGTTGCCCTTGGCGGTGGCGGTGTCTCCCCTTCACGGTTGTACGGTTGCCTTCTATCTGGACTTGGCTGTTTGGAAACCCTGAGGTTCCCTTCACTAACGGATTTGGCAAATTCACGGCGACACCAAGCCTTGCCGGGATCCGAAAGTCCTCTGCCAATGGTGCTGGCTTCTCTTTGTATACCGGTCCGGTACGGCCGGGTCACCACCCGTCCACGGTCCTTACGGCAGACTCCAATCGGCCTCAACTGCAGACGGTCACCACATCCTGCCAACCTTGCTGTCCTGTCCGGTCCACACACCCGGACCAACTTCAGGCTCTTTGCTGTCACTTTTCTCCTCTCTACTACTTTCCTCCTTCCACTTCCTTAGCTTAACTCTCACTGCCTGTGTTTTCCCTCCTCCTCGGTGGGTGGAGACCAACCGCCTGGCTCCACACCCTGGTGTGGACAACAGCCCCTGGGGAAGGCAACTAGGATTTTGTGTTTTGACTATGATATGCCTGCAGGGAGTGTGGGGTGTTTAAGTGTTGTGCTCTGTGGCCCCTGGCTTGTCCAGGGCGACAGAGAAGCACTGCAGCACTGCCTCGGCGAAGCGGCAACAGGCAGTGCTGAAGCTAATCTGCATAGGTGACAAACCCCACAATGCAGAAGAGGTGTGGACAGCTCTGAAACAGCAGGCAGATCACTGGCTCACAACTCTGAACCTAAAGCCAGGAAAGGTCGTGTGTGACAATGGCCGGAACCTGGTGGCGGCTTTGAGGCGAGGCCAGCTGACACATGTTCCATGCGTGGCCCATGTGCTCAACCTCGTGGTTCAGCGGTTTATAAAGTCATACTCAGAGCTGTCTGATCTGCTGATAAAAGTTCGCCGCCTGTCTGCACATTTTCGAAAGTCACCTACTGCTTCAGCCGGCCTTGCCGGCTTAAGACGCCGTTTGCATCTTCCGGCACACAGACTGGTGTGTGATGTCCCCACGCTTTGGAATTCAACTCTGCACATGTTGGTCAGGATATGTGAGCAGAAGAGGGCAGTTGTTGAGTACCTGCCTCACCTAAGCCGTCGGGAAATGGGTCAAACTCCACACATAACACCTGAGGAGTGGAGAGGGATGTCCGACCTATGCACCATCCGCCAAAACTTTGAGGACTCCACCAAGATGGTGAGCGGCGATGACGACATTATTAGCGTCACCATACCGCTTCTCTGCCTTCTAAAATGGTCTCTGCTCAAAAAACAACCATGATGCATTGCAGGCGGAGCGCGATGAGTTTGAGCAAGAAACAGTAGTGGGTGTGGGTGATGATAACACACAGCCCAGCCTCGTCTCATCACAACGTGCAGTGGAGGACTATGACGAGGAGGAGGATGAAGACATGGAGCAACTCTCTGGCCAAATTGAGGATATGACATGCAGTCATATCCTCGGTTCAGCGTGGCTGGCCAGAGGACAGGGTAGATGATGAGGAGGAGGAGGAGGAGGACAGCATGTTCAGTCATCGTGTTGGTCAGGATACTGAAGTGATGGCTGTTAAGAGTCTGGCACACATGGCTGACTTTATGGTAAGCTGCCTGTCTCGTGACCCTCGCGTTAAGAACATCTTGGCCGACAATCATTACTGGTTGGTAACACTGTTAGACCCACGCTAAAAGGACAACTTTATGTCTCTTATTCCCGAGGCGGAGAGGTCAGGCAAAATGCAGCAGTTCCAGAAGGCCATAGTCACGGAAGTAGGCAAAGCATTCCCCTCACAAAACGCTAGCGGCATAGGTCAGGAATCAGTGGACAACCAAGGCGTACAGCCGAGAGGGGCACAAGTCCAATCCGCCAGAGGTAGGGGAACAGTCTTTAAGATGTGGGACAGTTTTCTCAGCCCCTCACATACCACAGCCCCTGAGGTGAGGGGTAGTGCCACAAGAAATCCTAAGTTTGCCCAGATGCTCAAGGAGTACCTTGCAGATCAAACAACTGTACTCCGACATTCCTCTGTGCCTTACAATTAATGTGTATCCAAGCTGGACACGTGGCATGAATTGGCTCTCTACGCCTTGGAAGTCCTGGCCTGCCCTGCCGCTAGCGTTTTGTCAGAGCGTGTTTTTAGTGCCGCAGGTGGAATCATTACAGATAAACGCACCCGCCTGTCAACTGTAAATGCTGACAGGCTGACTCTGATCAAGATGAACAAGGGTTGGATTTGGCCAGACTTCACCACACACACCAACAGCAAATTACAGCGGAATTTAAAGTTTGTAACGGGAATTTGCCATGTACCTCCACTCACCCATGGTAACACACTTCTGGACTTTGGCTAATCGCTGGACTGCTCCTCCTTCTCCTCATGCGCCATCATGGTGACCGTTACAATAGTTAAGCCGTTGTTTCAGGTATACCCCCAGTGGTAAATTTTTTCGCCCATTCTTTCTGAATGGGCATTACAACGACAGGAGACCCGCTCCTTTGCAATGGGAACAATGTTTTGAGGCCCTCATGCACATCTCTATCCAGGGACAATGTGGAGCCTCCCAATTTTTGGCTGCCCTGCCTAAGGGCTATACTACAATAGACCCACTTCCTTACAATGGGCACTTCATGTTTACAGGCCATCATGCACGTCTCTATCCAGGGACAATATGGAGCCTCCCAATTTTTGGCTGCCCTGCCTAAGGGCTATACTACAATAGACCCACTTCCTTACAATGGGCACTTCATGTTTACAGGCCATCATGCACGTCTCTATCCAGGGACAATATGGAGCCTGACGCTGCCACCGACTGCCACACACGTGCTGTTTTTAAATGCAAGCACGGACGCAATAAGAACCTAACTGGTTTTTAGGAGCGACAATTACTGAGAAGTCTGACACTATCAGACACTGCTGACTGACGTGTATTATACACTAGACTTGTGCGTTATATAATAGTTTGTGCAAAACGCGCACCTGTACCCTGCCACCGACTGCCACACACGTGCTGTTTTTAAATGCAAGCACGGACGCAATAAGAACCTAACTGGTTTTTAGGAGCGACAATTACTGAGAAGTCTGACACTATCAGACACTGCTGACTGACGTGTATTATACACTAGACTTGTGCGTTATATAATAGTTTGTGCAAAACGCGCACCTGTACCCTGCCACCGACTGCCACACACGTGCTGTTTTTAAATGCAAGCACGGACGCAATAAGAACCTAACTGGTTTTTAGGAGCGACAATTACTGAGAAGTCTGACACTATCAGACACTGCTGACTGACGTGTATTATACACTAGACTTGTGCGTTATATAATAGTTTGTGCAAAACGCGCACCTGTACGCTGCCACCGACTGCCACACACGTGCTGTTTTTAAATGCAAGCACGGACGCAATAAGAACCTAACTGGTTTTTAGGAGCGACAATTACTGAGAAGTCTGACACTATCAGACACTGCTGACTGACGTGTATTATACACTAGACTTGTGCGTTATATAATAGTTTGTGCAAAACGCGCACCTGTACGCTGCCACCGACTGCCACACACGTGCTGTTTTTAAATGCAAGCACGGACGCAATAAGAACCTAACTGGTTTTTAGGAGCGACAATTACTGAGAAGTCTGACACTATCAGACACTGCTGACTGACGTGTATTATACACTAGACTTGTGCGTTATATAATAGTTTGTGCAAAACGCGCACCTGTACCCTGCCACCGACTGCCACACACGTGCTGTTTTTAAATGCAAGCACGGACGCAATAAAAACCTAACTGGTTTTTAGGAGCGACAATTACTGAGAAGTCTGACACTATCAGACACTGCTGACTGACGTGTATTATACACTAGACTTGTGCGTTATATAATAGTTTGTGCAAAACGCGCACCTGTACGCTGCCACCGACTGCCACACACGTGCTGTTTTTAAATGCAAGCAAGGACGCAATAAGAACCTAACTGGTTTTTAGGAGCGACAATTACTGAGAAGTCTGACACTATCAGACACTGCTGACTGACGTGTATTATACACTAGACTTGTGCGTTATATAATAGTTTGTGCAAAACGCGCACCTGTACCCTGCCACCGACTGCCACACACGTGCTGTTTTTAAATGCAAGCACGGACGCAATAAGAACCTAACTGGTTTTTAGGAGCGACAATTACTGAGAAGTCTGACACTATCAGACACTGCTGACTGACGTGTATTATACACTAGACTTGTGCGTTATATAATAGTTTGTGCAAAACGCGCACCTGTACGCTGCCACCGACTGCCACACACGTGCTGTTTTTAAATGCAAGCACGGACGCAATAAGAACCTAACTGGTTTTTAGGAGCGACAATTACTGAGAAGTCTGACACTATCAGACACTGCTGACTGACGTGTATTATACACTAGACTTGTGCGTTATATAATAGTTTGTGCAAAACGCGCACCTGTACGCTGCCACCGACTGCCACACACGTGCTGTTTTTAAATGCAAGCACGGACGCAATAAGAACCTAACTGGTTTTTAGGAGCGACAATTACTGAGAAGTCTGACACTATCTGGACTGTTTTACACTGTGTACACCAGCCCCAGATATGATGAAGGCTGGTATACGGTCACCACTAGGAATGGCTATATACCCTGCCTGCCTGCCTGTATACTGCTACAATAGTCCTGACAAGGACTCTTCTGGTCACTAGCCTGTATTCCGACCTGGCTATACCCTGCCTGTATATAGCAACAATAGTCCTGAGAAGGACTCTGCTCCTGTACTCCGACCTGGCTATACCCTGCCTGCCTGTATACAACTAGAATAGTCCTGAGAAGGACTTCTGGTCACACTGTTTGCAGCCCTGCTCCGGAACTAACTATAAAGGGCCGCAAACCTTTCCCTGAATCAGCGACACTCTCCCTACACTGAATGTCTGAATAGCTGTGAGCAGAGCACAGCGCGCCGGCCGATATAAAGGCTCGGTCACGCTGTGCAGGCCGGCCAATCACTGCAATTCCACAACTAACAGGGCTGTGGCATTGCAGTGGTCTGCCAGCCAATCCCTGCATGAGGGCTGGCTCTCAAAAGAGCGCCAACATGCAGAAATGAAGACCACGAGTACAGCACGAGTATCGCGAGATTACTCGGTCCCCGCCGAGCAGCCCGAGTACAGCGATACTCGTGCGAGTACCGAGTAGTGACAAGCATGCTCGCTCATCACTACTCATTATCCAAAAAGTCACATCGTGAAACAGCATTTCTCATATATGAAAAAACTGAAACGTGAACCCTAATATTTGCAGGTAAAGTGCGTCTTCAGAGGTGACAGGTTCCCTTTAATCACTTATATGTCAGTGCTTTATTTTATATATAAGTCTGTAGCATCAGACTGCCAAATGGCTTAAAATTTTCCATTTAATTTAAAATGTGTTAAAACATGCCTTGTTTGGCTGCCTCTCCTTACAGCCTTGGAGATGAAATCATATTTCCTTCCTTTTTCTATTACACGTTAGTATACATATCTTTTATCATTCCCATGGAGAGTTTTCTATAAAGGTCTCTGTAAAATTCAGCAAATGAAAATGGCTTGCAGGCTCATGGCGTCTGGAACTAGTTCACATAGTCTTTAAGTGTTAATTAAGTATATAGCTTATGGCTCCTGGGATACACGGGTTCAAATTAATTCTTGTCAATGTTGGCTTTGATTCTATCAAGATTAAATAGAAAATCTCTCTTCTCACTTCTAGAAAGTGCAGAGAACAAATCACAAACTTAATCCACTCGGTAAATTGAATATACAAATTTTCTTACTTTTCATTGCATTTCAGTCTACAGTAACTAACTATTCATTTTACTTCTACAGATTTTCCCCCCAAAAAATAGTATCAACATTTTTAAAGTTATTCTCCAGAATGATAGATATGATACAAAAGTACTGTATATTGAACTTAAAATGTTGCTAATTATTTGATTATAATATAAACAAAAGTAACCAAAAGTTTTGTAATTGGAAAAAACAGAGTGCAAAATAATTTCCTTACAATGACTAGTAGCACAGAAAATGAGCATCACATAAAAATCTTGACACTCTCAGTTAGTGAATAATTACCGGATTTTTTGTTTTATAAGACACACCGGATTATAAGACGCACCACAAATTTGAAGGAGGAAAATAGGAAAAAAATAATTTTTACTGTTAAAATGAAGGTCCATCTTATAATCCTAGTGCCTCTTATATTAGCTCACCAGGGTGAAGCGGCTGTAGTGGAAAGGCTAAGGAAGGTCACAGGAGGCAGGGTAGGCGATGCTGCGAGATCGGAGGAGGGGGTGTCGCGACTCAGGAGGGTCAGCAATACTGCAGGATTGTGGGGTGTTGCGGAGATGAGCACCATTGAGCTGCCGGCGGACTGCGGGCTCCCTTGAATCGCTGGCCGTTGACGCAATGGACTTCAAGAAATTGCCCGTGGATGTGGCGCCTGCACAGATTGGCCTCTGCGGCCATTTTCTTGAAGTCCATTGCGTCAATTGCTGGCGATTCAAAGTAGCCTGCAGATCAATGGTGCCCATCGCCGAGACACCCCACGAGCCCACAGTATCGCCGACCCTGCGATATTGCACACTGACTCTCTCTAGAGCCGTAACACCCCCTCCTCTGAGCCCGCCAGCAAATCAACGGCACCCGCCACCATGACACTCCATGAGCCCGCAGTATCGCTGACCCCTCTTGAGCTGCTCCACTGCAGTGACAACCCCTCCGAGGTCTCTGTATCACCGACCCTGCCGCCCCGGTAAGCCATATGCAGGTTGTAAGACACATACCCATTTTTCCCCTAGTTTTGAGGAAAAAAAGTGCTTCTTACAAACCAGAAAATACGGTATCTCAAATCAAAATATTACTAGAAAGTTACAGCATTATTAGCTACTGTAGCGTTGCACTCTGCAACATGGGGGGTTCCACTCGCTTGCAGCGGTGTGAGGTAGCTTCAGCAACACACGTACACAGTCTCTCATAGAAATTCCGGCAGTTTATTTAAAAACACTCTGCATAAAGTGCCCTCAAACATAAACAATAAGTCCATAATGGAAGTTTAGCAACTTCCCCACTCTCTGGCTCCTGCCAGCGTACAACTCTAGCCAAGGTTCCTTCCAGCACCCAGGGCCCTCTGGAGACCCCTGTCTGTCTCTCCTCCTGGAGAGATTCGGCCCTACAGCCCTGGCCTGGCTGCACTCACCTCAGACTCAATATCAGAGCCTTGTGTTCAGCCTCCACACAGGCTGATACACCCAAAGCTCCTGGCTCTGCTCTCACTTGTTTCCAGTCCACACACTGGACATCTAGAGCCAGTCTCTCTCTAGACTGCCCCAGACACACTTCACCCAGGTTCAGAGACAGGATTGCTTTAACCCCTGGAGCCACACCCACAGGTGGTAAGGAGTGTGTAATCAGCATCACACACCCTTCCATGGCTCTGCATGTAATGCAATCCTGTGGAACCACAGGTCCCAGCCAGCTTCACATTGCAGAGCACCCACGCTTCTGCAAAACATACCGGCCCTTTGTAATACAGCCGGTTGATACCTCACATACCCTCCCCCTCTGTTCAAACCCGTAGGGGAGAACACTTGCCAATGACCTGGGGCCGCGAGACAGGGCAACCCCGCTGCCATGCCCCACCAGTCGAGAGGGCCGTCCAAGAGCAGTAGTCCCTGAGACATCGCCCGACACTGTCACCAAACCCTGTCTTGTCAACCTAGGGTTAAAGGACGTCCCATTTCCAGACCGTTCTCTCCCTGACCCCCTCCCAGGGTCACCGTAGTAGAGAGACACGTCCCCAGTCAAACCTACAGTCTTGTCCGAACCTAGGCTTACTCGTGTACCCCCAGGGCTACTGTCGGGAACTCTAAGCTCATAGCCGCCACTATCTACAGTACATCGTAGGTTACTTCTCTGTCGGCGATTCCTTTTATCGTGCGTCTGAACTACTGGACCGACACGCCATTTTCCACTTCTTTCCCCTGAACAACAGGTGGAAGACGGCTGCTGTCCCCCACACAGTTGGCGAAGCTGCTCCTTAATTTTCAGGTTTTCTTGCCACAACCGCTCCATGTCACATACATGGTGTACCCGATATTCAATAAGGCTTCGAATGTTACTAAGACTCTCTACAGTCCTGACACAGACGAGCGGAATCATACCAGCTTCCCTGGGTATCTTGCTCTCATTAGCAGCAGGGATTCTTAATCTCACCAATCCCGACTTATTCACCATGTCTTGCATGACTCGTCCGGTTTTTCCAATGACTCTCCCCACCAGAGCCCGGGGTACTTGGACGATATCTTCCGCCAGACTCTGCGCTTTCCTTTTATACTCTAGCTGTCTAGTGGCTTCTTCCTTTTGCAGTTGGACCTGCCACTTCATACGAACACATCTGAAGTGCATGTCCTTTAGAATAGCCACCCGCTGCCCAGTAATTTCACTGGTGGACAATATCACTAACTGTTCAGCCCCTGGGGTACAGTAGACCTCACACGCTTCCACAGCTCTCTTAAATTCGTCATGCATGCACTCGGTGGCACACGCTTCTCTTAAGTCATCAGGTATATCCACCATGCACTTGACTACAGAAGTCTCATTCATCCCTGCCACATGCTTGTCAAGTTTAGCTTCCAGAGTCAGCTCTCTTTGGGCCTCCCCTGCTTCAACAAGTTTGGTCAGGATTGACACTCGCTGCTCCATCTGCTCCAAGGCTCCCTGGGACTTGGACTGGTACTCTGCCAAGCGACTTCGGAGCTCAGCCACTTCTTTCTCCAGCTCCCTTACTCGACTCTCAGTAGCCTGCCTAAGAAGTATCTCTTGTTGCAGATGGTCTTTGCTCATCCTCTTGAATGAGTCTTCACTTGCGGACCTCTCTGGTCTACGACACACTATTTTTGAGGCTTCTTCCACCTCAGCTTCAGAACATTTGGGTTTCCTACTCTTCTTACCCACGACCTTCTCTATATCCTCCATCATGGTTTTACCAAGCAGGTCAGGCAGGCTCCCAGTCCTGGATGAGACCTCTGGTCCAGACTTCACCTCCTCAGAGGCTCTCTTCACTTCAGCACCAGCTGTTTCTTGGGTCTTCACTGCATTATCTTCAACTTCCTCTGGGGTCTCTGCTGTGTCACCCTTAGCCTGGGTGTCACACCCTTCAACATGGCACTCTGTTCCTTTTAGAGATTTGGGGCTAAATTTGCTGTCATCCACCCCAGCACTTGGTAGTTCACCAGTCTGCTCACCACGACTGTTGGGGATTATTCCTTCCCCCACACTCTCTAGGATTCCATTTCCTATACCACTCTCGCCTGACAGACTATCAGCTTCACACTTGGAAATCATAGGGACCACCACCATTACGTCCTTGGTTGGCTCCTTCTCTGCATTTGCAGCCCGCTGATTTCTGTCGTCACAATGTGTCAGTTCAATCTCTGATTCCTCTGTCTTTTGTAGGATATCACCGTCTGACTCCACCGTAGCAGGTGTTACTAGCACCATGTCTTCATTAACCAGGCATATCACTTTCTCTGCACCCTCAGACGGCCTACACGGTGCCCCCTCTCGGCGCTTATTACGTCTTCGGCGTCGGAAGGAAGTTTTGCCCTTCTCGCCCATCTGTACCACACTGTACCCGTTTGTCACCTTTCTAGAGTCAGTGTCTTTACTGGAGTCATCATCACTCCCCCTGCTATCCTGGACTATCATGTCCCCACTTAACGAGATATCTGCCTCCCTTTCTGGAGCTACCCCGTTTTTAACGGTCACACTATCGGTTATTCCCTTAGTCCTTATGTCACTAAGTTGGGTCCGTCCATCATTTTCTTTGGTCACCCCTAACTTAGGACAGTCAATTTTAGGAGGTGCTATCTCCTCCTTACCACACATAACTGCACAACAAGGACCCCTTTTCACCTCCCAATGTGGTGGGGTTTCCTTTGGGCTGTTCCGGCTCTTACACAAGCAACCGTATACGTCCCCCTGCTTCCACAAGTGCACAAATAATTTAGAGTCCCAACCTATAATAATTGGGTGCAGTAAATCTGAGACTACACCAACATCATGAGAACCACTGTCCCAGGCTGTCTTAATGACCACACTGGAGACCGGGTATTCTGTCTCATTACTGTGGGTGCAGCCGACGTGGATCTTCCTTCCAGGAATCAAGTGGACATCAGAGGTGGCCCTCACCAGGGTCACCAAGCTCCTTGAGTCTACGACTCCTGTTACAGATTCCCCATCCACTTCCACGGAACACAGACGTGGCTTCTCGTCGGATGGGTGGTCTATATTGCAAACAGGACACTTGTGGCATGAACACTGTTGTCCCTGGCTACAGTCCATCTGCGCCACTTCACCCTTGGATTTGGGATGCTCCACACCCTTTTGGGGGACCACCGCTTTCTGGGACTCCATCCCCTTATGGGCAACCACCCCTTTATGGGCAACTATTCCCTTCTGGGACTCCGCCCCCTTTTGCGGTTTCCATGCAATGTCCTTAGCCCCCAGTTCACACCGTTTGCCCTTGTCCCCCTGGGCACCCAGTGTCCATACTGGCCCCTGAAGGGAACGCTCAAACTGGTCCATGGCTGTGACATCGCTACACACCGACAGCTCCTGCTGTCCCCGGACCAGGAACTGGTACAGCTCCTCCACAACGTCCGCAGGGACCATTCCCTCTTTTTGGCTTTCAGCCCCCACTGCTGTCACTGGACCTCCTGGCACATGCCGTTGGCGCTGCTGGCTCTGCAGCAGCTTGTTCAGGAGCTCCTCCATGCTGCAACGAAAAGAGGAACAGGAGGGGCGCTCCAATGGATAATACCCGGTGGTCAAAGACAGGGGGGGGGTTAGAGAACCACTAACCTTTCTGGGTTGTACCGCCCGTACAACTAGGACCACCAGCCTGTGGTGCATCACTGCTCACCAAGCAGGGCCTCGCAATTCTGGCTGGCCTCCAGTCACTGGTCTCTCGCCACTGCAGCACAGAACCCGGCAGACCCGCTGATTCACCGCCAGCAGCTGGAGTGCGCAGACAAAATTTTCGTGGACCCGCCGATCCACCGCCAACTGCTTGAGTGCGCCGACACGATTTTCGTGGACCCACCGATCCACAGCAATACGTCCTAGGCCGTTGCCCTTAGCAACCAGGCTGTGTTGCCCCTAGCAACCAGACCGCATGCCCGCATTCTCCACCATATGTAGCGTTGCGCCCTGCAACGTGGGGGGTTCCACTCGCTTGCAGCGGTGTGAGGTAGCTTCAGCAACACACGTACACAGTCTCTCATAGAAATTCCGGCAGTTTATTTAAAAACACTCTGCATAAACTGCCCTCAAACATAAACAATAAGTCCATAATGGAAGTTTAGCAACTTCCCCACTCTCTGGCTCCTGCCAGCGTACAACTCTAGCCAAGGTTCCTTCCAGCACCCAGGGCCCTCTGCAGACCCCTGTCTGTCTCTCCTCCTGGAGAGATTCGGCCCTACAGCCCTGGCCTGGCTGCACTCACCTCAGACTCAATATCAGAGCCTTGTGTTCAGCCTCCACACAGGCTGATACACCCAAAGCTCCTGGCTCTGCTCTCACTTGTTTCCAGTCCACACACTGGACATCTAGAGCCAGTCTCTCTCTAGACTGCCCCAGACACACTTCACCCAGGTTCAGAGACAGGATTGCTTTAACCCCTGGAGCCACACCCACAGGTGGTAAGGAGTGTGTAATCAGCATCACACACCCTTCCATGGCTCTGCATGTAATGCAATCCTGTGGAACCACAGGTCCCAGCCAGCTTCACATTGCAGAGCACCCACGCTTCTGCAAAACATACCGGCCCTTTGTAATACAGCCGGTTGATACCTCACACTACATATAGGAAGCGGTATATAGAACACAGATTCTTTTCTGCAGAAAAAAGTGCCGCATAAAACGTCATGTGTGAACAGAGCCTCCAGAATACTCTGGGAAAATCACTGATTAATCATGATAGCAAGTGTGCCACCCCTGCAGCAGTCGGACTGCTCGGATCCGAGGGTTTTGCTGTGGCTCGAGGGTCCCCGGACCCGGGGCTCAGTGGCCACTCAAATAAAAGGGGGGAGATATTTACAAGGGGACAGTTCGTGACGCCACCCGTGGTGTGCGGTAAGGGAGTATCGCCACTGCCGATGGGAGTACCTGGGGTGGATGGAGCGGGGCAGCGAGATGGTGGTCCCTCCACAGGTAGGAAAAGCCCCAGGGCTCCGTAGGGATGGTGAATTGAATGGTGGAGGTGATTTGGGCAGGTCAGGACCCAGGGAGGCAAGTGTACTCACTCAGGCGGTGCAGTTGTTAGTGCAGCCAATAAGCAGACTCTGACACAGAAATAAACCAAGTCTCTGGGTGCCGCTGCCACTCTTGGGAGCCCGTCCGGGTGTCCGTTCCCGCTGGTATTGCTTAGTGGTCCGGAGCCTGCCTCCATGCACAGTTGTACAAAGCTGTGGAAAAAGAAGCGCAAATAGGGTATTACCCCAATAATATGGGGTGAGGAAGGGGGAGTGAATACTCACCAGATGGAGTTGTGCAAGTCACAACCCCTTTACTCGCATGTAATGTATTGATCCAGGCTGCAGCCACCCGATGGCAGAAAACAGAGAATAATAGAGATAGGTGATAATGCCGCGCCACAGATCACTTCTGGAACCGTAAGATTAACGTATCTTTATTGGCATAGGTCTACGCGTTTCAGGAGCTCCGCTCCCTTCCTCAGGACCGTGAAGAACCAAGAGACATCAAATCTAAAATGGTGTCTACTGACATACATTAAATAGCCCCATTGACGTCATAAGGACCATCCCTCATGAAAAAAACGAGCGGGAAGAACACGTTGCATTAAAAACATGACATCATATAAACATTTGCATATACAAATTAATGAACACTGTGTGAAAAAACATATGAGAAACATAAACCATATCAACTGACAAAAAACATGTGAAACAATGATTAAGACGCCTGTAAACATTTGCAGATCCAGAATGTATGTACAAAAAATGTATTAAGAGATCGAGCAAAAAATCCCCAGGTATAAACCAAATAAAACAAAAATATGATGTATAAATCAAATAAAATAAATGTGTGTTAAATTTATTGATGGTCCTCATCACTCATGAATCTAGGGGCTAGAACCCCCTCACCTTAGCAAAAAGAAGAGCATTAAAGTCACCACAGAGATCCATTGTAACCACCGCGGCATGTGTGAGAAGTTTATTATAGATCAAGTGAGAAACTGCTATCAGCGGGAGAAAATATGTGAACGGGGCTAAGATAACCCTTGAAGGGCTGTGAAAGAAGCCGGTGCATGTATACTACAATCGCAGCAGAGGGAGTGATAAGTGAAACACTGCAGATATTCCCCTACTACTGCAGTTCACAAAAGTTCAGTAGCGTGGGAAAAAAAGGCACTGCGCCTGCGCCAAGAAACTGGCAGGTCAAAGAAGTTCAGAACCGTGGGAAAAAAACCCAGAGCACATGCGTCCCTTCCAAATCAAGAACCCAGTGTTGGTGCTATTATATAGAAGCCCACGTTCGGTTAAGAAAGGTGTAGAATAGAGTGAAAAGCAAAAATTACATATATACTAACAACCCATGATGTCCCACCTTTAAGACTGTATTAGTGGGCAAGAACCAATAGACTCGCAAAAATTGAGTGTTTGTGGCTACTATGCTGGACCCGACCACGGACAAGACCGCTAGTCCAGGGGGCCAGAACTTAGAAAAAGCATACCAATACCGTCCACGAGGACTAAAACCATACAAGTATAGAAAAGTGTTCCATGACCCAGGTCATGAATATATAAATACGAGGACATAGAAAATAAAAATTGTATATATGTTAAAAATCAAAAATAGCCTATGCATTGTCAATCATAAATACCTAAAACCCGATGGGGAATAAATAACAATATATATATATATATATATATATATATATAAATAAGTAATCATAAAATCTCTCATAATATACCATAAAATGTCATAAAAAAGGGGGGGGGGGAATATTTACTATAAAAACATAATTCTAAAAAACCTAATGCACCCCAATCAATGAAACAAATCTGTAATCTCATTGAGCCCCCGAGGTTTGAGAGTGTTAAGTCTATAGATCCAGAATGTCTCTTTCTTATTCAGTACCCTTAATCTGTCAGGAACGTGTGGAGGTATTTGTTCAATGGGGGTTACTTTGAGTTTTATTTTCTTCCCATGTACTAAGGTAGTGTGCCGTGACAGACCATGGAGCATAAAACCCACCTTAATATTGTGTCTGTGGGAGTTTATACGATTGTGTAATGCTTGTATCGTCCTCCCTATATAGCGTTTTCCACAATCAGATTCGATTAAATAAATCACAAAGTCAGACTGGCAGGTGAGGCGCCCCTTTATCATACAGTCTGTGTCGTCCGGGGTAGGGCCAAAAAAAAACCCTTCCATGCTGAATATTGCTGCAACAATTGCTGAAGCACATTGGCCCCTCATTAGGAGGTGATGATACGAGGGATCCTCCCAAGGGTATTCCTGCTATCCAGCCACAGGTGATCTCTCCATCCCTACCCCCATCTACGGTGAACACTACAGATGAGGTGTTTAGTGAAATCCTAGCTCCATCTACGGCTTGTCTGATGGAGATTGTGCCCAGTGAACAGGTCCCTCTACCTCTGGTCTCCAAAAAACCCCCAATGGATTCCTGACAGATTAAGGGTACTGAATAAGAAAGAGACATTCTGGATCTATAGACTTAACACTCTCAAACCTCGGGGGCTCAATGAGATTACAGATTTGTTTCATTGATTGGGGTGCATTAGGTTTTTTAGAATTATGTTTTTATAGTAAATATTCCCCCCCCCCCCTTTTTTATGACATTTTATGGTATATTATGAGAGATTTTATGATTACATATATATATATATATATATATATATATATATATATATATATATATATATATATATATATATATATATATATATATATATATATATATATATATATATATATATATATATATATTGTTATTTATTCCCTATCGGGTTTTAGGTATTTATGATTGACAATGCATAGGCTATTTTTGATTTTTAACATATATACAATTTTTATTTTCTATGTCCTCGTATTTATATATTCATGACCTGGGTCATGGAACACTTTTCTATACTTGTATGGTTTTAGTCCTCGTGGACGGTATTGGTATGCTTTTTCTAAGTTCTGGCCCCCTGGACTAGCGGTCTTGTCCGTGGTCGGGTCCAGCATAGTAGCCACAAACACTCAATTTTTGCGAGTCTATTGGTTCTTGCCCACTAATACAGTCTTAAAGGTGGGACATCATGGGTTGTTAGTATATATGTAATTTTTGCTTTTCACTCTATTCTACACCTTTCTTAACCGAACGTGGGCTTCTATATAATAGCACCAACACTGGGTTCTTGATTTGGAAGGGACGCATGCGCTCTGGGTTTTTTTCCCACGGTTCTGAACTTCTTTGACCTGCCAGTTTCTTGGCGAAGGCGCAGTGCCTTTTTTTCCCACGCTACTGAACTTTTGTGAACTGCAGTAGTAGGGGAATATCTGCAGTGTTTCACTTATCACTCCCTCTGCTGCGATTGTAGTATACATGCACCGGCTTCTTTCACAGCCCTTCAAGGGTTATCTTAGCCCCGTTCACATATTTTCTCCCGCTGATAGCAGTTTCTCACTTGATCTATAATAAACTTCTCACACATGCCGCGGTGGTTACAATGGATCTCTGTGGTGACTTTAATGCTCTTCTTTTTGCTAAGGTGAGGGGGTTCTAGCCCCTAGATTCATGAGTGATGAGGACCATCAATAAATTTAACACACATTTATTTTATTTGATTTATACATCATATTTTTGTTTTATTTGGTTTATACCTGGGGATTTTTTGCTCGATCTCTTAATACATTTTTTGTACATACATTCTGGATCTGCAAATGTTTACAGGCGTCTTAATCATTGTTTCACATGTTTTTTGTCAGTTGATATGGTTTATGTTTCTCATATGTTTTTTCACACAGTGTTCATTAATTTGTATATGCAAATGTTTATATGATGTCATGTTTTTAATGCAACGTGTTCTTCCCGCTCGTTTTTTTCATGAGGGATGGTCCTTATGACGTCAATGGGGCTATTTAATGTATGTCAGTAGACATCATTTTAGATTTGATGTCTCTTGGTTCTTCACGGTCCTGAGGAAGGGAGCGGAGCTCCTGAAACGCGTAGACCTATGCCAATAAAGATACGTTAATCTTACGGTTCCAGAAGTGATCTGTGGCGCGGCATTATCACCTATCTCTATTATTCTCTGTTATGTTCCATGCACAGTTGTGTAGATGTTCCTGAATGACCCTTCCTGAGTGAAGCTGTCAGGGTCCCGCTTCTTATAGTGAAATAGTGGAGCTGTACTCTCGATGGCTGGCACTTGGGATTTCAGTGGGCTGCATAAGCTGGAAAGCCCTATCCCCCTCGTTGTGTTGATGCCTTTCGATCTCTGAGCTCTTGGGGAAAGTTCATAAAGAGACTATCCTCCACAGGTGAATTTTCAGGTTGTGTGAAGCTACTCCCTGATCTAGGGTCGTGTACCCCACCGTGCTTGGTACCGGTCCGGTTACTGGACTTCTGGTGCCGATCGTTCTCCGAAACTAAGTCTGCTGCACCTCCTCCAATATCCTGCAACCGGGTCTCCGATTCCTCTGGTGCAAGACCACCGTCTGCGACCCAACCAAGGTCACACAGGGAGCTACAACTCCCTCAGCTCCTCACTCTTTGAGGGCTACTACTAGACTCCAGGGAGCTGCTACTCCCAGCTCCTCACTCTTTGGGAGCTACTGCTGAACTTCTATCTCCCTCTCACCAGTCTGCCTGACTCCTAGGCGGGTGGCCCTTTTCCAGTAAGACCACCCTAGGCCACCATATATGACTCCGCTGGCCAAAGGACAATATTCCCCCCCTTGTCCGCTTCCTTTATCACCAAGTCCCGATTCTCTCTCAACCACTGTAGTGCCATTCTTTCGTCCATAGACATATTATTCTGTCTATTACCATCCAGCTTCAGGGCCCAGACATCTTTACATACAGCGTCAAAAAAGATTTGGACCACCGGAAAAAGTGAGAGACAGGGGGTAGCTTGTGAGGGTAATCTACTAGGAAATTTTTGCTTATCCGGCGGAGTAATTTGTTCATCCATCAGATCAAGCAAAGTCTGGAAGGCTAGTTTCTCATCTTGAGGTAGGGTATCAATCAATTGGGGTTTTTGATAGAACTGGGAATTCTGCAGCGTGAGCCGACCTTAACACGTCACATCCCTGAGGTGCCTAGGATTATTGCTAGAAGAACGAAGAACCTTAAGGATGTTCTCAGTGCCAGCCACGTCTGTAGACCTACTAAAAAAACGGATGGGGGTACCATTTTGGAGGGATCCTACCCTTGTGGCAATTGTAACATCTGCCCATTGATGACAGCGAGGGATACTATCTTTTCTAATATGTTTCTATCTTTGCAGAAGCCGAAAGGGTTCTTTAACTGCCGTACGAAGAATTTGATCTACGGTCTAATCTGTGGTTGTCCTAATATCTGTTACGTCCGGGTGGTGGAAGCACTGGACCATACACCGATATCCCCTGAGAAGGCAGCCAGGCTGGTTACCCCGCCAGAGGGTCCTGATGCACGGCAGCCGGAGCACTATAGGTAGCTGGACAGTCCGTAGAGAAGCAGGAAAAGTGGATGATGCTGAACCCACGGAGTTCTGGACGGTAGTCCGGGTGACGAGGCTCAGGGTCCGAGGCTGGGTTATAGGGTCAGGCGGGATCCGGAACCTGCTGAGCGATGGAACGGGTCACCGACCGGAGCCAGAGACTGGAGACTGGCGGAGCTGCAGAGGTGGTGGGACATCAGCCGAAGTCACCGTCAGGGTCCAGGGATGGACTTGGTTCGGAGCGACTGGCGTGGCAGGATAGGCTCTACGAGACAGGACAGGGTTAATACAAGGCAAAGCACAGGGCAAAGCAATACGGGGACCTGAACACTAGCTTGCTAAACACGTAGAACAGGCCCCGCCCACCAGGAAAGAGAACCCTTATATACCCTGTACCTGTCTATGCAATATCCTGTTTCTGGGTGCTGGCCCTTTAAGAAAGGGTCAATGACCGCGCGCGCGCCCTAATGCACATGCGCGAGGCCCGTGTGCCAGAAGCCAGTCCAGGAAGCGGTGAGGAGGAAGCAGGAGCGCCTGGCTGGGAGTCCCACGTCGCAGAGGAGCGCCGGGAGCGGGGAGCTGGACGCATGGAGGCCGCAGGCGGGGAAGAGGAGGCCGGGACCGGAGTGGTAAGCAGGGGACGCCGCCGGGGAGCGGGGAGCGGGCCACGGGCCACGGGGACCGGAGAACGGTACCAGGGGACCGGGAAGCGTGACAATATCTATGTTGGACAAACAGGACAAGAATTTAAAAGAAGGATCCAACAACATATTTCAACTAAAAATACAGCCAAAGCAGACCTGGAGAATGACACTTTCCTCAGTGGCAGCGCACTCCTTGGAGAAGCATAGTGGAAGAGCATCTAACATCAGGACCGTTGGACTGGAGGGGATTAAAACTAATATCAGAGGGGGCAGCATTACCCTGGACTTACTTAGACATGAGTCAGTATGGATCTACAAATTGAATAGCATTGCCCCTATGGGACTAAATGAAGAATTATTATTTACAGGGTTCTATAAGCAGAGATAACATCTTTGTCTGGGGGACCCATGAGAATCCTTTTTGTGACAGTTAACTACCTACTTAACCCTGTACGGGATGCTATTATTATGGCAATTTTTTGAAAACCTAAAATCACACTATGTCTTTTAAAAAAATCAACATTACTATACCCTCGGATATTCTAGTTCTGTGTATGTGGGCATACATCCATATATGATCTTCTAGGGGGCTACCACTATGTGTATGTGTATCATAATTTACTCATTATTAGTTGGGATGTATGTATACTATTATAGTATTTTTACTGTTATGGTACTGAAGTTTATTCTGCCCTTATGGGTATTTAGAAAAACCTTCCCTTATATACACATATATATATAGTGTGATATATCTCGATGTCTTGTACTTATTATGGGAACTTAACCACCTATACTCATCATAAGGATTTGATTTATGATCGCCCATATAGAAATCGACACTAAATTATCTCTTTCCTCTAAAAAAGCCTATTGTATTGTAACCTGTCTCCCTACATTGCGGCCGCCATTTTTTCAGAGTCCCGCGCATGCGCGGTACTCTGATACACACCCTCTCTTCTGACAAGCAGGCACATGGCGTGCATGTCATTTCCGGGACGCCAGGGACATGCGGGGCGCTGCAATCAAAACCTTATACAGCTGATAGCCTTCATTTCAGGTATTTAAAGCCTGGAACTTGAGACACAGGTAACCCACCCCTGATGAAGTTGTCCTTGCTGACAACGATACGCGTGGGGACCATTATCCTCCTGCCTTCCTGATTTTTATGGCTTCCTCTATTTGGTAAATCCAGCTTTTGCTGGTAGCTCTGGCTTTGGACAGCTATTATCTCTTCTTAAGGGACCTCTTATAACATCTAGTGCATATACTTAGAACCTATATGGTTGTAAATGTCTGCTGGGTTGTTTACTCTATCTATAGGGATTCATAGGGCATATACATCTATCTTGGATAAATGATTATTCATGTATATTACCTGTTTATTGGGACTCACATTGTATATCTATGTAGTCTGGGTAAAATGAGCATCTGTGTATATTGTCTATAATAGTTTAGGTGTATGTGTCAGTTTCCACTTGTTACTATACACTTTACCCTACTTGTTATATTACTCTATATAATATGGATTTCTTTATATGACAAACCCGACCTTGTTCATTATCTTGGGCTCATGTGTACACCTTCTTCATAAATGTCCTGAGGGGAGCCTGCTTTTTCTAAGCATCTATTGCTATTTAATGTTATACCTTATATTGCTTTTTTTGGGAAGGAGGAGATATGTTTTGTTTCCTATAGGGACAAAATCTTGTTTATTGGGGCTATTGACCTTTTTGAAATGTTTTTAAAATGTGTTTTCTTGTGTCTTCAAACTTAATAAAGACCTTTTTTTGTACTTGGCATCGGTGTATCCCTCTTTTTGCACATCACTTCTTTTTTGCTAGAAAAAAAAAATAAAAATGCCACAATTTCATTTTTTTGGCCTGCAGTAAAATACAATAAGAGGCGATCAAAACATCTACCAGAACATGATATCAGTAAAAAATTCCAATTAGGGCGCAAAAAATAAGCCATCACGTAAGGCCGCTTTACATGCTACGACATCACTCAAGCGATCTTGTTGGGGTCACGAAATTTGTGACGCACATCTGTCCGCGTTAGCGATGTCGTTGCGTGTGACACCTATGAGCGATTTTGCATCATTGCAAAAACGTGCAAAATCGCTAATCAGTGGCATGCCCTATTCCCAATTATCATTGCTGCTGCGTGTACGATGTTGTTCGTGGTTCCTGCGGCAGCACACATCACTATGTGTGACACCGCAGGAACGAGGAACCTCACCTTACCTGCAGCCGCCCACAATGAGGAAGGAAGTAGGTGGGCGGGATGTTCCAGCCACTCATCTCCGCCCCTCCGCTTCTATTGGGCGGCCGCTTAATGCCGTCGCTGTGACGCCGAATGAACCGCCCCCTTAGAAAAGAGGCGGTTCGCCGGTCACAGCGACGTCGCTAGGCAGGCAAGTAGTGTGACGGGTCTGAGCGATGTTGTGCGCCACGGGCAGCGATTTGCCTGTGTCGCACAACCGATCGGGGCAGGTACGCAAGCTAGCGATGACGATAGCGCAGCGTGTAAAGTGGCCTGTAGCCCCAGATTCAGAAAAATAAAAATGTTACAGTTCTCAGAACATGGCACCAAAAGCAAAATATAATAAAAAAATCAAAACTATACATATTTGTTGTTTATGTACTCATAATGACTTGGACAATTATACTGTCAGATCAGTTTTACTATATAGTGAATATGGTAAATAAAAAACTGAAAAGAAAAAAAAAATCATTTTTGTAACAACTGCCATCTTCTATCTCAGTAATGGGAAAGTCTTCACTGAATAGAGACTTTACCTCAGAACTAGAGATGAGCGAACCGGTCGCGGTTCGGCTCGAGGTCGGTTCGCCGAACGGAGGTCTCGTTCGAGTTCGGCTCGTCGAACGTTCGACGAACCGAACTCGAACTGCATAGGAAACAATGGCAGGCAATCACAAACACAGAAAAACACCTAGAAAACACCCTCAAAGGTGTCCAAAAGGTGACAAACAACTCACAACACATGGGAAAGTGACAAGGACATATACTCATGTGAAAACAAAAGAGCTGGACAAGGAAAAAGAGGAGGACACACAGATATATGAGTATATGCAAGGAAACATCGATTCCATTATTGTGCAACTTGAGCCCTGCTCATTTTAGGCTTCCAATCTGGATAAATTGCCTGAGCTCGCCACGTACGCCTTGGGGATCTTGTCTTGTCCTGCAGCCAGCGTTCTCTCGGAACCTGTCTTCAGTGCTGCTGGGGGTCTGCTGGCAGATAAGCACACGTGTCTGTCCACTGACAATGTGGACATGGCTCTCAGAGGACTTTTCTTCCCCTGGGTCAGCCAGGGGACGGGAAAGGCACGCGTATTTTTGAGAGTGCTTCATGCAAAGCATCTTTTTCTTTTTCAAAAGGGGGCTCAACCGATGCCAGTCAAGTGGGGTGTGTGTGGCCCAGTTAGTGGCAACGAAGGAGACTGTGGTTGGAGTCCCCTCGCTGTGTCTCTAAAAGAACCAAGATGAACAAGTCATGGCTCTCAGAGGACTTTTCTTCCCCTGGGTCAGCCATGGGACGGGAAAGGCACGCGTATTTTTGAGAGTGCTTCATGCAAAGCATCTTTTTTTTTTTCAAAAGGGGGCTCAACCGATGCCAGTCAAGTGGGGTGTGTGTGGCCCAGTTAGTGAAAACGAGGGAGACTGTGGTTGGAGTCCCCTCGCTGTGTCTCTAAAAGAACCAAGATGAAAAAGTCATGGCTCTCAGAGGACTTTTCTTCCCCTGGGTCAGCCAGGGGACGGGAAAGGCACGCGTATTTTTGAGAGTGCTTCATGCAAAGCATCTTTTTCTTTTTCAAAAGGGGGCTCAACCGATGCCAGTCAAGTGGGGTGTGTGTGGTGCAGTTAGTGGAAACGAGGGAGACTGTGGTTGGAGTCCCCTCGCTGTGTCTCTAAAAGAACCAAGATGAACAAGTCATGGCTCTCAGAGGACTTTTCTTCCCCTGGGTCAGCCAGGGGACGGGAAAGGCACGCGTATTTTTGAGAGTGCTTCATGCAAAGCATCTTTTTCTTTTTCAAAAGGGGGCTCAACCGATGCCAGTCAAGTGGGGTGTGTGTGGCCCAGTTAGTGGAAACGAGGGAGACTGTGGTTGGAGTCCCCTCGCTGTGTCTCTAAAAGAACCAAGATGAACAAGTCATGGCTCTCAGAGGACTTTTCTTCCCCTGGGTCAGCCAGGGGACGGGAAAGGCACGCGTATTTTTGAGAGTGCTTCATGCAAAGCATCTTTTTCTTTTTCAAAAGGGGGCTCAACCGATGCCAGTCAAGTGGGGTGTGTGTGGCCCAGTTAGTGGAAACGAGGGAGACTGTGGTTGGAGTCCCCTCGCTGTGTCTCTAAAAGAACCAAGATGAACAAGTCATGGCTCTCAGAGGACTTTTCTTCCCCTGGGTCAGTCAGGGGACGGGAAAGGCACGCGTATTTTTGAGAGTGCTTCATGCAAAGCATCTTTTTCTTTTTCAAAAGGGGGCTCAACCGATGCCAGTCAAGTGGGTGTGTGTAGCCCAGTTAGTGGAAACGAGGGAGACTGTGGTTGGAGTCCCCTCGCTGTGTCTCTAAAAGAACCAAGATGAACAAGTCATGGCTCTCAGAGGACTTTTCTTCCCCTGGGTCAGCCAGGGGACGGGAAAGGCACGCGTATTTTTGAGAGTGCTTCATGCAAAGCATCTTTTTCTTTTTCAAAAGGGGGCTCAACCGATGCCAGTCAAGTGGGGTGTGTGTGGCCCAGTTAGTGGAAACGAGGGAGACTGTGGTTGGAGTCCCCTCGCTGTGTCTTTAAAAGAACCAAGATGAACAAGTCATGGCTCTCAGAGGACTTTTCTTCCCCTGGGTCAGCCAGGGGACGGGAAAGGCACGCGTATTTTTGAGAGTGCTTCATGCAAAGCATCTTTTTCTTTTTCAAAAGGGGGCTCAAACGATGCCAGTCAAGTGGGGTGTGTGTGGCCCAGTTAGTGGAAACGAGGGAGACTGTGGTTGGAGTCCCCTCGCTGTGTCTCTAAAAGAACCAAGATGAACAAGTCATGGCTCTCAGAGGACTTTTCTTCCCCTGGGTCAGCCAGGGGACGGGAAAGGCACGCGTATTGTTGAGAGTGCTTCATGCAAAGCATCTTTTTCTTTTTCAAAAGGGGGCTCAACCGATGCCAGTCAAGTGGGGTGTGTGTGGCCCAGTTAGTGGAAACGAGGGAGTCTGTGGTTGGAGTCCCCTCGCTGTGTCTCTAAAAGAACCAAGATGAACAAGTCATGGCTCTCAGAGGACTTTTCTTCCCCTGGGTCAGTCAGGGGACGGGAAAGGCACGCGTATTTTTGAGAGTGCTTCATGCAAAGCATCTTTTTCTTTTTCAAAAGGGGGCTCAACCGATGCCAGTCAAGTGGGGTGTGTGTGGCCCAGTTAGTGGAAACGAGGGAGACTGTGGTTGGAGTCCCCTCGCTGTGTCTCTAAAAGAACCAAGATGAACAAGTCATGGCTCTCAGAGGACTTTTCTTCCCCTGGGTCAGCCAGGGGACGGGAAAGGCACGCGTATTTTTGAGAGTGCTTCATGCAAAGCATCTTTTTCTTTTTCAAAAGGGGGCTCAACCGATGCCAGTCAAGTGGGGTGTGTGTGGCCCAGTTAGTGGAAACGAGGGAGACTGTGGTTGGAGTCCCCTCGCTGTGTCTCTAAAAGAACCAAGATGAACAAGTCATGGCTCTCAGAGGACTTTTCTTCCCCTGGGTCAGCCAGGGGACGGGAAAGGCACGCGTATTTTTGAGAGTGCTTCATGCAAAGCATCTTTTTCTTTTTCAAAAGGGGGCTCAACCGATGCCAGTCAAGTGGGGTGTGTGTGGCCCAGTTAGTGGAAACGAGGGAGACTGTGGTTGGAGTCCCCTCGCTGTGTCTCTAAAAGAACCAAGATGAACAAGTCATGGCTCTCAGAGGACTTTTCTTCCCCTGGGTCAGCCAGGGGACGGGAAAGGCACGCGTATTTTTGAGAGTGCTTCATGCAAAGCATCTTTTTCTTTTTCAAAAGGGGGCTCAACCGATGCCAGTCAAGTGGGGTGTGTGTGGCCCAGTTAGTGGAAACGAGGGAGACTGTGGTTGGAGTCCCCTCGCTGTGTCTCTAAAAGAACCAAGATGAACAAGTCATGGCTCTCAGAGGACTTTTCTTCCCCTGGGTCAGCCAGGGGACGGGAAAGGCACGCGTATTTTTGAGAGTGCTTCATGCAAAGCATCTTTTTCTTTTTCAAAAGGGGGCTCAAACGATGCCAGTCAAGTGGGGTGTGTGTGGCCCAGTTAGTGGAAACGAGGGAGACTGTGGTTGGAGTCCCCTCGCTGTGTCTCTAAAAGAACCAAGATGAACAAGTCATGGCTCTCAGAGGACTTTTCTTCCCCTGGGTCAGCCAGGGGACGGGAAAGGCACGCGTATTTTTGAGAGTGCTTCATGCAAAGCATCTTTTTCTTTTTCAAAAGGGGGCTCAACCGATGCCAGTCAAGTGGGGTGTGTGTGGCCCAGTTAGTGGAAACGAGGGAGATTGTGGTTGGAGTCCCCTCGCTGTGTCTCTAAAAGAACCAAGATGAACAAGTCATGGCTCTCAGAGGACTTTTCTTCCCCTGGGTCAGCCAGGGGACGGGAAAGGCACGCGTATTTTTGAGAGTGCTTCATGCAAAGCATCTTTTTCTTTTTCAAAAGGGGGCTCAAACGATGCCAGTCAAGTGGGGTGTGTGTGGCCCAGTTAGTGGAAACGAGGGAGACTGTGGTTGGAGTCCCCTCGCTGTGTCTCTAAAAGAACCAAGATGAACAAGTCATGGCTCTCAGAGGACTTTTCTTCCCCTGGGTCAGCCAGGGGACGGGAAAGGCACGCGTATTTTTGAGAGTGCTTCATGCAAAGCATCTTTTTCTTTTTCAAAAGGGGGCTCAACCGATGCCAGTCAAGTGGGGTGTGTGTGGCCCAGTTAGTGGAAACGAGGGAGACTGTGGTTGGAGTCCCCTCGCTGTGTTTTACATGCTTTTAGAAGGGCATGACATGGCTTGGAGGTTGACTTTCATCATCTGCAAACTGTTGGCTACCAAAATGCTGCCTTTCCAACAAATGTGGTTATAGACAATGAGGAACATACTGATGAAGATGAGACGCAGATACCCGATTGGGATGACAACTTAAATATTCGGTCAAGGCAAGAAGAGGCTCTGTCTGAGGGGGAGGGGAGTGCAAACACAACAATTGATGATGAAGTCCTAGATCCCACCTACTGTCAACCCACAGTCAGACACTCGAGGAGGTCAACAGAGGCGGTGGAGGAGGATGCAACCGACGTCGAAGTAACCTTGCGCCTTCCTGGACACAGTCGGAGCACTGGTAGCACGTCTACAACTGCATCCTCAGCCAACACTCTGCCTCTGACCATTATTCGGGGTGGATCAACAGGTCGCATGGCCTCTAAGCCTTGCCTAGCCTGGTCCTTTTTTGACATAAAAAACGATCGCCCTAATTATGTGATCTGTAACATTTGGCATGGTTATCTTAGTAGAGGTCAAAACCTCAGCAGTTTGACAACTTCTTCCATGAATCGTCACATGAATAAATATCATATGGCCTGGTGGGAAGCTCACCGTGCTGCAATGCGGCCTAGCGGAGCCAACCATCCACCGCCTGCCCCTTCCAGTGCATCCGCGCGCTCGTCATCTTCTAGGACTGTGGGGACAGCTGTCACACCTGTTTTTCCACCCACAACTTCCACCACTGTAAACGCAACAGGCAGTTTGCTTGGTAGGTCGTCAGTTGGTTTGGAAGGGGAAACAAGTGATTGTGTACAGCTCTCTCAAACATCGATAGCACCAACGTTGGATGAAGGCAACATCATGTTTCCGCCTGCACTTTCCTCACAAACCTGCATTTTTCCAGGGACACCCTACTCAACACCGTCTACACACAGCAGCCAGATCTCTGTCCCTCAGATGTGGTCAAATAAAAGGCCACTTCCTGCGACCCATGACAAAGCTAAGAGGTTGACTCTATCCCTCTGTAAGCTGTTGGCTACCGAAATGCTGCCTTTCCGCCTAGTGGACACACAGGATTTTAGAGACCTTATGTCTGTCGCTGTGCCCCAGTACCAGATGCCTAGTCGCCACTACTTCTCTAAGAAAGGTGTGCCCGCGCTACACCAGCATGTCACACACAACATCACCGCTTCCTTGAGAAACTCTGTGTGTGAACGGGTGCATTTCACCACCGATACTTGGACCAGTAAGCATGGACAGGGACGTTACATGTCGCTGACTGGCCACTGGGTAACTATGGTGATAGATGGTGAAGGGTCTGCTGCACAAGTCTTGCCGTCCACACGACTTGTGTGTCAATCCTCTGTCTGTCCAAGTTCCGCCACTGCTTCTGCATCCTCCACCTCATCTGGGTCCTCCACCTCCACCCCAAGCCTGCCTGGTCAGGCCACCAGCGTTCTCACTGCGCAGAAGGAATCACGCAACCCTCATTACTATGCTGGCAGCAGAGCGCAACGGCATCAGGCGGTCTTTAGCTTGACATGTCTTGGGAATAAGAGTCACACAGCTGAGGAGTTGTGGTCAGCTCTGCGGTCCGAGTTTCATAAATGGTTGTCTCCACTCAACCTGCAGCCTGGTAAGGCCGTGTGCGACAATGCTGCAAACCTGGGTGCGGCACTTCGCCTGGGCAAGGTGACACACGTACCTTGTATGGCTCACGTGTTGAACCTTGTCGTCCAGCAATTTTTAACACACTATCCCGGCCTAGATGGCCTTCTGAACAGGGCACGAAAACTGTCTGCTCACTTCCGCCGTTCAAGCGCCGCAGCTGAGCGACTTGCATCGCTCCAGAAGTCTTTCGGCCTGCCGGTTCATCGCCTGAAATGCGATGTGGCGACACGCTGGAATTCAACTCTCCACATGTTACAGCGACTGTGGCAGCACCGCAGAGCCATGGTGCAATACGTCATGATGTATAGCCTGGGCCAACGAGATGCAGAGGTGGGGCAGATCACCCTGATGGAGTGATCTCAGATCAAGGACCTATGCACCCTTCTGCACAGTTTCGACATGGCGACGAATATGTTTAGCGCTGACAATGCCATTATCATCATGACGATTCCAGTCATTTACATGCTGGAGCACACGCTAAACACTATTCGGAGTCAGGGGGTGGGACAACAGGAAGGGGAGGAACTACAGGAGGATTCATATGCGCAAGACACAACAACATCACCAAGGTCCAGACGTTCATCATCACCAACGCGGCAGGCATGGGACCATGGGGGACAGGGATCAACAAGGGCGCATGGTAGCAGGAGAGATGTTGAGGAAGGTGCAGGAGGACATGAAGATATGGAGGACGAACTGTCCATGGACATGGAAGACTCAGCAGATGAGGGGGAGCTTGGTCAAATTTCAGTTGAAAGAGGTTGGGGGGAGATGTCAGAGGAAGAAAGAACGGTTAGCACCTCTATGCCACAAACACAGCGTGGACTTGGTCCGCATGGCTGCGCAAGACACATGAGTGCCTTCTTGTTGCACTACCTCCAACATGACCCTCGTATTGTCAAAATTAGAAGTGATGATGACTACTAGCTTGCCACACTATTAGATCCCCGGTACAAGTCCAAATTTTGTGACATAATTCCACCCATAGAAAGGGACGCACGTATGCAGGAGTATCAGCAGAAGCTGTTACTCGATCTTAGCTCTGCTTTTCCACCAAACAACCGTGCAGGTGAAGGGAGTGATTCTTCCAGTTGTAACTTGACAAACATGGGACAGCCTCGTCATCTTCAACAGTCTACCCGAACCAGTAGGACCGGATCTGGTGCTGGTAACAGCAATTTTATGGAATCTTTTAATAATTTTTTTAGACCCTCCTTTGCAAGGCCACCAGAGACAACAAGTCTGACACATAGTCAACGGATGGAGAGGATGATACAGGAGTATCTCCAAATGAACATCGATGCAATGACTTTTCAAATGGAGCCTTGCTCCTTTTGGGCTTCAAATCTAGAAAAATGTCCAGAGCTCTCCAGTTACGCCTTGAAGATTTTGTCGTGTCCAGCTGCCAGCGTTGTCTCTGAACGTGTCTTCAGTGCTGCTGGGTGTGTGCTGACAGATAAGCGCACGCGTCTGTCCAGTGACAATGTGGACAGACTGACGTTCATCAAAATGAACAAGTCATGGATCCAGAAGGAATTTACTACCCCTGTGTCATCCTGGGGAGAGTAAATGCTTGTGGATTTGGAATGTGCTTGATGCAAATCAAAACATCCTGTTTGCAACTAGGGCACAAGTGCTGCCACTGAATGGGTGGGTGTGTGTGGGGCACAATTTTTGGAAAAAAGGGAGGCTACGCTTGGAGTAACCCTTGCTTACATTGTTTTTAAAAGGAGACAAGATGACCAAGTCATGGTTCAGCAAAGACTTTATCTACCTACCCCGGTGTCATGCTGGGGACGGTTAATTATGGCGTATTTTTGAATGTGCTTGATGCAAATCAAAACATCCTGTTTGCAGCTATGGCACAAGTGCTGCCACTGATGGGGTGTCTGTGTGCCCAATTTTTGGAAAAAAGGTAGACTCCGCTTGGAGTAACCCTTGCTTGCTGTGTTTTTTAAAAATGATACAAGATGAACAGATCTGAAGGCAAGATGAAGGCAACATCATGTCTCCGCCTGCACTTTCCTCACAAACCTGCATTTTTCCAGGGACACCCTACTCAACACCGTCTACAGACAGCAGCCAGATCTCTGTCCCTCAGATGTGGACAAATAAAAGGCCATTTCCTGCGACCCATGACAAAGCTAAGAGGTTGATTTTATCCCTCTGTAAGCACTTGGCTACGGAAATGCTGCCTTTCCGCATGGTGGACACACAGGATTTTAGAGACCTTATGTCTGTCACTGTGCCCCAGTACCAGATGCCCAGTCGCCACTACTTCTCTAAGAAAGGTGTGCCTGCGCTACACCAGCATGTCGCACACAATATCACCGCTTCCTTGAGAAACTCTGTGTGTGAACAGGTGCATTTCACCACCGATACTTGGACCAGTAAGCATGGATAGGGACGTTACATGTCGCTGACTGGGCACTGGCAAACTATGGTGAGAGATGGAGAAGGGTCTGCTGTACAAGTCTTGCCGTCCCCACGAGTTGTTTCAATCCTTGTTCTGTATGTAGAAGTTAATACACTGCTTCTGCCTCTTCAACCTCGTGTGGGTCCTCCACCTTGGCGCAAACCCTGTGTGGTCAGGCCACCCTTCCTTGCAACTGCGCACAAGGACTACCACACACCTCCTTACTATGCTGGCAGCAGAGCTCAATGCCATCAGGCGGTCAAAGTTTTACTTTGAAATGTATGAGAAATGTGAGTCACACCGCTATTCCAGAGAATAGTAGTCAGGCAGGGTCAAAACATTAATTGAGGAACAGGAACAGAATGGGACGGCCATGACTTAATCAGAAAACAAGCAGAGGTGAAATGCGGATCGGCCAACAAGGTACATAAACAGCAAGCAGGAAAAGTAGTCAGGTAACAAGCACACAAAATCATAAAACTGAACTGGGGGTAAAATTAACCAGAGGTTCATAGCTATGTCTGGCAGTGGTCTGCAGACAGGATGGGCATAAAAAAGGGTGTGGTGTCTTCACATTGGTTGTAGCTGAATGATGGTATTTCATCTGTGAGATACCCACCAGCTACATTCAGCCAGAGATTCTGCATCTGTCAAGGTAATGCAGCCCAGTGGGTGAGCATAACCTGCGTCCACCTGCGCCGCTGGCATCGACTCCTCTCCCATCATCAGCACTATGCATGAAAGGAACACGTTGTCACCTGGCGACTGGAGTACAAATTGCCGGAGCGGACTCCGTTGGTGACTTAACAGCCGTGTGCGTCAATGATGCAAACCTGGCTGCGGGCCATCCTCAGGGCAATGTGACACACGTGCCTTGTATGGCTCACGTGTTGAATCTGATTCTCCAGCAATTTTTAAAACACCATCACGGCCTACATGGCCTTGTGCAGCGTGCACGCTCGCTATGTGCTCACTTCCATCGTGCGCACACAGCAGCTCCACAACTTTCATCACTCCGGAAGTCTTAGGGTCTGGCAGTTAAACACCGGAAATGCGATGTTCCGACACGCAGGAATTGGAATCTGCACATGTTGCAGCGTGTGTGGCAGCACCGCAGAGCCCTGCTGAAATACGGTATGACATATAGCCTGGGATAACTTGATCAAGAGGTGGTGCAGATCACGCTGCTGGAGTGGTGTCAGATCAAGGACCTATGCACCCTGCTACACAGTTCACAAATGTCGACGAAGATGTTTAGCACTGGCAATGTCATTCTCAGCGTGACAATCCTGGTCATCTACATGATGGAGCACACTGTAATTATTATTCGGAGTCAGGTGTTGGGACAAGAGGAAGGGGAGGAAGTACAGGAGGAGTCATATGCGGAAGGGATAACAAGATCTACGAGGTCCAGATGGTCAGCGGCACCTATGCGGCAGTCATGGTGAGGGAGAGGGATTAACAAGGGCGCATAGTATCAGCAAAAAGTGTTGATGAAAGTGCAGGAGCCCATGAAGAAATGGAGGACGAACTGGCGATGGGCATGGAAGACTCAGCAGATGAGTGAGAGCTTGCTCACATTTCGGTTGTGCGAGGTAGTGGGGAGAGGGCAGAGGAAGGATGCACGATTCTCACCTCTCTGCCACCAACACACCAAGGACTTGGTCCTCCTGGATGCACAAGACACATGAGCGCCTTCTTGCTGCACTACCTACATAACCCTCGGATTGTATGAATTTGAAGTAATCCTGAATACTGGGTTGCCACACTGTTAGATCCCCGGTACAAGACAAAATTTGGCGAACTAATTCCTGCCATAGAAATAGACGCACGTATACAGGAGTATCTGCAGAATGTGGTACGCAATCTTAGATCTACTTTTCCACTAAACACCAGTGCTGCACAGAGTGAATCTCAACGCTTTGTCATGGATAGGAGGAAATGGTCTTTTACTTGTCCACATGGGAGGGACCGAGGGATGGCTGCTGTGCTGAGATGGCGTTGAGTACGGTGTCCCTGCACAGTTGCACTTTTGGTCATATCCCAAAATGAGTTGAAAAAGGACAGATGCTGTTGGAAAGGGGAACAGGTGTGTTGGAAAGGGGAAAAAAGTTTTGGTCCGTGGATTTGGTGGTTAAGCAACTGTAACATTTGCTGAAGAAACAACATCTGTTACAGTGGGACTGGCAGATTTGGATAAAGTGGTATATAATCTGTGACCGCTATATAACGAAAATTAATAAGAAAAGAAAGAGAAAGGTATATATCCCCATCAGCAGTCAGTGTCCACCGTGCTCCCAGTTGGAAAAGGAGAGGTTGGCAACTTGAAGGTTTGGTGGAGGATACAGAGCTGTGTGGCTATGAAACTAATAGTAGCCTGAACCGAGTTAGACGCCATTTGGATCTGGAGACTGTGAGCCCTGTTAGCGTCACAGGGTCCACATGCCCACCCAGCCCAGGAACTCCCTGTTAACAACACAGGGGCCATTGAGTACGCTGACCGTGTGCGTAGGGGCCACACCTGTGGACAGCAGGCGCATCAGCAGCAGCAGGCCTGTTAATGCCACTGGGCTGCACAAGCAGGACTGTTAGGACAGGAGCTGGTCTTAACCGTTCTGCGTTACCAACTGTGGTGGTGGCCTGCATCCACCACCCTATCCCTGCCTACCTCTGGCCTAAAGCCGCAATGGGTTCAACACATGGAGGTGTGCTCTTTCGGAGCATAATAGAAGACTGCGCACCTCCTTGTTGGCTCCAGCCCCTTTTATAACCTGGGTCCGCCCCAAACCAGGGTGAACCACAATGCACCTCCTGGAGACAAAAGTAGAGTGACACGTCATCAGTGGCATAACTAGCGTCCTATTTGGAAACGCAACTTCAATTATGACCTCATGGCTGCCATGACCCAAACACCTCACCAGTCATCGTCTGACCATCAATAATGCGGTGACAAGTCATAGGTGTGGGCCTCTGCAAGCCATTTGGGAGGACACCTGATGCCCTGTGGTCTATATGGGACCCCCACATCAGGGCCAGGGCCAAACAGTTCATTACCGGACCTAGTCTCTGATGCAGGAAGTGCCTGAGCATGCTCAGTAGCATGAAATACAGTCTCTGAAAAAAGACTATCAGCTTTAGCATGGTGTCTAGGCACAAAACAGGACTTAGACCCGGCACGGAATGCAAGCACCTGTGCAAAGAGGCTTTTCACACTTAGTGTGGGAGCATGCGCTGTATCCCGAAAAGAAGACTTAGCGTCAGGAATAACACAGTCAGGCTGAGCATACTCACTACGCGAAACACTGTAATTATGCTGCAGCTGGGGTACATCGGCACACGCATGCGCACTAGCTGACTCTCCACACTTAGACGTGGAGGGGAAATTTGTCTTGGAGATGCTGTCTATGAACAGAAGGAAAAGCTAAAGGAAGCCTGACTTTCTATCCCTCCGAATTATGAAATGCATCAATGAATTCCATGAGTTTGCTATAACATTAGCGTATCAAAATGTGCATGAGGGTGTGATGTAGAGGTGCTAGAAATAGCTTGTCACCAGTGGGGCACTAATGGAATACAACAGCCAGTTCTATGATGCCACTAAATGGCAGTATTTTGTGCTATCATTATAGCTTATTAAAAACAGAGCAGGAGGTTGTCATGCAGAGGTGCTGCACATAGATTTGCAGTAGTGTGAATAGACAAAAGTACAATAGCCACGTTTAGGATACAACTAGGTACAGTGAGTGTTTGCTAGTATAATGGCTGAGTTTAAAAAAGTTTGAGTGTGCAATGCAGGCAGACGTGCTGCAAATAACGTTCTAATACTGTGAATAGACAAAAGTACAATAGCCACGTTTAGGATACAACTAGGTACACTGAGTGTTTGCTAGTATAATGGCTGAGTTTAAAAAAGTTAGAGTGTGCAATGTAGGCAGACATGCTGCAAATATGTTTACAATAGTGTGAATAGACAAAAGTACAATAGCCACGTTTAGGATGCCACTAGGTACACTGAGTGTTTGCTAGTATAATGGCTGAGTTTAAAAAAGTTTGAGTGTGCAATGCAGGCAGACATGCTGCAAATATGTTTACAATAGTGTGAATTGACAAAAGTACAATAGCCACGTTTAGGATACAACTAGGTACAGTGAGTGTTTGCTAGTATAATGGCTGAGTTTAAAAAAGTTAGAGTGTGCAATGCAGGCAGACGTGCTGCAAATAAAGTTCCAATACTGTGAATAGACAAAAGTACAATAGCCACGTTTAGGATACAACTAGGTACAGTGAGTGATTGCTAGTATAATGGCTGAGTTTAAAAAAGTTAGAGTGTGCAATGCAGGCAGACGTGCTGCAAATATCGTTCCAATACTGTGAATTGACAAAAGTACAATAGCCACGTTTAGGATACAACTAGGTACAGTGAGTGTTTGCTAGTATAATGGCTGAGTTTAAAAAAGTTTGAGTGTGCAATGCAGGCAGACATGCTGCAAATATGTTTACAATAGTGTGAATAGACAAAAGTACAATAGCCACGTTTAGGATGTCACTAGGTACACTGAGTGTTTGCTAGTATAATGGCTGAGTTTAAAAACGTTTGAATGTGCAATGCAGGCAGACATGCTGCAAATATGTTTACAATAGTGTGAATAGACAAAAGTACAATAGCCACGTTTAGGATGCCACTAGGTACACTGAGTGTTTGCTAGTATAATGGCTGAGTTTAAAAAAGTTAGAGTGTGCAATGCAGGCAGACATGCTGCAAATATCGTTCCAATACTGTGAATTGACAAAAGTACAATAGCCACGTTTAGGATACAACTAGGTACAGTGAGTGTTTGCTAGTATAATGGCTGAGTTTAAAAAAGTTAGAGTGTGCAATGCAGGCAGACGTGCTGCAAATAACGTTCCAATACTGTGAATAGACAAAAGTACAATAGCCACGTTTAGGATACAACTAGGTACAGTGAGTGATTGCTAGTATAATGGCTGAGTTAAAAAAAGTTAGAGTGTGCAATGCAGGCAGACGTGCTGCAAATATCGTTCCAATACTGTGAATTGACAAAAGTACAATAGCCATGTTTAGGATACAACTAGGTACACTGAGTGTTTGCTAGTATAATGGCTGAGTTTAAAAAAGTTTGAGTGTGCAATGCAGGCAGACATGCTGCAAATATGTTTACAATAGTGTGAATAGACAAAAGTACAATAGCCACGTTTAGGATGCCACTAGGTACACTGAGTGTTTGCTAGTATAATGGCTGAGTTTAAAAAAGTTTGAATGTGCAATGCAGGCAGACATGCTGCAAATATGTTTACAATAGTGTGAATAGACAAAAGTACAATAGCCACGTTTAGGATGCCACTAGGTACACTGAGTGTTTGCTAGTATAATGGCTGAGTTTAAAAAAGTTAGAGTGTGCAATGCAGGCAGACGTGCTGCAAATATCGTTCCAATACTGTGAATTGACAAAAGTACAATAGCCACGTTTAGGATACAACTAGGTACAGTGAGTGTTTGCTAGTATAATGGCTGAGTTTAAAAAAGTTAGAGTGTGCAATGCAGGCAGACGTGCTGCAAATAACGTTCCAATACTGTGAATAGACAAAAGTACAATAGCCACGTTTAGGATACAACTAGGTACAGTGAGTGATTGCTAGTATAATGGCCGAGTTTAAAAAAGTTAGAGTGTGCAATGCAGGCAGACGTGCTGCAAATATCGTTCCAATACTGTGAATTGACAAAAGTACAATAGCCACGTTTAGGATACAACTAGGTACACTGAGTGTTTGCTAGTATAATGGCTGAGTTTAAAAAAGTTTGAGTGTGCAATGCAGGCAGACATGCTGCAAATATGTTTACAATAGTGTGAATAGACAAAAGTACAATAGCCACGTTTAGGATGCCACTAGGTACACTGAGTGTTTGCTAGTATAATGGCTGAGTTTAAAAAAGTTTGAGTGTGCAATGCAGGCAGACATGCTGCAAATATCGTTCCAATACAATGAATTGACAAAAGTACAATAGCCACGTTTAGGATACAACTAGGTACAGTGAGTGTTTGCTAGTATAATGGCTGAGTTTAAAAAAGTTAGAGTGTGCAATGCAGGCAGACATGCTGCAAATATCGTTCCAATACAATGAATTGACAAAAGTACAATAGCCACGTTTAGGATACAACTAGGTACAGTGAGTGTTTGCTAGTATAATGGCTGAGTTAAAAAAAGTTTGAGTGTGCAATGCAGGCAGACATGCTGCAAATATCTTTACAATAGTGTGAATAGACAAAAGTACAATAGCCACGTTTAGGATGCCACTAGGTACACTGAGTGTTTGCTAGTATAATGGCTGAGTTTAAAAAAGTTAGAGTGTGCAATGCAGGCAGACGTGCTGCAAATATCGTTCCAATACTGTGAATTGACAAAAGTACAATAGCCACGTTTAGGATACAACTAGGTACACTGAGTGTTTGCTAGTATAATGGCTGAGTTTAAAAAAGTTAGAGTGTGCAATGCAGGCAGACGTGCTGCAAATATCGTTCCAATACTGTGAATTGACAAAAGTACAATAGCCACGTTTAGGATACAACTAGGTACAGTGAGTGTTTGCTAGTATAATGGCTGAGTTTAAAAAAGTTAGAGTGTGCAATGCAGGCAGACGTGCTGCAAATAACGTTCCAATACTGTGAATAGACAAAAGTACAATAGCCACGTTTAGGATACAACTAGGTACACTGAGTGTTTGCTAGTATAATGGCTGAGTTTAAAAAAGTTTGAGTGTGCAATGCAGGCAGACATGCTGCAAATATGTTTACAATAGTGTGAATAGACAAAAGTACAATAGCCACGTTTAGGATGCCACTAGGTACACTGAGTGTTTGCTAGTATAATGGCTGAGTTTAAAAAAGTTAGAGTGTGCAATGCAGGCAGACGTGCTGCAAATATCGTTCCAATACTGTGAATTGACAAAAGTACAATAGCCACGTTTAGGATACAACTAGGTACAGTGAGTGATTGCTAGTATAATGGCTGAGTTAAAAAAAGTTAGAGTGTGCAATGCAGGCAGACGTGCTGCAAATATCGTTCCAATACTGTGAATTGACAAAAGTACAATAGCCACGTTTAGGATACAACTAGGTACAGTGAGTGATTGCTAGTATAATGGCTGAGTTAAAAAAAGTTAGAGTGTGCAATGCAGGCAGACGTGCTGCAAATATCGTTCCAATACTGTGAATTGACAAAAGTACAATAGCCACGTTTAGGATACAACTAGGTACACTGAGTGTTTGCTAGTATAATGGCTGAGTTTAAAAAAGTTAGAGTGTGCAATGCAGGCAGACGTGCTGCAAATATCGTTCCAATACTGTGAATTGACAAAAGTACAATAGCCACGTTTAGGATACAACTAGGTACAGTGAGTGATTGCTAGTATAATGGCTGAGTTAAAAAAAAGTTGGAGTGTGCAATGCAGGCAGACGTGCTCTGCAAATGTCTTTGCACTAGTGGGACTATAGCAAAGTCCAATAGCCACGTTTAGGATGCCACTAGGTACACTGAGTGTTTGCTAGTAAAATGGCTTAGTTATAATGAGTTGGAGTGTGCAATGCAGGCAGACGTGCTCTGCAAATGTCTTTGCACTAGTGGGACTATAGCAAAGTCCAATAGCCACGTTTAGGATGCCACTAGGTACACTGAGTGTTTGCTAGTAAAATGGCTTAGTTTAAAAAAGTTGGAGTGTGCAATGCAGGCAGACGTGCTCTGCAAATGTCTTTGCACTAGTGGGACTATAGCAAAGTCCAATAGCCACGTTTAGGATGCCACTAGGTACACTGAGTGTTTGCTAGTAAAATGGCTTAGTTTAAAAAAGTTGGAGTGTGCAATGCAGGCAGACGTGCTCTGCAAATGTCTTTGCACAAGTGGGACTATAGCAAAGTCCAATAGCCACGTTTAGGATGCCACTAGGTACACTGAGTGTTTGCTAGTAAAATGGCTTAGTTTAAAAAAGTTGGAGTGTGCAATGCAGGCAGACGTGCTCTGCAAATGTCTTTGCACTAGTGGGACTATAGCAAACTCCAATAGCCACGTTTAGGATGCCACTAGGTACACTGAGTGTTTGCTAGTCTAATGGCTTAGTTATAATGAGTTGGAGTGTGCAATGCAGGCAGACGTGCTCTGCAAATGTCTTTGCACTAGTGGGACTATAGCAAAGTCCAATAGCCACGTTTAGGATGCCACTAGGTACACTGAGTGTTTGCTAGTAAAATGGCTTAGTTTAAAAAAGTTGGAGTGTGCAATGCAGGCAGACGTGCTCTGCAAATGTCTTTGCACTAGTGGGACTATAGCAAAGTCCAATAGCCACGTTTAGGATGCCACTAGGTACACTGAGTGTTTGCTAGTAAAATGGCTTAGTTTAAAAAAGTTGGAGTGTGCAATGCAGGCAGACGTGCTCTGCAAATGTCTTTGCACTAGTGGGACTATAGCAAAGTCCAATAGCCACAGATAGGATGCCACTAGGTACACTGACTGTTTGCTAGTATAATGGCTTAGTTATAATGAGTTGGAGTGTGCAGAGGACAAGAGGGTACAGTGGCAGGATTGTGGTGCTCTGGGTAGAGGAATGGAAGCCTGCCTTTCTATTCCCTCCTAATGGTGAAATGCAGGGAGGAAATCCCTGACCTTAGCTACACAGACGCTGTTGCTGTTTGCAGGACCTGTCACCTATGGCTCTCTGACCCTGCCGGTTTGAGCCCTTAAAAGGACTGCTATAAAGTGCTCTCCCTAAGCTGTCTAACGCTGTGTATGCAGCGCATACAGCTGTATCGGCTATAGGACTCAGGAGGACGGAGCTGCGACAGTGATGTCTGACACCAAAGACGCAGAAGGCAGATAATGACGTCCTGGAAGAAAATGTCCGGTTTTATAATGCAGGGACATGTGACATGGACATCCTATCACCCATGCCGTTGCTTCTCTGGCTCAAAGTCCACTTAGCTGTGTGTGTGTCTGGGATTGGCTGACATGCTGGCCCGCCCCACAAGACGCGCGCGCTTAGGGAAGGAAGACAAGAAAAAAAAAAAAAAATGGCGATCGCCATTATACAAACAGCAGTCATCTGAAGGCGCTGTTCACGCACACTATACACTGAAATGTGATAATAGTGTGATTCACAGAGTGACTTACACTATTACAGCAGAAACCAAGCTATGATTTAGCTTGTTTTTTGCTGCTAGAACCATTCTCGAACGTTTCTAGAACTATCGAGCTTTTGCAAAAAGCTCGAGTTCTAGTTCGATCTAGAACATGCCCCAAAATCACTCGAGCCTAGAACTGGAGAACCACGAACCACGAACCGCGCTCAACTCTACTCAGAACTGAGAATTTTGATAATGACTGATCCATTCCGGCAGAGAAAGAAGCAAATTTGTCTGATAAGATATATTACAAAGTTGCTTATTTTCATGTGTGCTATTATTGATTTATGAAATAAAAATTAAAACGATTGTTACTAAGCCTCAAACATTCCAATTCATATTGTGACACAACACAATTGATTATTAAATATTCAAATTTACGTATTCTTCTTCAATTCGTATAAAGTTTCAGCTTATATTATATCTATTAGTTGTTTCTTTATGAATTCTACTACAGGTGCATCTCAAGAAATTAAAATATCATCAAAAAGTTAATTTTTTTCAGTAATTTAATACAAAAAGGGAAACACATATTATATAGAATCATTACAAACAGAGTGATCTATTTCAAGTGTTTATTTCTGTTAATGTTGATGATTATGGCTTACAGCCAATGAAAACCCAAAAGTCATTATCTCAGAAAATTAGAATATACCGTATTTTTCGCTTTATAAGACACACCTGATTATAAGACGCACCCCCAAATTTGGTGAAGGAAAAGAGATTTTTTTTTTTTAATTTTAAATGGGGTCCATCTTATAATGCCAGTGTCCGTCTAACAAATCATATAGGGTATATTTCCCTCATAGCCCCCCATCCTAAAATTAGCCCCCTTAATCTGGATATGGCCCCCTTATATTGAATATAGCCCCCTTGTGCTGGCACACGTTCCCCTGTGCTGCCTATGGCCCCCTATGGATTGCACACAGTCCCCTGTGCTGCCTATGCCCCCTATGGATTGCACACATTACCCTGTGCTGCCTATGGCCCCCTATGGATTGCACACATTCCCCTGTGCTGCCTATGGCCCCCTATGGATTGCATACGTTCCCCTGTGCTGCCTATGGCCCCCTATGGATTGCACACGTTCCCCTGTGTTAGATATTGCCCCCATGCTGCTGCCCATAGTAAAATAAAACACTCTTTCCTTACCTCCTCCAGCGCTGATCTCCCTCCTGTCTCCCTCCGTGCTTCGGTTCCTACACTTCCTGGTTCTTGGTGCCAGTCATGTGATCGGCACAGCAGAGTGACATAATCTCTGCATGCCTGATCACAGTGGAAGCAGGGACACCGGGGAGAAACGCTGGAGGGGGTAAATAAAGCTTTTTTATTTTAGGATGAGCAGCAGCATGGGGGCCATATCTAACACAGGGGGGGCATGTGCCAACACAGTGGGAAGCAGGCTCATATAATATGCACTGCTGCCCCAGCCCGTCACTGCGGTGCGGTTTCAGCACCACGGTGATGGACAGCGGCTGTGCATATTATATGAGCGGGAGCAGGAGATCTAACGCTGCCGCCCGCAGCGTTCACCTGCCCCCAGCAGCGCTCCAGAGCGGACCCTGCAGTGTATATATATATATATATATACCCCCTGTATATTCGGCTTATAAGACGCACCCCCTACTTTCCCCCAAAATTTGGGGGAACAAAAGTACGTCTTATAAAGCGAAAAATACGGTAATATAAAACCAACTGAAAAAAAACTCAGAAATGTTGGCCTACTGAACTGTATGTACAGTAAATGCACTCAATACTTGGTCGGGGCTCTTTTTGCATGAATTACAGCATCAATGCGGTGTGGCATGGAGGCGATCAGCCTGTGGCACTGCTTAGGTGTTATGGAAGTCCAGGTTGCTTTGATAGCAGCCTTCAGCTCATCTGCATTGTTGGGTCTGGTGTCTCTTATCTTCCTCTTGACAATACCCCATAGATTCTTTACGGGGTTTAGGTCAGGCGAGTTTACTGGCCAATAAAGCACAGTGATACTGTGCTTATTAAACCAGGTATTGGTACTTTTGACAGTGTGGAAAGGTGCCAAGTCCTGCTGGATAATGAAATTTCCATGTCCAAAAAGCTTGTCGGCAGAGGGAAGCATGAAATGCTCTAAAATTTCCTGGTAGATGGCTGTGCTGACTTTGGTCTTGATAAAACACACTGGACCTACACCAGCAGATAACATGGCTCCCCAAACAATCGCTGATTGTTGAAATTTCCCACTAGACCTCAAGCAGTTTGGATGGTGTGCCTCTCCAGTCTCCTCCAGACTCTGGGACCTTGATTTCCAAATGAAATGCAAAATTTACTTTCATCTGAAAACAACACCTTGGACCACTGAGCAACAGTCCAGCTATTTTTCTCCTTGACCCAAGTAAGACACTTCTGGCATTGTCTATTGGTCTTGAGTGGCTTGACACAAGGAATGCGACAGTTGTATCCCATGTTCTGGATACATCTGTGTATGGTGGCTCTTAACCCCTTCACGACCTTGGACGGATCTATCCGTCCAGGATCGTGTCCCGTTAAGCCCCGCCCCCTGCCGCGGGCAGGCGGCGTGGATCGGCACACATATCAGCTGTTTTCAACAGCTGACATGTGTGCCTGCTAGCCGCGGGTGGAATCGCTTCCACCCGTGGCCATTAACCCCTTAAATCTTGCTGCCAAAGTCTGGCAGCAAGATTTAAATGCGCGCGGCCATGTTTTTTACTTACCGCCGCCCCCACCGGAAGTCACGTGTGTTATCACGTGACTATCGGTGGTTGCCATCGTAGCACAGGGTCATGTGATGACGCCTGCAGCTATGATGTTTCACTTTCGTTTTCCCTCGGCCGAGAGCAGAGGGAAAAACAAAGTGACTGAATCTGCTGTTTACAGCTGTATTGCTGGGATCAGCAGATAGATAATAGTGATCGGATTGCTGATTGCTATAGCCCCCTAGGGGGACTAGTAAAATAAAAAAAAGTAAAAAAAAAGTTTTAAAAAATAAAAAAAAAACAAAAAACCTAAAAGTTCAAATCACCCCCCTTTCCCCCCATTGAAAATTAAAGGGTTAAAAAATAAATAAATATACACATATTTGGTATCGCCGCATTCAGAAATGCCCGATCTATCAAAATATAAAATCAATTAATCTGATTGGTAAACGACGTAGTGGCAAAAAAATTCCAAACGCCAAAAATACGTTTTTTGGTCTCCGCAAGTTTTACGCAAAATGCAATAACAGGCGATCAAAACGTAGCATCTGCGCAAAAATGGTACCATTATAAACGTCAGCTCGAGACGCAAAAAATAAGTCGTCACTGAGCCATAGATCCCAAAAAATAAGAACGCTACGTGTTTTGGAAAATGGCGCAAAACGTGCGCCACTTTTATTGGACAAACTTGTGAATTTTTTTTAACCCCTTAGATACAAGTAAACCTATACATGTTTGGTGTCTACAAACTCGCACCAACCTGAGACATCACATAGATACATCAGTTTTATCATATAGTGAACACGGTGAATAAAACATCCCAAAAACTATTGTGCGATCACACTTTTTTTGCAGTTTTTCCACACTTGGAATTTTTTTTCTGTTTTCCAGTACAATATATGGTAAAACCTCTGGTTTCATTTAAAAGTACAACTCGTCCCGCAAAAAACAAGCCCTCATATGGCAAGATTGACGGAATAATAAAAAAGTTACGGCTCTCGGAAGAAAAGGAGCAAAAAACAAAAACGCAAAAACGGAAAGTGCCCGGGGGCTGAAGGGGTTAAAGCACTGACTCGAGCAGCAGTCCACTCCCCAAATTTTTGAATGGTCTTTTCTTAACAATCCTATCAAGTCTACTGTTATCTTGGTTGCTTGTGCACCTTTTTCTACCACACTTTTTCCTTCCACTCAACTTGTCATTAATATGTTTGAATACAGCACTTTAGAAACAGCAGGCTTCTTTAGCAATGACCTTTTGTGGTTTACCCTCCTTGTGGCAAATGTCAATAACTGCCTTCTGGGCATTTGTCAAGTCATAAGTCTTCCCCATGATTGTGTAGCCTACTGAACCAGACTAAGGGACCATTTTAAATGCTTAGGAAAGCCTTTGCATATGTTTTTGTTGTAATTATTCTAATTTTCTGAGATATTGACTTTTGGGTTTTCATTGGCTGTAAAAAATAATCATCAACATTCACAAAAATAGAAACTTGGAATAGATCACTCTGCTTGTAATGACTATATATAACATATGCGTTTCCCTTTTTGTATTGAATTACTGAACTAAATGAACTTTTTGATGATATTCTAATTTATTGAGATGCACTTGTATATCAAATAGTTTGTTTGCAATGTTTGTGGCAGGTAAGGTTATATGTTGGGATAATTTGTATTTACAATGTGTGCATTCAGCATCATATACGGCAGTACTTTATATTTTTACTTAAACAGAAATTGATACAAATGGTAAGTGAACGCGATCACTGCTCCGACCTCTAGACAATTTTGGATACAGATCCCAAAGGGGTTAATAACCACCTCAGGTGTCTTGCACTCCATAGTCTGATGAAGAGGTTAGCAACTTTTTAAACACATGCACATTCTAAACATAACTACAAGATTGTATGACAGTTACCATGGAAATATTCTTCTTTTTTTGTATTTCAAGGAAAACAGTGTTAAAAGCAGGCATTTGTGACTCAGAAAACAAACTGGTTTAGGCTGAGTTAACAGAAATCATCCGTTAGAATGGATCCAGCAGCAATTCGTTGGCAAAATAGTTCTGCAAACACACATTTTTTTTGTCCATTTTTAAAAATTAGATTTTTGCAAGATCCAGTTTTTTAACATTTGAGACTATGAAAAATGGATCCGTTAATGGATTGCTATTTACACATCCGGGTTTTGCTAACTGGATCAGTTTCAAATGGAACATAAAAGACAATCAGTTAACCGCCTCCTCGACGCCTTAGGCTATATTCACATATAATGCTTTTGCACTTTCATTGTTTTCAATGGTGAAAAAAAAACACAAAAATGCTGCAAAAACATTGAAAGCATTTACATGCTCCTTTTTTTCAAAAATGCAGCAGCTTTCCATTTCAAGCAAGAAAAAGAAGGAATTGTGGGCATGAGATTTCTGAAAATGTTTCCCATATGTATGGAATGGGACTCCTGGCTGGTGAAGTCTATGCACTAAGTGCAAGGGTTATCAAACATTGAAAGGAATCATAGCAATACCCCTGATTTCAGAAAACATTTTTTTCACCATTTGGAAGGAGTGGGACTCCTAGACTGGTAAAGTATACGCACTATGTGCAAGTGGTTCCAATAATTAGAAGGAGGCACTCCAATACACCCTGGAACACATGTAGAGTAGGGCCTCAAAAAAAATTTACATTTAGAAGGAGTGGGACATCTGTGGCCAACAAGGAGTCCCGAATTCAAGGCCACTATGCAGAGTACACCTTGAACAAGGACCTTCAGGCATCCAACTCTGATTTTGCTCCAGCTAAGGTGGGCGGCAGTTCCTCCTGTGCCAGCTCAAGGCATCAGGCAGCCCTAAGGACTCAAATAGATTGAAGCAGGGGTTTCAAAACAATTTATTTTTATCTCCTTGGAGACCTTTGCCATTGAAAATTCATTAACCATGTGGGGGAAACTTCTCCAACCTATCCTGGGGAAAGGATGCCACAAGTCCTTTGTCCATTTATTCACACAAGAGGTGCATTTGGGCCTTTCTCCCATTGTATGGATGCATCTTTTTTTGTTTTGTTACACAGAGTTGAAGCATATCTGAAACTCACAGGCTGCAGTCATTGCTCTCTCCCTGCTTAAGTTGCTTCCATGGGTTGTGAGTGCCACCATGGACATAATAATTAATAGGCGCATCCACCTGTCAACTAAAAATGCCTGACAAGCTGACTGTTCTCAAAATGAACAAGGCCCGGATTGGCCCTGACTTGTCACCCCCAGCAGATGACCGCAGCGAAGCAAAAAGCCTGTTCAAATGTACCTTTTTTCTCGTGTATACCCATGTACTCCTTCCTACCCAACAAAGGGTATATGATTCAAAGTTTCTTCTGGGACAGAAGGTGGGCTTCACTCATATTTTTTAGAGGGCCATCAGGTGTCCCTCACTCAATTTTAAGGGGGCCATCAGGTGGGGCTCAGTCAATTTTTTGAGGACCATCAGGTGGCCCTGGCAGATAATTTTTCTTGCCACAGACTTGAGCCAAATAACAGTCTTGCAGGCCGCATTCACAGCTCCCTCTATGCTTAAGTTGATTATTTGGGTTTTTATTGCCGCTGGCAGCATAATAACAGATCTGTGCATTCGCCTGTCAAGTGAAAATGCTGAAAGGATGACTGTTGTCAAAATGAACAAGGATTTGCCCAGACATCTCAACCCCCCCCTGATGACAGCACCGGAAGATAAAGCCAATTCAAATTTTCCTTTTCTTTTCCAGTGTATTCCCATGCATCTCTTGTCACCCAAAAAAGGGTATATGGTTTATGGTTTCTTGTTTTTCTTGGCATCTGTTGACATCTGTTCAGTTCTCCAAAAGATTGAGGACTCAACCAAGATGGTGAATGGTGATTACACCATAATCAGTGAAACTATCCCGCTTCTGTGTCTATTCAAATGCTCACTGCGCACAATTAAAGAGGAAGCTTTCCCTGCGAACCAGGTAAAGATGAAGGAAGAAAGTACAAAGAATGATACTACCCAGCCTCATCTCATCTTTTCAGTGTGGAATGTGGGATACCGAGGAGGAGGCTGAGGAGAAGATGGAGGAAAGGGAGATGGTTGCCTGCGTTACAGAGGGTAGCTGTTCGCTCGCTGTTCACAATTAAAGAGGACGATTTGCATGTGGGCCAGGTTGATATGGATAAAGAAAGTACACAGGGTGCTACATGCTTGCATATTCTCACTGCTTCCCTAGAAATGTTGCTGTTTAGGTGTGTAGACACCGAGGCTTTTCGCAACCTAATGGCGACAGTCGTCTTGTGGCCGCCAGTATATTTCATGTGCCGTCTCCGCCTTACACCAGCACATGTCTCATAACATCACCTGTGCCCTGATCAACGCAGTTAGGTCACAGCAGTGTGCCTATAGAAGGTCTGTAGAGCAATATACCCTACCTATATGCCTCTAATTCAAAACTATATCCAGCAGATATCCCTACACTGAATGCAGCTAACAGTGGTATTAATAAGGAACAGAATAGATGTAGGCCTGAAAAGGACTTCTGGTTTTAGGTTGCAGCAGCAAAGACAGTAAAGGCCCCATTACATGTAACGACATCACTAACGAGATGTCGCTGGTGTCACGGAATTCGTGATTCACATCTGGCCTCGTTAGCGACGTTGTTGTGTGTGACACGTATGAGCGACTGCTAACGATCCCAAATACTCACCAAATCGTTGATTGTTGACACGTCGTTCATTTTCAAAATATCGTTGCTCGTTCTGGACGCAGGTTGCTCGTCGTTCCTGAGGCAGCACACATCGCTACGTGTGACACCCCAGGAACGACAAACAACAGCGTTCCTGCGTTCTCCGGCAACGAGGTGGGAGTGACGTTTATGCGGTTGCTCTCCGCCCTTCCGCTTCTATTAGTGGCGCACTGTGTGACGTCACTGTGACGCCGCACGAACTTCTCCCTTAGAAAAGAGGTTGTTCGCCGGCCACAGCAACGTCGTTAGGAAGGTAAGTTCGTATGACGAGCACTACCGATATTGTTCACCACAGGCAGCAATTTGCCCATGACGCACAAATGACGGGGGCGGGTGCGATCGCTAACGACATAGCGATGTTGCAGCGTGTAAAGCGGCCTTAAGGCTAAAATATCTGCCATTATGCCTTCTCCACCACCTCTCCCTACACTAAGGGGTACTTTGCACACTACGACATCGCAGGTGCGATGTCGGTGGGGTCATGTCGAAAGTGATGCACTTCCAGCGTCGCTCTCGACATCGTAGTGTCTAAAGCCTAGATGATGCGATTAATGAGCGCAAAAGCGTCATAATCGTATCATCGGTGTAGCGTCGGCGAAAACCATAATTACCTTGCTGCAACGGTCCGATGTTGTTCCTCGTTCCTGCGGCAGCACACATCGCTGTGTGTGAAGTCGCAGGAGCGAGGAACATCTTCTACCTGCGTCCCGGAAGGGAATGTTTACATCCTGCTCATCTCCGCCCCTCCGCTGCTATTGGCTGCCTGTCGTGTGACGTCGCTATGACGCCGCACGACCCGACCCCTTAATAAGGAGGCGGATCGCAGGCCAGACCGACGTCGCAGGACAGGTGAGTGCATGTGAAGCTGCCGTAGCGATAATGTTCGCTACGCCAGCTATCACCATGATATCCCATCTGCGACGGGGGCGGGGACTATCGCACTTGGCATCGCATTATCGGCATGCAATGTCGCAGCGTGCAAAGTACCCCTTAGTTCAGCTAAAGTTGGTATTATTAGAAAATAGAATAGATTTGAATTGGCCCTGAAAAGGGCTTTCGGGTTGACGTAGCAGCAGCAAGGTCTGCAATGCTAGAATTTCCTGCATACATGCCTCTAATACGCTATCCCTTCTCCAGCAGCTAGCCTTACAGTTATTGCAACAAGAGCAATATTATTATAAAATAAAATAGATTACCAGGATACTCGATCGAGTGCCAAGCATCTCTGAATTTAAGCATGGTACTATAATAAGGTGACACTGTTATACTGTTATAAGAAATCAGTTCACAAATTTTATGCCAGCTGAATATTCTGCTATCAAGCTATCAACTGTGAGTGGTATTTTTGAAAAGTGGAAGAGTTTAGGAACTACTGCAACTCGGCCACGAAGTGTAGATCATGTAATGTTAAATCTCATTCAGATGTGTTTTGTTGTTTAAAATACGAGAAAAACAGACCGAATTTCATCAGTGATATTCATCAGAGTATTATCAGATTTTCATAAGTTTGGTCAAAATTTAATCAATTTCTTGCACTGGTCAGAAGAAAAAAAAAGTGTATCCACCTTTTCATATCTATCAATCAGTGAAAGACAGACATCACATGGATGGCATCCAAATGCTGTCAGATTTTGTCACAGACTCATAGACTTGCATTGCCAATTTAGATCATATACTTGGATCAATATTGGACATGTCTTTGTTATTTTGCATGGTTCACTCCATCCGAGAAACAAATCTGACATTTCAACAGCACTATAGCCTATAACAAGTATGAGTGCTATCCGTGAAATATTGACATGTTCATGAGCGCTTTCAGATCGAGGTCACTAAGTGCTGTGGTGGCTGGTGTGTGACGCCCTGGACCCCCAGGGGTCACAGGTCACTACACACACCACACACACCCCCACCCCATTAAGGTACCATCAGTCAACAAAGACCTGATTGCCTCCCTCAGAGTCAGACAGGCACACCAGGTGGGCAGAGCCAGGTGGATAGGCACGCCCTCCGAGGAGTCTGCTGGCCTGAGGCAGGAAAACACCTAGCTGCGCCCACTACACCGCTCCCGGGAGCCCTGTACATTCACAGCAGCGGTAGTGTCCCTCATACAATCACCACAACCCGTGGGTGGCGTCAAGAACATTACCTATTCCACTAAACCCCTGCGTGCACCGCCACTACCCCCCCTTTCAGAGCGACGTGACCCCCGGGTCCGTGAGAGTCTCAAGCCACCACCCACAGCACACGAGCAGGGATCCGAGCGGCTCGGCGGCCGCAGCCGAGGCCGCGGGGTGGTACACATCGACTCATCTGGCATCACGAACAGGATTGAACCAGTCTACTTACCAGTAGAAGTGCGCCTTGTAGTCCCCGTCAGCGGCGTCCCGCTGATGAAAAATCTGAAAATCTGCCATTTTGGGAGCGAAAGTTTCCCGCTCGAGTCGTCTTCCTCGAGCAGTGAAGGCGCAAAAGTGAAGCCCCGCCCCCAAAAGGGAGTGCTGCAGAAAGACCAAGGGGGAGCGGGGGAGCCGGCTGCTGCTGATGCTCGCGGGAGAAGAAAAAGGAAATGTCGGCGTTCCCGGACGGGAGCGGCGAGGTGCCCGCCGCCGGAGCGGCGGGGCCCAGAAGAAGCAGAGGAGGAGTAGCCTTTGGGGACTGTGGCCCGGGTGAGTTTCCCGCTGGAACCGCTGCCTGGTTGGAGCAGGAGCTGGGTCGGTTCTGCATGAAGGCGAGGGCACAGAGTCTGCAGCAGTTACTCGATTGGAGGGCAGAGGTTCGCAGACTGGTTGCCGTGGTGTGGGTCCGTGAGCAGGGGGCCGCGGCAGCCGTGCAACACCAAGATCAGGCCACGCAGACCCCCATGTCGTCCCTTATCAGCTGGGAGCTGGAGCCTGCCAGTACCGCGACCAGTGAGCCCGAGGTGGCGCAGCTTATGGAGGAGGGGGTCCCATGTACGCTACCCCCGCCGCCATTCCCGTTAACGGCCTACAGCCCCGGAACCCGCTGCACCTGGATGGGGAGCCCGATCGATCATCAGACCGTCGGCCAGTCCGGTCCCCTGCGGTGGTAGCCGCACTCCGCAAAGAATTAACCCCTGAAGTTCAAAGTTAACATTTTAGAGTTGAAGTTCTAAAAGTCGCGTTCCTGCATCACCATCTTCCTTTGTTGAAAGCCCTCATGTTCCCGTGGGGCGCCATCGTTACGACGCCGGGTGGAAGGAGCCGGACCCTGCCTGACTTGTTGAATGCCGCCGGGGTCGGAGCCTCGGTGGGCGCCATCAGGGGTGTCGGAGCCCCTGGTGGAGGACGGCAGGGAGTTAAAAGAGCGAGGACAGTTCTGTAAGTGGAGCCCAGTTCACCGTACCCACATCGCAGGCAGTGGAAGACGGGGTCTTTATGGACAGTGCTACCGTGAGTAAGCGTGGCATTGGGGATCCGTGCTGCCCTGTGGTGGACAGGGGAAAGTGACTGGAAGAGGCTGCGTCGGCAGCGAAGTTTTATCCTGATGGAAAAAGTTGAAGTCACGTCCCGGATCCCCATTGCAAAAGATGCAGTCCCCGTTGGGACCCTACAGCAAGTCCCCGTTGGGACCCTACAGTTTTGTTTCCTGGTAGCGGAACTGGCTACTGAAGTGCCCGTCCCTGTTGGGACTGATGTTGTCCCTGTTTCACACCCCCTAATTACTGCATGAGCAATCATGAACAAGGCCGAGAACTTGCAGGCCACCCAATAACTTTTGGGTTTGTAAATAATGCCCAATTGTCCTTCCCGCAACTGCCAGTCTCCAGAGAGGCTGGTTGGAGGAGGGACCCGCAGCAGAGCAGGCTGGGGTCCGGTCACCATCAGAACTGGTGACCATCCTCCGAGTCAGGGGTCCCCTTGGACGTGGGGTCTCTGAGTGACTGCCGGGTGTGAAGCACCGTACCCGTTCCCGCTTGGGTAGCCTGCGCCCGTTCCTGGACTGGGAAAAGGGGTGCTGCCCACTTCTTAGGGGCAGCATCAGGGCTAGGTTGCTTGGGTGGGAAAGCGGAAGGGCATGGACCCGTTCCCTTGATGTGTTTTATTTGTTGCAACGTTGAAAGTAATGTGCCTCCCATAAGGGATGACTTGAATATGCATACCGTTTGTTTGTTTTTCTGTTCATATCTTTTCAGAAAATAAAACCGGTGTTGGTCGGGCAGCCCGCGGACGGTCTGCATTAAACCAAGGGGGAATGTGATGCCCTGGATCCCCAGGGGTAACAGGTCACTACACACACCACACACACCCCCACCCCAGTAAGGTACCATGAGTCAACAAAGACCTGATTGCCTCCCTCAGAGTCAGACAGGCACACCAGGTGGGCAGAGCCAGGCGGATAGACATGCCCTCTGAGGAGTCTGCTGGCCTGAGGCAGGAAAACACAAGCAGATGAAGTTTAAGTTCAGGGAGAGGCTAGAGAGAGGAGCTAGGAGGAGGACAGTTCTGTGAGGGGCCTGGGTTGGAGCCTAGGACCCCCGATCAGTCAGGCAGGCAGACGGTGGTGGCCGCCTGCAGGAGTCCAGGAGGACAGAACTGCGGAACCGTAGGGACCGTGACCGGGTGGTGGCCCGCCGGACCCGAACCGGGGAGCTAACTTGTTTACTGGAGCACCAGGCAGGGTACTCAGACCCCGAACTAGCCTAGAAGCCACTAGGTGTAGTCAAATTTACTGATTGCCTTCTGGACCTCAGGGGTTCATTCCCACCCAAAGTCCCGATTGACGGCAAAAGCCCACCGATTCCGGATAAGAGCCATCACCAGAGGCCAGAGATCCAACGGGCCGGCGCCTGTGGGCAAAAGGGGCTCCTCCGGCATCTAAAAGTCGGGGAGCGGACTACCGTTGCTGAAGCATAGGAGTCAAAACACACAATTAGAGGTGCAGGAGAAAGGGGACTGGGGACTCACGCAGCCGGCTGCGGGCACCGATCTTCACCGAATGTGGTTTACCAGTGACTCTGTGTGGTTTAATCGTGAGTACAACAGTGCCACCAGGCACCGCACTGCACCGCACCGCGACACTGCGCCCTGCAACCTCCCTCAGGCCCCGGCACCAACATCCCCTACCCACAGAGGGGTCAACACTTAGCTGCACCCACTACACCGCATCCGGGAGCCCCGTACCTTCACAGCAGCAGTGGTGTCCACCATACAATCACCACAACCTGTGGGTGGCGTCACGAACATTACCTATTTCACCAAACCCCTGCGTGCACCGCCACTACCCCCCCTTTCAGAGCGACGTGACCCCCGGGTCCGTGAGAGGCTAGAGCCACCACCCGCAGCACATGAGCACGGATCCGAGTGGCTTGGCAGCCGCAGCCGAGGCCGCGGGGCGGTACACATCGACTCAGGTGCATATCACCAACGCTCTGCGGACTCAATAACTGAAGATTTCTAAACCTCGACTGGCATCAGCATGAGCTTTGCAGTATAGGGTTCCATGATCAAGCTGCTGTATGTAAGCCCATGGCCACATGCAAATGTTGAGTATTTGTTGAGTTTTTACCTCAATATTGTTGGTACTCGGATATGTCGCTCATGAAATATCGAACACCAAACACAGGCTTGCTTCACTGAATGATGTGAGCAGGCACCTTAGTGAGAGCCACTTGCAGTCTCTGAATGGCACTCATGGTCGGGTAAAAATGTTTTCGGATGTAGTGTGTCCCAAAAAAAACAAACTACCCTCCCTTCCCTGGGAATGATCTATTTATGGCTGGCTGTATGTGAGCGAAGAGCCGAACTGGCCAATCATTGACTTCCATTATATTTGTTACTCACGTTGAGCCAGTCCGAGTATCTGACCTGCTCGACTCGCGTATAGAGCACTTGATCATCGTAATTTTCACTCATAATTTTGAGTACCGGACACCGAGGATCGTACTACTTGTACATCATTATTTGAAAAACTAAAACCAGGAGTAGAACAGTCAGAAATAAAGACAGAAAGGTGTGACCCATGTCTGCATTTCTTACCCACTCCTGAGGCAAAAAACTCACCAAATACTCAACATGTGCACGTGGCTTTACATGATCAAAAATAATGCATAATATTGGATGGAGCACATTGCCACTGGACTATGGAATAGTCTCCATCTGACCTTAGTTTTATTTATAATAATGAATCTTAAATTTGTTAAGACCAAAAATAATAACCTTTATTTAGCTACGTACTATCCATTGGACCCCAAGGGAGTTTGTTTTCATCACATTTACATCAATATGGAAGGTAGGTGCCTGTTCATTTCATGTAACTTTTTATCTCAGGCTCCCCTCCCTCATCAGTAAATTTCAAAACAGTGTCAACTACAAGTGACACAGCGAGGTGCTTGGGGTCCCATAGAATGGTATTTTGTTGTGACTTACTGAAGGTTAGACGATGGACAGAAAGAAACTCTCATACTTACCACAGTATTTTAAAATGCGATGGAATGTGCTAATTGCTAAGCCTTGTGAGTCATCACATCTACGAGCAAAATAACATATACATATTATGGACATTTGTTTTCAATTTTTCAATTTGATTACGTACTATATATTATGTAATTTCATGCTTTATATCGGCAGGATTCTATGGGGTTCTATTTCTCAGATGTTATCTCAGATGACTGTATACTGTATATGATCACTCAAACCTTTCTCTCATTGTCTGACATTAAAGGTACTTTCCTTGCAGGTTGTGTTATTGTGTGTGCTATACCTCTACTATTGTACTAAGCTAGTAATGTATTTGATTCTTCTCTCTCTTTATCCTTTCTATTGACATTTGGCTCTTGTATTTCTTTGCTAGTATCGACTTTGGCTAGCTCCGGACCTTAAAGGGGTGTTTCACTATTCCTATATTAGGGTATGTGCACACGCTGCTTTTTTTTATGTGTTTTTGTGCCATGCGTTTTTTTTAGTGTATTCAATGGCTAAAAAATGCAGAACAAAAATGCACAAAGAATTGACATGCTGCAGGTTTTTTTCTGCACCCAAAACTGTAAGAAAAAAAGAAGCAATGTGCGCACAGCATTATTGAATTTTCCTAGACTTTGAGAAAGAAGTTGAGACATGCCGTTTTGGGCAACAAATTGCAGAAAAAAAATGCGTCAGAAGTGTGGCAAAAAACGCAGCATACACACAAGGCGATATTTTGTTTTTTTTTACTGTTTATTGTGCAGTGATTAGTAATTCGTAAATACTGAGGTAAAAAACTCACCAAATACTCAACATGTGTACATGGTTTTAATGCTGTGTGCCCACAATGAGTTTTTCACTGCATCAAAAATGCAGCTTTTTATAGTTCCAGCAAAGTGGATTGGATTTCTAGAAATCTCCGGCTCACTGTGCTTCTCTTTTTACTCATTGTAAACTGACCTGTGGTGTATCTAAAATCCCTAACATATCAATTTCTCTTGCAGATTATGTGCAGATTTTCCCCCTAGAATTGTATTTTTAGTGCTTATCTTATGCGAAAACACACTAAAAATGAATGAAATGTGCACATGACAATACCAATAAAGTTCTGTCAAAACCAAATAGAAACAAGAAAAAACCCTGCAGCATCAAAAACACAATGAAAATACATGTAAAAAAAAAAAACACAAGTAACCTTATTTATATAATAGGTGCAGAAATAGTGCTGAAATTCTTCAACATCAAAGACTTATCGTAGGAACGTAGTCTAAAAGAGTTACACAAAAAAAGTGGTGGCATTTTAAACAGTTTTTCACCAGAATTGTGGCCAAAATTACTCCTATAATTCTAAAATCTTTGATCAACAATTTGTATTATTTATTTTGTGGGGGGAGGGGTGGGCGTGTAAGGGCGTGGTATCTATATTTTTGCAAAGTGATAATACGTTTTAAAGTTCAAAGTAAAAATCAATTTTGATGTTCAGTACTATATGGTTCAATTACTTATTTTATTTTAAATTTGGTATTACACCAGTCAAAAGTTGAATAAAGATCTATATGAAAAAAAAACCAAAAAAAAAACAAAGCGATATGGAGAAACAGTCTACCATTCCAAGGTCAAAGAAATAATATCCTGTTCTGGAATAAATACATCTCAGGTATATCAAAAGCATTCCCTAATGTTGCAAAATTCCAATAACCACAAAAATATAAAAAGTTAAAACATAACTTTTATTATGAATGATTAAAGCATGAAAAAATGTGCAATGTTAAAAAGTCTTGTAGTCTGCAGAAGCTTTTAATGGTGCACATTATTAATCATGATGGATTAAAAGTTATATTTGAACTTTTTCCATTTTTGTGATTGCTGGAATTTTGCAACATTACAGATTACTTTTAGATACAATTGCCTAAATGTAGGCATCTCTTGAGCCAGTGATATTTTGTTTTCAAGACTTTCCTATTAAATGTTACCATGGCCAGAGAAGAAGCTTGCACTCCCAGACGCTTCCGTATCCACATCTCTTCTCCTCATAGGCCCCCTTCACACGTCCGTGAAAAAAACGATCCGTTTTTCACGTACGTGTTAAAGGGGTGGTTTGCTCCCCATGTGCCGTGTTTGTGGCACATTCCTGTTCACCGTGTGTTATACGTATTAATACACGGGAGAACGGAAAGCCCCGCCTACCTGCATCATCCGGCGCTGTCTGTGGTGCTGAATGACAGCGTCTGGCACAGGCCACGCCCCGCTGACGCTGCTTCTGGCCCCCAGTGAAGAAGACGCGTTGTTCAAAATCACTGGGGGACGGATGCAGGTGACAGCCGCGGCAGAGACTGCAGGACTCGTGGAGGTGAGTATGTGTTTTTTTATTTTTTACAATTCCACATTTGTTTCTCCGGCGCGAGTCACGTGCACCTGCATCCACACTAGTTCCGTGTGGTACGTGTGCGGGACCGTGCTGCCGGAGATGCTCCACACGGAGGCACGGGCCACTGGCAGAACACGTGCGTGCACATATACCCATTGATTTTAATGGGTATACGTGTGCCAGTGTCTCCAGTACATACGGGCACGGACCTAGCACGTACCGGAGACACGGACGTGTGAAGGGGGCCATAGAGGAAGGGTGTAAGGGGTAGCCAGTAGTGCCAGAGTAGAGCCTTATGCTTTTGGATGTTTGGCAAGACTCCTTCCGGGAAAGCCGACTTCGTTCACATGCCATATAGTAGGACCTGTTACCTAGATGGTTAGGGGCCTGGCCACTAAAGTTCTGTTCTCCGGACCCTTCTGTCTTGGGCCACACCGTATGGAGGCCGGTCTCTAACATCAACGTTCTCTAGCCTTCTGTGTCTTGGTCTGTAGATAAGGAACATGCTACCTCAACTCCAGACTCCTTTCTTCTTTGTTTTACACCACAAGTCACCCACTGTATATGATCTACAGACACTTAGGGGTACTTTATACGCTGCGACATCACTAGCGATTGCTAGCGATGTCGAGCGCGATAGCACCCGCCCCTGTCGTACATGCGATATCTGGTGTTTGTTGCCATAGCGAACATTATCGCTACGGCAGCTTCACACGCACATACCTGGTCGGCGATGTTGCTGTGACCGCCGAACAATCCCTCCTTCAAGGTGGAGGTGCATTCGGCGTCACCGTGACGTCACCGCGGCGTCACTAAGCGGCCGGCCAATAGAAGCGGAGGGGCGGAGATGAGCGGGACATAACATCCCGCCCACCTTCTTCCTTCCGCATTGCCGCTGGACGCAGGTAAGGAGATGTTTGCCGTTCCTGCGGCTTCACACACAGCGATGTGTGGTGCTGCAGGAACGACAAACAACATATCAGCAGCAGGAGCGACATTATGGAAATGAACGACGTGACACAGATCATAGATTTTTGTCACTTTTGCGCTCGTGCATCGTCGCAGGTAGGATTTACACGTTGCGATGTCGCTACCGGCGCCGGATGTGCGTCACTAATGACGTGACCCCGACGATATATCGGCCGCGATGTCGCAATGTGTGAAGCCTGCCTTACTGTCTGTATCTATCGCTCACTAGATTTTCACTAACTTCTCTAGATGGAACCAACTCTTATGCGGGCGTCACACGATACGATCTATCGTGCGATTGCACGAGCGATCGTACCCGCCCCCGTCGTTTGTGCGTCATGGGCAATTAGTTGCCCGTGGTGCACAAAGTCGTTAAACCGCCATCACACGTACTTACCTGCTGAGCGACCTCGCTGTGGGCGGCGAACATCCACTTCCTGAAGGGGGTGGGACGTTCGGCGTCACAGCGACGTCACACAGCGGCCGGCCAATAAAAGCGGAGGGGCGGAGATGTACCGGACGTAAACATCCCGCCCACCTCCTTCCTTCCGCATAGCTGGCGGGAGCCGCGGGATGCAGGTAAGCTGTGTTCATCGTTCCTGGGGTGTCACACGGAGCGATGTGTGCTGCCCCGGGTATGATGAACAACCGGCACAAAGCAAAATATACGACTTTTTAAAAATGAGCGACGTGTCAGCGATACACGATTTGCGAACGTTCTGCGTCGCTCGTAGGTGTCACACGGGACGACGTCGTAAACGATGCTGGATGTGCGCCACGAAAACAGTGACCCCGACGACATATCGCACGATAGATCATCTCGTGTGATGCCCGCATTAGCCTATCAGCTAACCCCTCCCATTTTGAGCTAGTCCCCAAACTTGTAACACTGTCTGTTACTGGGCACAACTCAACCACCTAAAGAGGAGAGCGCACAACATTTACATGAAAAAAATTATAAAACTACACATTACATAACATCACATTACATTCACAATGAAACAAGACATATCATACTCTGCACTACATAACAATACACAACACCACAATTGGTGTCTTCAGGAAAAGGAACATGACCGCCATCAGTCCACCTCCTTATATGCACCCGAAGGAAAGACCTTTCACTTTCAGCAGCCCTGGGAAAAGCCAATCTGGGCTGGAGGGAGATTATCAGGCTATAGCTCCAGCCATATCTTCAAAGTATATTTTCAGAGAATAATGTAACTGCCTGTGATCATAATAATAAGTGTGCATTATGTAGATATTCAAATTGTCTCTCCAGGAAAGGAGACAAACTCTAGCGCCAACTATTGGAAGTAGCAATCTTAAATGTGAAAATTGGCATTTTAACAAACCTTTTCATATGACCTAGGACAGTGATGGCGAACCTATGGCACGCGTGCCACCAGGGGCACGCAGAGCCCATTCTGCTGGCAGGCGGGCTGTGTACTCATCCTGCCGCAGCTGTGTTGGAGTAGAGGAGACATTTCTCCTCGCTCTGACACTCCTCCTCTCCCGGGCCACAGGTGTGTTGCCTAGGAGACGGAGGAGCGTCAGTAAGCGGCGCCGGCGTAATGAGGTCTTCTGGCCGTGTGGAAACTGAGGACCCAGTGGCACGCAGCGGTGGAGCAGGTGCTGGAACGTGAGTTGTGTGGTTTTTTTTTTATAACTTGTGTGCGGCTGTGCCAAGGTGGGGATGAGGAGGCCAGTGCCAGCATGGGGGGAGGGAACATACATGTCAGCATGGGGGGGGGGGAAGAACACACATGCCAGCATTGGGGGAGAACACACATGCCAGCATGGGGGGAGAACACACATGCCAGCATGGGGGGGGGGGGGGGAACATACATGCCAGCATGGGGGGGGGGGGGGAAACACATGTCGTGGGTGGGGAGGAGGGTGTCAGCACACTACGCTCACCCCTTCTGCTCGGGTCCGGCGGCCGCTGCTCAGTGGTGGCTCGAGCTGTAGGCCGGATCCCGGGGGTTTCTCGAGCGGCACTCCTCGCCCGTAAGTGAAAGGGGTTTGTTGGGTGTGGGGATTGTTTATAGTCCGTGACGCCACCCACGGTTGTGGTGATTTCACCACCGCTGCTCAATACGGGGATCCCGGGGATGGTGATGCGGAGCAGCCAGGTGTTGTGTTGCCCCTCCGTGGGTAGGGGTTGGTGATCCCGGGGCCCGGTGATGGCTTGGGAGGTGCAGGGCCTGGTGGGCGCAGGGACGCGGGGGCAGCGCTGTGCCTTGCGGCACTGTGGTACTCACTCAGCCTGAGACGTTGACACAGTTTTTACGGTAAACCAGACGGCTGGTAAGACGGTCCCACGGCCGGCTGCACTTTCTCTCCCGGTAGATGACGGTGATGTCCCTTTTCCTAGCACCTTGGTGTACTTGTTGGTTGCGATGGGTCCCCACCAGTAACCCGCTCCCCGGCTTCAAGCTGGACCGGGGGAGCTCTACTCTTTGCCCACAGGCGCTGGCCCTAAGAAACTTGTGCCTTGGCGTGGTGGCGGTGTCTCTCTTACACTGGCTGGGCTGTTGCCTTCAATCGGGACTTGGTTGTTGGGGGATCTACGTCCCCTTCACTGACGGATTCGGCAAATTATGGCGACTCCAAGCCTTGCCGGGGTCCGAGAGGCCCCTGCCCTGGTGCTGACTGTCCTTCGGAACACTGCTCCAGACCACCGGGTACACAGCCTACGGGGTCCTTCCAGGAACTTCCAAACGGTCCCCCATCAGACAGTCACCGCCGTTGCTGACCTTGCTGACCTGCCCCTGCACACAGCTGGACTCTTCAGGCTTTGCACACTCTTTCTGTTCTGTCACCACTCTCGCTTTCCTCCTTTACTACTTTTCTTCCTTTACTTTCACTAGCTGTTTACTTTAGCCCTGTCTGGGCTGAACTTGTTGTTTACTCAAGCTCGTCCCTGAGCTGACTTCACTCTTGCCCTGCCTGGGCTAATCTGCCTGGTTTCTCCCGCCTCCAGAGCTGTGATCTCCTCGGTGGGTGGGACCAACCGCCTGGCCCACCCCCTGGTGTGAATCATCAGTCTCTGGAGGAAGGCAACAAGGATTTTTGGTTAGCTTAGATGTTTCTACCTGGGATGTAGGGTGTGGTGGTGTGTGACCTGTGTGACACACACACATGCCAGCATGGGGGGGGGGGGGGGAGAACACACATGCCAGCATGGGGGGGGGGGGGGGGGGGAGAACACACATGCCAGCATGGGGGGGGGGGGGGGAGAACACACATGCCAGCATGGGGGGGGGGGGGTTTAGAACACACATGCCAGCATATGGGGGGGGAGAACACACATGCCAGCATGGGGGGGGGGGGGGGGGGGAGAACACACATGCCAGCATGGGGGGGGGGTTAGAACACACATGCCAGCATATGGGGGGGGGAGAACACACATGCCAGCATGGGGGGGGGGGAGGAGAACACACATGCCAGCATGGGGGGGGGGAGGAGAGAACACACATGCCAGCATGGGGGGGGGGGGGGAGAACACACATGCCAGCATGGGGGGGGGGAGGAACACACATGCCAGCATGGGGGGGGGAGAACACACATGCCAGCAGGGGGGGGGGGGGGGAGAACACACATGCCAGCATGGGGGGGGGGGGGGGAGAACACACATGCCAGCATGGGGGGGGGGGAGAACACACATGCCAGCATGGGGGGGGGGGGAGAGAACACACATGCCAGCATGGGGGGGGGGAGAACACACATGCCAGCATGGGGGGGGGGGAGAACACACATGCCAGCATGGGGGGGGGGGGAGAACACACATGCCAGCATGGGGGGGGGGGGGGAGAGAACACACATGCCAGCATGGGGGGGGGGGGGAGAGAGAACACACATGCCAGCATTGGGGGGGGGGGGAGAGAACACACATGCCAGCATGGGGGGGGGGGGGAGAGAACACACATGCCAGCATGGGGGGGGGAGGGAGAACACACATGCCAGCATGGGGGGGGGGAGAACACACATGCCAGCATGGGGAGGGGGGGGAGAACACACATGCCAGCATGGGGGGGGGGGAGAACACACATGCCAGCATGGGGGGGGGGGGGAGAACACACATGCCAGCATGGGGGGGGGGGGGGAGGAGAACACACATGCCAGCATGGGGGGGGGGGGGAGAACACACATGCCAGCATGGGGGGGGGGAGAACACACATGCCAGCATGGGGGGGGAGGAGAACACACATGCCAGCATGGGGGGGGAGAACACACATGCCAGCATGGGGGGGGAGAACACACATGCCAGCATGGGGGGAGAACACACATGCCAGCATGGGGGGGGGGGGGGGAGAACACACATGCCAGCATGGGGGGGGGGGGGGAGAACACACATGCCAGCATGGGGGGGGGGGGGGGGGAGAACACACATGCCAGCATGGGGGGGGGGGGGGGGAGAGAACACACATGCCAGCATGGGGGGGGGGGGGAGAACACACATGCCAGCATGGGGGGGGGGGAAACACATGCCAGCATGGGGGGGGGGGGAGAACACACATGCCAGCATGGGGGGGGGGGGGAGAACACACATGCCAGCATTGGGGGGGGGGGGGGGGGGGGGAGAACACACATGCCAGCATGGGGGGGGGGGGAGAACACACATGCCAGCATGGAGGAGGGGGAGAACACACATGCCAGCATGGGGGGGGGGGAGAACACACATGCCAGCATGGAGGAGGGGGAGAACACACATGCCAGCATGGGGGGGGGGGGGGAGAACACACATGCCAGCATGGGGGGGGGGGGAGAACACACATGCCAGCATGGGGGGGGGGGGGAGAACACACATGCCAGCATGGGGGGGGGGGGGGGGAGAACACACATGCCAGCATGGGGGGGAGGGAGAACACACATGCCAGCATGGGGGGGAGGGAGAAACACACATGCCAGCATGGGGGGGGGGGGGGAGAACACACATGCCAGCATGGGGGGGGGGGGGGAGAACACACATGCCAGCATGGGGGGGGGGGGGAGAGAACACACATGCCAGCATGGGGGGGGGGGGAGAAACACACATGCCAGCATGGGGGGGGGGGGGAGAGAACACACATGCCAGCATGGGGGGGGGGGGGAGAACACACATGCCAGCATGGGGGGGGGGGAGAACACACATGCCAGCATGGGGGGGGGGGGAGAACACACATGCCAAGGCATGGGGGGGGGGGGGAGAACACACATGCCAGCATGGGGGGGGAGAACACACATGCCAGCATGGGGGGGGGGGAGAACACACACATGCCAGCATGGGGGGGGGAGAGAACACACACATGCCAGCATGGGGGGGGGAGAACACACACATGCCAGCATGGGGGGGGGGGGAGAACACACACATGCCAGCATGGAGGGGGAGGGAGAACACACATGCCAGCATGGGGGGGGGGGGGGGGAGAACACACATGCCAGCATGGGGGGGGGAGAACACACACATGCCAGCATGGGGGGGAGGCGAGAACACACATGCCAGCATGGGGGGGGGGGGGGAGAACACACATGCCAGCATGGGGGGGGGGGGGGGGAGAACACACATGCCAGCATGGGAAGGGGGGGGGGGGGAGAACACACATGCCAGCATGGGGGGGGGGGGGGGAGAACACACATGCCAGCATGGGGGGGGGGGAGAACACACATGCCAGCATGGGGGGGGGGGGGGGGGAGAACACACATGCCAGCATGGGGGGGGGGGGGGAGAACACACATGCCAGCATGGGGGGGGGGGGAGAACACACATGCCAGCATGGGGGGGAGGGAGAACACACATGCCAGCATGGGGGGGAGGGAGAACACACATGCCAGCATGGGGGGGGGGGGGGGGAGAACACACATGCCAGCATGGGGGGGGGGGGGGGGGAGAGAACACACATGCCAGCATGGGGGGAGGGAGAACACACATGCCAGCATGGGGGGGGGGGAGAACACACATGCCAGCATGGGGGGGGGGGGGGGAGAACACACATGCCAGCATGGGGGGGGGGGGGGGAGAACACACATGCCAGCATGGGGGGGGGGGAGAACACACATGCCAGCATGGGGGGGGGGAGAACACACATGCCAGCATGGGGGGGGGGGAGGGGAGAACACACATGCCAGCATGGGGGGGGGGGGGAGAGAACACACATGCCAGCATGGGGGGGGGGGGAAGAACACACATGCCAGCATGGGGGGGGGGGGGAAGAACACACATGCCAGCATGGGGGGGGGGAGAACACACATGCCAGCATGGGGGGGGGGGAGAACACACATGCCAGCATGGGGGGGGGGAGGGAGAACACACATGCCAGCATGGGGGGGGGGGGGAGAACACACACATGCCAGCATGGGGGGGGGGAGAACACACACATGCCAGCATGGGGGGGGGAGAACACACACATGCCAGCATGGGGGGGGGGGGGAGAACACACATGCCAGCATGGGGGGGGGGGGAGAACACACATGCCAGCATGGGAAGGGGGGGGGGAGAACACACATGCCAGCATGGGGGGGGGGGGGGGGGAGAACACACATGCCAGCATGGGGGGGGGGGGGGAGAACACACATGCCAGCATGGGGGGGGGGAGAACACACATGCCAGCATGGGGGGGGGGGGGAGAACACACATGCCAGCATGGTGGGGGGGGGGGGGAACACACATGCCAGCATGGGGAAGGGGGGGGGGTGGGGAGAACACACATGCCAGTATGGGGAGAACATACATGCCAGCATGGGGGGGGAGAGAACACACATGCCAGCATGGGGGGGGAGAAAACACACATGCCAGCATGGGGGGGGAGAAAACACACATGCCAGCATGGGGGGGGAGAAAACACACATGCCAGCATGGGGGGGGGGAGAACACACATATTGGAATCACACACATACATGCAATCCTACATAATTTATTGAGCTGTTAGTGACAATCATATACAAGGACCAAGAATTAGTATTGTAATTTATTTTGGTTTAGATGTAGTTGTTGCAGCATAGTTCAGCTATGGAAGACAAAAATAACGTTATAGTATACCAAGTTGTCTATCTCAGACATGAAACATCAGCAACCCAAATACACATTTAGTTCTCCACGACACTAAAGTAAACATTGAATGGACTAGATTCATAACACTCTATATAGTAATATCTTCACCTAAAATTCATAGATACAAGAACAAAACCAAACTTACTACATAAATACATAAACAGAACCGAGCTTACTACATAAATGCAAGAACACAATCGAGCTTACTACATAAATACAAGAACAGAACCAGGCTTACTACATAAATACAAGAACACAACTGAGCTCAATACATAAATACAAGAACAGAAATGAGCTTACTACATAAATACAAGAACAGAACCAAGCTTACTACATAAATACAAGAACAGAACCTGGTTTACAAAATAAATACAAGAACAGAACCGAGCTTAATACATAAATAGAAGATTAGAACTGAGCATGACGCTAGCCACCACTCATGGGCAAGCCAAGAGGCAGGGTAGTCGGATGTTCTGGGATCAGATCCCAGCAGAGTTAGGGTACCTTCACACTTTAGCGACACAGCAGCGATCCGACCAGCGATCTGACCTGGTCAGGATCGCTGCTGCATCGCTACATGGTCGCTGGTGAGCTGTCAAACAGGCAGATCTCACCAGCGACCAGTGACCAGCCCTCAGCCAGCAGCGACGTGCAAGCGACGCTGCGCTTGCACGGAGCCGGCGTCTGGAAGCTGCGGACACTGGTAACTAAGGTAAACATCGGGTATGGTTACCCGATGTTTACCTTAGTTACCAGCTCACACCGCTTAACTTAGCGTGTGCAGGGAGCAGGAGCCGGCACTGGCAGCGTGAGAGCTGCGGAGGCTGGTAACGAAGGTAAATATCGGGTAACCACCTTGGTTACCCGATGTTTACCTTAGTTACAGCTTACCGCAGGCTGTCAGACGCCGGCTCCTGCTCCCTGCACATTCAGGATTGTTGCTCTCTCGCTGTCACACACAGCGATGTGTGCTTATCAGCGGGATAGCAACAATAAAAAAGTGAACCAGGGCTGTGTGTAACGAGCAGCGATCTCACAGCAGGGGCCAGATCACTGCTCAGTGTCACACACAGCGAGATCGCTAATGAGGCCACAAAAAACGTGACTCAGCAGCGATCTCAGTAGCGATCTCGCTGTGTGTGAAGTATCCCTTAGTCATGGATACAAGGAGTAAACAGAGGCATAGTCATGTCACAGTCTGGGGTCAGAACACCAGGAGGACACGTCCTGGATACAGAAAGTAAACAGAAGTGTAGTCAGGTCACAGTCTGAGGTCAAAATACCAGGAGATAGTGGACCAGAGAAAAGGGCTAAAACAAATGGGTGGTCAGTGGAAGTCCAAGGTCAGGCAGTAATAATCAGAACAAACAGAGCACATTAATGCAGACCAACAGCACCACTTAGGCTGCTTTCACACTTCCGGTTTCTGCAATGCGGCACACTCCGGCACTTTGCAGGAAAATCGCAACCGTTTTTTTTTGCTGCCGGTTGCGTTTTTTCTGCATAGACTTTAATTAGTGCCGCATTGTGCCGCATGGCCTTGCATTCCATCCGGTTTTTGCCGCATGCGGCAGATTTAGCCGATGCGGCGGCCGGATGGAACGTTGCCTAGCACGTTTTTTCGTGCGGCAAAAAAACCCGCATCGCGCCGCATTCGGCCGATGCGGCGCATTTTTCAATGCATGCATATGGCGGCCGGATGCGGCAAAAACCGCATCCGGCCGCCGCATGCGGTTTTTGCCACTGCGCATGCTCAGTAGCATGCCGCAAGCGGCAAAAACCAGACGGGCCGCAAGGGAAAAACGTATGCAAAGGATGCGGTGTTTTCACCGCATCCGTTGCATAGCTTGCACAGCCGGATTGAGCCGCAGAGCTCAAGCCGGATGTGTGAAAGCAGCCTTAAACAGAATGCTATGACTGACAGAGTTCTGGGAGAAACTGTTAAGCTAAGTAGCTGGGACGTCACTGGGAACAGAGAACAACTGAAAAACTCAGCACCTCGCAGAATCAGATTGGGCAACTGTGGTATCATTCAACTCACTGGCAGCTCTGCATGCCCCAGTGCCCAATTAGGAGACTGAACTGTGTAGCGGGGTGGGGGTCCCCCAAGACTACAAAGACGCCGTGACTCAAATAGTCCGATCCAAACAGCTTTATTGTCCTTGCTGTACATGTAAATTCATCCGGAACACAGCCGGGTTATGCACCGTCCATACGGGTCCCCGTCACACAGGCACCCCTTGCCGTAGGAGACGGTCTTACGATGCCCCGTTCGGCTGTTCCAGGAGGGTCCACAAACTTATAAGCGCTCCACGCCGGCCTGGAGCTTTTCCAGGCTTCCGGCTCTGCAGCTTACAGAGCAGACTCTATTACAAGTTCATAGTGGAAGTTAACCACTTTCCTTAATCTATGGCCCCTGCCAGCAGACACCTCTAGCTGAGGTTCCCTCGCGGCCCCAGGGCCCTCTGAAAACCACTGGGTCTGGGTCTCCTCCAGGAGAGGCTCGGCCTTACAGCCCTCGTCTGGCTGCACTCACCTCAGTCTTAATAACGGAGTCCTGTGCTCAGCCTCCACACAGGTTGCTCCCTGCAGAGTTCTCGGCTCTGCTCTCACTCTCTCCCAGCACACACGCTGGAAGTCTAGAGCTAGTCTCTATCTAGACTGCCCTAGACACACTCCACCCAGGTTCTGAGACTGGATTGCTTTAACCCCTTGAGCCACAACCACAGGTGGAGGTCTGTGAATCTCAGCCCTGCAGAGCACCTTGGGATTATTAAAGGGAACCTGACCCTTATGTGTAGCAAGAAGCCTTTGTGGACTACAAGTCCCATAGCAACCTTTTTCGTCTAGATATCGCAGATACCTTCTCCACTGTGACATATAGCGACCATTTACCACGTTGGTGGTCGCTACGTCACATATCCCCCCCCTCTGTTCAAACTTGTAGGGTTGAACACTCGATACCCTACAGGGGCCCGGAGACAGGGCATCCGGGCCACAGTGCGCTAACAGGCAAGAGGGCCCTTCAGGACCCCCTCGAGCTTCTGGTCTCGCCGGACAGTCTGTCACCAAACCCTGCGCAGGAAACCCACTATTCAGACACGGTCCCTGGCCAGACCCATCCCACCAAGGCTGTCGCCCAAGGCCAGTGCAAGAGGGAGATTCTCCCTTAGTTGGCACCATCGTCCTGTCAGTCCCTGAGCTAACCTGACCACTAGGGGCCTCACTATCGAGGGGCCTCCACGGGGAGATGATAGAAGAGACGCCATAACTAGGACCTCCGCATGAGCCGTTCACAGATCTCTCGTGGGCTCTTCTTCCCGGGCATCTTCGTCTGGGTCTCGGATAGCGTACTTTCTTGTCAGCGTCTTTGGCTAATGATGCAGCACTCCTTTCATTCAGTCCTTCGGATTGTGTCTCGCAGGACGGAGACCCTTCAGAGTCCATACTATAGCCTGACAAATATCCGGGTCCTCTGTGACCCCGGCTCATTTTATCAACAGACTTTCTTTCGCCCTCTGAGGTAACCCGTTCATCGGGCGGGCTACCTTTCTCTTCTGGGCCATAGCCCCTATATGGTCGCCATCCCACACCAACTTGGCGGAGTTGGTTCGCAATTCTCTGTCTTTCTAAATTCAACTGTTGTAAGTCATCCAAGTACCCCAGGCGGTATTCTAGGAGGACTCGCATATCTGCAACACACTCTGTCGTTCCCGCAATGGCACCGGGAACCATACCGACTTCACAGGGTATCCTGGCTTCATTATGAATATCAATTCTTACTCTCGTCACGCCGGTCTTATCAACCATCTCCTGCATGGCTCTTCCATGTTGTCCAATAAGCCTCATAACCATTTCTTTGGGCACTTGAATGCTCTCTTCAACAAACTCCAATAACCGTCGAGCTGTCTTCACCGCTTCTGCAGTTTTTCCATAGATACGGAAGGTTCCGCTGTCTTTTTCGAAGTGTACAGCTGTAACCCCTGGAACCTCCCTGGCTTGCTTAACGTTATTTCTTAGCGCTCTCAATGCCAGCCCGATCAATGTTGTCTTCACAACCACCACCTCGTGAAACCCTGTGGTCAGCTGCGCCAAGCGTCTGGCGTCTGCATCCTTCTTGGCAGTGATGAGCCACTTCGTACGAAGACACCGGAGGTGCATGTCACTTAGGATGGCCACTCGCTTCTTTGTGACGTCACTAAAAGAGCACACCACCAACTGATTAGACTCTGCGGCAAAGTACGCTTTACAGGCCCCTACTGCCTTCTGGAATCTCTCATGCACCCTCTCACTGGCACAGGCTTCTCTTAAGTCTTCCGGCACGTCTATCCAGCACTTGAAGACTGGTTTGCTTCCTTCACTGTTAAGGACACTAGACTGGTCCTGAGGTCTCTTGTCTTCCTCCATATTCTTGGTCTTACCCACTGAGTCAGTCAGGTTCTCAGCTCCTGATGAGACCTTACGTCCGATTTTCACCTCTTCCTCAGAGGCTCTTTCCATTTTTGCAGCACCAGCCGTGTCTTGGGACTTCACTGCATTCCCTCCAACTTCCTCTTGGGTCTCTGCAGTGTCACCCTCTGCCAGGGTGTCACGCCCTTCAGCAAGGTACTCTGTTCTTCCCAGAATCTTGGCACCATTTTCAACATTCAACACCTCACCACTGGGTAGCTTACCGGTCCGCTCACCAGGACCTTTATGGATTTGTGCTCCGTCAACACTGTCTAGGTTTACTTCTCCTAGATTACTCTGTAGTATGTCATCTCCTACAGCGCCTTCATCCGACAGACCACCAGATTCATGCTTGGAAATTATAGAAGACACTGCCATTACTCCTTTGGTCGGTTCTTTCCCTGCAATTTCACCCTGCTGAATTCCGTCGTTACAATGTGTCAGTTCCAGCACAGACACATCTTTCTTTTGCATGATTTTGCTGTCCGACTCTACATTAGCGGTTGCTATCGGCAACGTGCCTTTCTTAACCTTCTTTGTACACTCAGATTCTAGAAGGGAATCCGCACTGTGGGCAGACATACACGACACTGTCTCTAGCTGGTCCTTATTTTCTGAGGTTGTAGCTTGCTTCGCCCTTCTGCGTCTGTTGCGCCTTCGGCGACTGGAGGAGGATTTCCCCTCTTTGCTCATCAGTCTGTCACTGTACTCATTTGTCACTTTAGTAACGTCAGTGTCTATTCTGGAGTCATCGTCACTCCCCCTGGTGTTCTGGACTACCACGTCCCCACTTAACCAGGTGTCGGACACCTTGTCTGGAGCTCTCCCGTTTTCAACGGTCACACTACCATTGGTTACTTTAACGGTCATGTCGCTAAGTTGGGTATGTCCCCCATTATCTTTGGTCACCCCTAACTCAGGACTGTCCTTACATGGAGGTACCTCCTCCTCAGTGTACCTCAATGTCCCACCGGGAACCTGTATAACCTTTTGCGGAAAAGAGGCTTCCGTAGACAGGAGCCGACTTATTGCTGTGCAATCGGTCCCGGCCTCTGTCTTCCATAAGTCCCGAAAGAACTCAAAGTCCTGTCCTAAGACAACCGGATATAGCAGATCCGGAGCTACACACACATCAGGGCGCCCCATACGTTTGGCCGTCTGAATCATCACCCTGGCCAGAGGATATTCCTTAGTGGTCCCATGCACACAACGTCCTTCTATTGTCCTACCCACCATAAAATGGAGATCGGACATGGGTCTCACTAAGGTCAACTGGCTACCCGGGTCTAACAGACCAGACACACTTAGCCCATTCAAGTCCACGGAGCACTTCTGTGGCCTCACATCGGATGGATATCCTATACCGCAGGTAGGACATAGGTAAGGCGAACCCCATTGCCCCTTGCTATAGTCCCTCTGTTCGGATTTTGAATGCTCCACCCCCTTGTGGATCACCACTGCTTTCTGGGGTCCCGCCCCCTGTTGGGTAACTACCCCGTTCCGGGCCTCCGCCCCCTTTTGGGCAACCACCCCTTTTTGGGACTCCGCCCCCTTTTGGGCAACCACCCCTTTTTGGGACTTCGCCCCCTTTTGGGGTTTCCATGCAATGTCCTTAGCCCCCAGTTCACACTGTTCGCCCTTATCTCCCTGGGCACCCAGTGTCCATACTGGCCCCCGAAGGGAACGCTCAAACTGGTTCATGGCTGCGACATCGCTACACTCTGACAGCTCCTGCTGTTCCACAATATCTGCAGGGACCATTCCCTCTTTTTGGCTTTCAGCCCCCACTGCTGTCGCTGGACCTCCTGGCCCATGCTGTTGGTGCTACTGACTCTGTAGCAGCTGGTTCAGGAGCTCCTCCATGCTGCAACGAGAAGAGGAACAGGAGGGGCGCTCCAATGGGTAATACCCGGTGGTAAAAGACAGGGGGGGTTAGAGAACCACTAACCTTTCCGGGTTGTACCGCCCGTACAACCAGGGTCTCCAGCCTGTGGTGTATCACTGTTCACCAAGCAGTGCCTCGCAATTCTGGCTGGCCTGGAACCTCCAGTCACTGGTCTCTCGCCACTGCAGACCCACTAATTCACCGCCAGCAGCTGGAGCACGCTGTCCCTGTTCGTGGACCCGCCGATCCACCGCCAGCTGCTTGAGAAAATTTTCGTGGACCCGCCGATCCACAGCAAGCAGTCCGTATCCACAGGAATATGTCCTATGCCATTGCCCCTAGCAACCAGGCTGCATGCCCGCATTCTCCACCATAATGTAGCGGGGTGGGGGTCCCCCAAGACTACAAAGACGCCGTGACTCAAATAGTCCGATCCAAACAGCTTTATTGTCCTTGCTGTACATGTAAATTCATCCGGAACACAGCGGGGTTATGCACCGTCCATACGGGTCCCCGTCACACAGGCACCCCTTGCCGTAGGAGACGGTCTTACGATGCCCCGTTCGGCTGTTCCAGGAGGGTCCACAAACTTATAAGCGCTCCACGCCGGCCTGGAGCTTTTCCAGGCTTCCGGCTCTGCAGCTTACAGAGCAGACTCTATTACAAGTTCATAGTGGAAGTTAACCACTTTCCTTACTCTCTGGCCCCTTCCAGCAGACACCTCTAGCTGAGGTTCCCTCGCGGCCCCAGGGCCCTCTGCAGACCACTGGGTCTGGGTCTCCTCCAGGAGAGGCTCGGCCTTACAGCCCTCGTCTGGCTGCACTCACCTCAGTCTTAATAACGGAGTCCTGTGCTCAACCTCCACACAGGATGCTCCATGCAGAGCTCTCGGCTCTGCTCTCACTCTCTCCCAGCACACACGCTGGAAGTCTAGAGCTAGTCTCTATCTAGACTGCCCTAGACACACTCCACCCAGGTTCTGAGACTGGATTGCTTTAACCTCTCGAGCCACACCCACAGGTGGAGGTCTGTGAATCTCAGCCCTGCAGAGCACCTTGGGATTATTAAAGGGAACCTGACCCTTATGTGTAGCAAGAAGCCTTTGTGGACTACAAGTCCCATAGCAACCTTTTTCGTCTAGATATCGCAGATACCTTCTCCACTGTGACATATAGCGACCATTTACCACGTTGGTGGTCGCTACGTCACAACTGTCACTACCAAACTGACAGCTCAGTACACCATGATTCCATAATTACAGCAGATAGTCACTTATTGCGTCCTACAAACACAAAAAAAGATAGTTTGCACTCCGATAATACTAAAGTATGGAAACCATGAATGTGTGAACATATACCTGCATTACTGCTACGGGAAATCTAATAAAAATGAGATATTTAGCGTATAAAAACGGCCGTTTGTATATCTGCCCAGTTGCCACTTCACGGCATATCTCATAACTGGGTACCTACTCTATGCTTAAGCCTCTCTCTGGGTTAAAAACCTCCTGTGTATGGGCAAGTAGGAACCTGCTATATAGGATGAGATTACCTGTGGGAAGTGGGGGAAGGGTGCACGGTCAAAAGGTATGACCCTCTTAAATATAGACAAAAAGACTGACAGCACTCACCAAATTGAAATGTGAACAGGTGCATAACTGAACATGACATAAAATACAAAAAAAGACAGTTTGCACGCCGATAATGCTAAAATATGGAAACCATGAATGTGTGAACATAGACCTGCATTACTGCTAAGGTAAATCTAAGAAAAATGAGATATTTAGCAATAAAAACAGCCGTTTGTATATCTGCCCAGTTGCCACTTCATGGCATATCTAAAACAAACCATGCTAAAGAACCGTGCCCGCAGTGAATGTGTTCCAGAGACACTGTGTGTGACCTCTAGTAAAGAATCATTTAAAGTTAAAAGAAGCTTTGTGTCCATGTCATCCCTCGGGGGCCCACAAAGCTATCATGACCCCCTTTGCACTGTGGAGGTGGCTGGGGCACAGACTGACCATCCAGGGCTGCTTAGCTGCTGAGATTCGCCCATATCCGCGACAGCAACAGCTCCGTGCCACCCCTTCATCATCAGTCTAACAGTTCATTGCTGGTCTTAGTAAAAAGATGGTGAGCACACGTAAATTAGAAAAATAAGGTGCTAGCAAAGAGAGTTTTAGGCCCTTATAATACTAAATTAAAAAAAGATTGTAGCACACTTGTACTGCGAATGCATACAAAAAGATTTATTTACAGTGATTGGTCAACACAGACATGAAAAAACAGTGTGTTTGTGTCAAGGGTGACAATTTCTGACGTTTTGACCTAGTCGGTCTTACTTATATGGGCGCTCCATAGGTAGACAATAATAAAGTAAGTGTATCACTTACAATACATACATACAATCACTATGGAAAGAAATTCAATGCCAAGGTTGAAGAAATTCACAAAATGGCAAGCTGTGTCTGATATAAGGTTAGATGTAGCCATCCAGGTGGGTAGCGTTGATCAAAAGTATCATACAGCGCCTCTATGTAAAGACACACTATGTCAAAGCCAAGGTTGATTTGTAATATCCCTTTAAGAATTTTTTTTGGGGTTGAAAGGTATTGTGGTATACACAGTAATCCACTAAGACGTAGCAGGGGATTGTATGTCCCAATGGGCTATAAGCATTCAGACGGCTGCGGGTGCCTGATGGAAACGTGCTCTGTGTTGATGGCTGGCAATGATGTTTTTTCACATCTGTATTGACCAATCACTGTAAATAATTTTTTTTGTCTGCATCCACAATACAAGTGTGCTGCAATCTTCTTGGATTTAGTTATTTGCTGGTGACAATTAGCTAAACTTTTTTTGTATTTAAAATATTTTTATAGGATAATTTGAACATAAGGGTATACACAATACAATACAGTACAATACAGTACATTACCATAAATAACAATTAAAAGCTTGCCATAACCTATTTACTTACTCATTTTGCACATAAACATTTAACAAATAGGATTCTGAAACATAAGGGTGGAGAGGAAGGGAAAGAGAAAGGTAGGGATGGAAATGTTTATTAGGGAAGAGGTAAAGAGCAGGAAGGAGAGGGAAACCCCTTAAAAAGGGAAAGATGACAAGCATCTAAACATCTTCAATTACATTATAATTCAGGTCTTGGATAAGTAGTGCTAAATATTAAGGTGTAGAGTAAGTAGCGAAGGATCATGTAAAGTCTTAAATATAACTTGCTAAAGGTAGAGTATGGTATAATATATTCCTTGGAGAAAGGTCAACAGCTAGAAGAGGATAAAAAGTCAGGTTATTAATACATATCAAGCAATATTTAGCTCACGATGTTTATTACGCTTTCCCAGGTCGAGATTAAACCTCAACTCTGGGGGGAAAGAGTCCGGCCTTTAGGTGAAATAAACAGTTCCTGAATTAAGGTCCTTAGTCCACCATTAAATGAAGACATACTAAAGGATGTTCCAAGAAAAGAGTAGTAGTTCCAAAGTATACAGTTAGTGGTGGATTATCCATTGTAATCCTACAGTAGCCTTATAAATGGTAGATCCAGTAGGGCTGAAAGATTTAATATTCTTTTAAGTTAAAAACTCCTAAGATCAAGATCCATATTTTCAGACTACAACTGATCAGAGACCATGTAAAAATAATTCTTAATCAAGTGGGTAGATATGATGGCCATTCTGATCAATGTTTATGTTAAAGCGTTGAAGTAACTGAAATCCTTCCTCCGGTGATGAAACAAAGAAGGACTTGTTAAAACACAGCTTGATGGTTGCAGACTGTGACCATTTATATTTTATTCCACTGTTGATAAGTTCTTTTGTGAAGCCCTTAAAAAGTTTCCTAGCTTGTAAAGTTGACTTACAAAGGTCTTTGAATAATGAGATAGAGTCAAAAGGTTCTGGGAGCTTCAATGAGTTTCTTGTTAGTGACAGCAATTCATTCCTTGCGTAGAGAGAGGAGATGGTGATGATTATATCCCTCTCCTTGGGGAGGTAAGAAGGTTTTGGAATTCTATAGACATTAGACACAAGTTCGTTATTTGAAAGATCTGGTATCAGTGTGCTTGTCAATGCCTTAGGGTAAGTTCACACAGTGCGTTTTTCGCGGCGTTTTTGCGCGTTTTTCGGTTGCATTTTTGGCCTCAAAACTGTATGACTTGGCTTTCCCAGCAAAGTCTATGAGTTTTCATTTTTGCTGTCCGCACACAACTTTTTTTTTAAGCTGCGTTTTTGAGCTTAAAAAAACAATGGACATGTCAATTCTTTCCTGCGTTTTTTTGCATTTTCCCCCCATGCAATGCATTAGAAAAACGCAGAAAAACGCAGAGATCAAAAACGCAGCAAAATGCAGCCAAAAACGCACCAAATCGCGGTAAAAACTCATTTTTGCCGCGTTTTTTTGACGCGGGTGCGTTTTTAGCAGCCAAAAATGCACAAAAACGTAGCGTCAAAAAAACGCAGCGTGTGCACATAGCCTTAAGGTAATATTTTAAGTCAGTTGGGATTACCGATTCTGGAACGCCTCGTATCTTCAGATTTTTTCTTCTAGGATAATGCTCAGAATTTGCCTTTTACATTTTTAAAGTTGAAATGTCTTTACGTATTAAATTGATGGAATTATTTAAATCTTCTTTTTATTGTTGTATAACCAGAATTGCATTATGCATATTTTCAGTTTTCCTTTGGATATTATTGATTTCTGTAGCGAAAGCTGTAATCTGTGGGGCAAATATTTGTTTGATAGAGGCATTTCATTGAATATTTTCTTAGCAGATAATTCTGTGATGTGGGTGTCTGAGCAGTCGGTATTATCACAGTCCAGTATTATTGAATCCATAGTACAATCGCATTGGAGGGTAATTACCGTCGTCAACAAACAATCTTGATATATAAGTGTCCGGAGAGTTGACATTGTCTTCTGTACAGGTGCTTGAGGGGTAATTATGATTTTCAGCAGACAGTTCTAAAACGTGTGTCTGTGCAGTAGATATCATCACAATCCAATATTTTAGAGGGTTTTTTGAACTTTTGCTTGAAGGAGAATTAAAATCCTTACTAGACAATTTAGAAATATGGGTATCTGGACTGTAGGCATCATCACACTCTAGTATTTTAGAGTCATCCGTAATGGAGTCTTTGTCTGGGTTGATGGTACATTTAATTGTATCGCTCATGTCTTTGAGATGTTTGAGATATTATCCTGAAAGGCTTTACATAACTTTATTAAATATGATCTGGGTATTGGAGACTTAGGGTAAGTTCACACAGTGCGTTTTTCACGGCGTTTTTCGGGTGCGTTTTTTGCCTCAAAACTGCATGATATTGCTTCCCCAGCAAAGTCTGTGAGTTTTCATTTTTGCTGTCCGCACACAACTTTTTTTAAGCTGCGTTTTTGAGCTTAAAAAAAATGGACATGTCAATTCTTTCCTGCGTTTTTCTGCATTTTCCCCCCATGCCATGCATTGGAAAAACACAGAAAAACGCAGAGATCAAAAACGCAGCAAAACGCAGCCAAAAACGCACCAAATTGCGGTAAAAACGCATGCGTTTTTTGCTGCGGGTGCGTTTTTAGCTGCCAAAAACGCACAAGAACGCAGCGTCAAAAAAACGCAGCGTGTGCACATAGCCTTAGAAGCAGGGATATTACTTAATGATAGAGAGTCTTTTTCTCATAAGGAATCCTTTGAACTCATAAAGCTGCCTTTTGTGATTTGAAGATTCTCAGAGCTGTTAGATGCAGTTACATCTCCTTCAGATTCATCAACTGGTGAAGAGGTGGACATTTCCCTATTAGTCTTGGGTTCCTCTATGCTAGCTACATCAGATACAGTGCCTACAAGTAGTATTCAACCCCCTGCAGATTTAGCAGGTTTACACATTCAGAATTAAGTTGGCATTGTGATATTTGGACTGTAGATCAGCATGGAAGTGTGAAATGCACTGCAGCAAAAAAGAATGTTATTTCTTTTTTTTTAAATTGTGAAAAGTTTATTCAGAGGGTCATTTATTATTCAATCCCTCAGACCACAAGAATTCTGTTTGGTTCCCCTTAAGTATTAAGAAGTATTTCAGGCACAAAGAACAATGAGCTTCACATGTTTGGATTAATTATCTCTTTTTCCAGCCTTTTCTGACTAATTAAGACCCTCCCCAAACTTGTGAACAGCACTCATACTTGGTCAACATGGGAAAGACAAAGGAGCATTCCAAGGCCATCAGAGACAAGATCGTGGAGGGTCACAAGGCTGGCAAGGGGTACAAAACCCTTTCCAAGGAGTTGGGCCTACCTGTCTCCACTGTTGGGAGCATCATCCGGAAGTGGAAGGCTTATGGAACTACTGTTAGCCTTCCACGGCCTGGACAGCCTTTGAAAGTTTCCACCCGTGCCGAGGCCAGGCTTGTCCGAAGAGTCAAGGCTAACCCAAGGACAACAAGCAAGGAGCTCCGGGAAGATCTCATGGCAGTGGGGACATTGGTTTCAGTCAATACCATAAGTAACGTACTCCACCGCAATGGTCTCCGTTCCAGACGAGCCCGTAAGGTACATTTACTTTCAAAGTGTCATGTCAAGGCTCGTCTACAGTTTGCTCATGATCACTTGGAGGACTCGGAGACAGACTGGTTCAAGGTTCTCTGGTCTGATGAGACCAAGATCGAGATCTTTGGTGCCAACCACACACGTGACGTTTGGAGACTGGATGGCACTGCATACGACCCCAAGAATACCATCCCTACAGTTAAGCATGGTGGTGGCAGCATCATGCTGTGGGGCTGTTTCTCAGCCAAGGGGCCTGGCCATCTGGTCCGCATCCATGGGAAGATGGATAGCACGGCCTACCTGGAGATTTTGTCCAAGAACCTCCGCTCCTCCATCAAGGATCTTAAGATGGGTCGTCATTTCATCTTCCAACAAGACAACGACCCAAAGCACACAGCCAAGAAAACCAAGGCCTGGTTCAAGAGGGAAAAAATCAAGGTGTTGCAGTGGCCTAGTCAGTCTCCTGACCTTAACTTGTGGAAGGAGCTCAAGATTAAAGTCCACATGAGACACCCAAAGAACCTAGATAACTTGGAGAAGATCTGCATGGAGGAGTGGGCCAAGATAACTCCAGAGACCTGTGCCGGCCTGATCAGGTCTTATAAAAGACGATTCTTAGCTGTAATTGCAAACAAGGGTTATTCCACAAAATATTAAACCTAGGGGTTGAATAATAATTGACCCACACTTTTATGTTGAAAATGTATTAAAATTTAACTGAGCAACATAACTTGTTGGTTTGTAAGATTTATGCATCTGTTAATAAATCCTGCTCTTGTTTGAAGTTTGCAGGCTCTAACTTATTTGCATCTTATCAAACCTGCTAAATCTGCAGGGGGTTGAAGACTACTTGTAGGCACTGTATATTAGTGTGGTAAATTAGTTCTGCATATTTGTCTTCTTCTGACGTTACCCTGGCAGGTAGAAAAGGAGCTATCTCCTGTAGATGACAGCCCATCCAGTAGTCCTCTCCTTGTATTTGGACACTATCATTATTTTCTTTATGGGAGGTTGAATCTATTTTGACCTCTGCAGCTTTTATATCTGCAGCCGCTGACTTGTGTTTTTGAATATCTAATTCCTGAGGCAGGGGTTTCACTGTTGTAGGCTTGGGAGGAGATAGAACTGAGCCTCTTGGTGAATTTTGTTTCCAGGGTATCTTATAATCCTGGTTTGGGGTAAGTACAGCAGGTTTTTCTATTTTGCATTGACTGCACTACTGTTCCAATGTCATCGATTTAGTATATGTGTTACATGCTGTGGACATGGGCCAAGACTTGTTTACAGGGGCTCCTTTAGATGAGAGCCCAATTTTTGCAAGTGCAAGAGGGTCCGAAGGGTCATCCCCTAAAAAATTAGATGCTTGTAACTGCCTGCTTTTGTAAGTTTGATGAAGCACAAGAGGAGTATTTGTTTTATGTGTAGTGTTTCTTCTATTTAAGGTGGTTTTATTATTTTTCCAAACCCCAGGCATTTTCTTTAATTTGTTCACGTTAATGTAGTACTCTATATTACTTAATTTGGAGGTAGAGCAGGCATTCAGAAGATAAAGGTCTGCTCCGGTTCCCTACAGGTAAGGAGACTCCTTTAGATAAGAGGATTTCTTCAGTTGTCTCAATCAGAATAGCCTCCACTGAGGATCGTATAAGTACGGCACCACAGATCCACTGCCATGTTACAGCAGCAGGTATAGTGTTTGAGAGGTAACCATGGCAACCTCAGCACAGTAGCCCGGCCTCTTTCTCTCCTCACACCCTGGATGCTGTAAAGTCACAAATTCTTTAATGATAATTTATTAGGAGCTTCTTATTCTTTTGGTGTGACATTAATAAAACTTTTACGTGCTTGAGCTTGGTGACTGAGTGATTTATTTGGTGTTATAGCCCTCACATACTCTGTGAGGACAGGGGAGTCCAGGGTTATCAGCGATGGTGCAGCTTCCCTCACTGCCTGGAAAGATGTTTGATAACTAATCTTTTCCTTATCAGAAACAGTTGGTTTAAGGATCTTCAGATCCCCCAACAGTGAATCAAAGATTAGGAGTAGTGAGTTTCTCCTATAAGGGGACCGTCACACTAAACGACGTACCAGCGATTGCGACCACGATACGACCTGGTCAGGATCGCTGGTACGTCGCTACAGGGTCGCTAGTGAGCTGTCAAACAGTCAGATCTTCCCAACGCAGCAACGATACGGCAGTCGCTGGGACCCTGTCACATAGCACGATTCAAATCTTGATCAGTAACATAGGCGTGCATCTACATTGCCTTTTCCACGTCCCCTCTGCTCCGATTGGTGGTCGTAACTGCGTTGTGACTGGGCGGCCTTGCCTTTAAAGAAGGCAACATAACAGCGCTTCCATCCTTCTCCATCCTTGTCCATCCTACAGTCCCGATGCAGAATGTACTGTATTATGATCTGCTGCTACATGCGGTCCGGGACAAGTGAATTCAACCCTCTGAAATGTACTGCGATCTACAAGCCAGAACAGAGGATGGAAGCGGCTAATCCGAATGCGGTAGTTATCACCAATCGGAACAGGGAGGGCGCGGAAAACAACGAAGATGCACGCCTACGTGAGTCGCGAACGAGGTCGTTGGGTAAGGTTTCAAACACACCGATGCGTGCTGCCCTGCGGGAGGCCGACAACCAAAAGATGAACCAGAACAGTGTGTAACAATCAGCGATTTCACAGCAGGGGCCAGTTCGCTGCTTAGTGTCACACACAGCGAAATCGCTGATGAGGTCACTGGTACGTTACAAAACCTGTGACTCAGCAGCGATCTCGCTAGCGATCTCGCTATGTGAGAAGTACCCCCATGGTCTCTGAGGACCATTTCATTGGGGGAATCACTATTCTTCAGTGCTTTCACTTTCAGTGGACTCCCAGTCCCAGAATTGTGTCACAGACCTGCCAGGAATAACCTCCTATATCTTTCTTATCTACCTCAGGAAATTGATGCGGCTAGATGATCACAGGATATTCCTATGTCTGATGAAAGAGGATTTGATCACTGTTTTCTTCTTTGGGTAAATTTATTTGTCGCTTGAACTTACTGACTCATAGAGCTCGTTCACCTAGCGTCCATCTTGAATGGCTGCAGGCCACGCCCCTCCTAAACTTTTTTTGTTTTTCTAAAGAACAATGAATATATCCACAAATCAAGGCAGTGTAGGAGTGTCTGCAAAAAATTTAATGTGATAAATTGCTGTTTCAGATGACCTATTCACATATTGCACCTGGCCATAACCCATTAGAGATTTTTTAGGATGAGTTGGACTATATAGTCAAACAAAAACATTGGCTTTACATGAAAACTTATTCATGTTGAAAAACACTACATTTGATGGTTATCTCATGACGTTGGTTTATGGAATGCTAAGAGTATACTGATCTGGTATGAAGGCTAAGGGTGGGCAGATTAAATAATACCAAATAGAAGAAAACGTTGAATTCTATTGCCTTGTTTGGTCGCTTTCCGGTTTTATTTGTATTACTACTTAGTTCAAACAATTTTACTATTCTAAAGTCTAAAAAAAGAATGATAATGAAAGCTGCATTCACTGTTCAGCAGTTTGTGCAGCAGTAGATCTTCAGATGGATGAGGCAAGAGGGGCAACCTTTGCTTCTTATGCACATAAATAAATCTTGAATGCCGATGACTCTGTTGGTGGTTCAACAATGGCATGTTCTTGGACCACTTTTGGTAGGTACCAACCATTGTACATCATGAATTGTGGAAACCTTACATCAGGGGTGGGGAACCTCCGGCCCGCGGGCCGTATACGGCCCGTGATGACTTTTTATGCGGCCCCCGGGCACATTCCCGGGGACCATTGTGCTTTGGTGGCAGCCGCGCTTTTCCCGGCTGCCGGCCCTTTAAATCCCACTGCCTGATGCCCTGTGGGTAGATGCTAGAATGTACGGGCTCTCTCCAGATCCTGACTTCCAGGACCTGACTGCAGCCCATACATTCTAGGCTTATCCCCGGCCTGTGTGCTCTGGTGGGCGGGTAAGCAGCACGCTGCGATAAAGTCACACAGAAGAGCTGCAGCAGGTTTACCAGCCTCCCGAAACTGTGCTGTGTGTGTGTGTGACTCTCCCTCCCCCTCACTGTGAGTACTGAACCCATCGCTGCCCCCCCCGCTCAGTGCTGTGTACCCCCTCGTACTGTGTGTACCCCCCAATGCTGTATGTACCCCCCAATGCTGTGTGTACCCCCTCGTGCTGTGAACCCCCAGTGCTGTGTGTACCCCCCAATGCTGTGTGTACCCCCTCGTGCTGTGTACCCCCTCGTGCTGTATGTACCCCTCAATGCTGTGTGTACCCCCTCGTGCTGTGTGTACCCCCTCATGCTGTGTACCTCCTAGTACAGTGTGTACCCCTCAGTGCTGTGTACCCCCAGGTGCTGTGTGTACCCCCTAGTGCTGTGTGTACCACCTAATGCTGTGTACACCCCAGTGCTGTGTACCCCCTCAGCGCGGTGTAACCCCTCACTGCTGTCCGTGCCCCCCTAGTGCAGTGAGTACCCCCTGGGTGATGTCTATGCCCCCCACCAGTGCTGTCCGCACCACCTAATGCTGTCCATGCTGCCACCAGTGCTGTCCATGCCACGGTGAGTGCTGCCTGTGCCCCCCATATGCTGTCCATGCTCCCCAGTGCTGTGTGCCACCCCTCAGTGCTCTTAACTCGCTACTGCTGTCTGTACCCTCCCACTGCTTTCTATGCTCCCCAGTCCATGCTCTCCTGTTGATGTCTATGTTCCCCCAGACCTGTCTGTCTCCCTAGTGCTGCCACCCAGTGCAGTCCGTGCTGCCACCCAGTGCAGTCCGTGCTGCCACCCAGTGCAGTCCGTGCTGCCACCCAGTGCTGTGCGTGTCCCCAGTCATGTCTGTGCCACCGCCAGGGCTGTCCATGCCCCCTACTGATGTATATGCCCCAGCCCCTCCTGTGATGTATATGCCCCAGCCCCTCCTGTGATGTATATGCCCCAGCCCCTCCTGTGATGTATATGCCCCAGCCCCTCCTGTGATGTATATGCCCCAGCCCCTCATGTATATGCCCCAGCCCCTCCTGTGATGTATATGCCCCAGCCCCTCCTGTGATGTATATGCCCCAGCCCCTCCTGTGATGTATATGCCCCAGCCTATCCTGTGATGTGTACTCCCAGTGTCTCCTGTAATTTATGCGCCCTGTCCCCTCCTGTGATGTGTATGCCCCCAGCATCTCCAGACAGAGACAAACCTGGAAAAGCAGCTGTGAGAAACAAGATGATCAATATCACCGAACATCACAATCGCACCAAAGAGAAGCAGCTCCGGCCACCACAATAGGGGTGAGTTAATTAATCGTTTGACCAAATATAGCAGGGTTATTTTTCAGGTTGATAATGTTGTGCGGCCCCCAAAGGTTAGTAGGAAATTCCAAATGGCCCCCGGCAGTAAAAAGGTTCCCCACCCCTGCCTTACATGATCATTGCAAGCACATTTTAAAAAAAATATATCAATCTCTAACTGAAGGGCATTTTTAAAACACATATTTAATCCATACTACATGATTTTTAGTTCCTACATTGCATCTATTCCTAAAGTATTTTATTAGCTTTGGCAGCCAGGCAGTTATCCCTACTTTCCATTGCATCATGTGCTAGGAATGCTGCCAGTGCTGATTGCATAGATCACTGTACATTGCTAGCCAAAATTGAGATTCACTGATAGATAACCCCAAAGAAGTAAGACTAAACTGAATTTTCAGCAATTAACGTGACATAATATTGTTCTCAATATACATGTAAGCTCCCAGAATTGTAAACCGCTTGTCCTTTTATGGTAGGAAAATTGTTTGGCAATAGTATCAATGGCGTTCCTTAACATGTTTAATTTTCCATAACTATTTGTAAAAGATCAAGACATTGTGGACATTTAAACAATTTGGAAGAAGTGTATCATAAATGGGGGTAAATGGGCAGTCACTTCCAAGGAAGGGGCCATGAGGCTGCTTTGTGCCCTGTATGTCTAGTAGACTGTTTGGTATTTAGGAGGCTACAATAAAAAACTAGGATTGTAAGTTTAAGGAAAACTTCAATATTTACTAGTTATATTTATACAAGAATTGAGCTGGGGAGCTAAAAATTTGCTTTATTAGGGTACCTGCATATGCAGTTTTTTGGAGTAGGTCCACTCAAATATATGCCTGAAAAATCACTCATGATTTTGACCTGACGAAGGGGAAAGAACTCTCCGAAACGCGTTGTTAAATAAAATCACTTCTTTTTTTCTGGAGTTTCCTTCTATTCATGGCATTAACCCTTCCTGCGCCATTCCAAATCAACCTACACATGGGGCTGCAGCAGCTGTGTTATACGCCAGTATAGTGGTTGTGACTGTTGTGACGCCCTGGCAAAACCAGGTAGTCCCACAA